>NC_088684.1:52774712-53090426 GCF_028017835.1 Emys orbicularis | reverse complement strand
AATGACAGCCATCTTATTTTTATGTTTGGCATAGTATACAATATATTTTCCTGAATTACCCTGTTTTTAAATCAAAACTTCTTTGCTGTATGTTTTTTTTCCCTATGGTTCTGATAATATTTTTTATGTTGTGACTTTTGCCTTTTCTGAGTCAGAGGCATTTTCATAGATGTGTTGTCTAGATATATAAAAAGCAGCCCTTCAATACTGTGGAAAACAGAAATTATGTTATGGTGTCATAATTTTAATAAATATACGTAGGTGGCAAAATAATGTAATACAACAATACTGATGTTGTAGCATATGCCCTTGTTAATTACATTGCACAATATTGTTCACAGAATGTCAGAAGACCTGTTCTACACAGGAGGTCAGACTAGATGATCACAGTGGTCCCTTGTAGCCTTAGAATCTACGTATCTAGAACATATAAAAATCAGCATTAATTTAATATATATCTCTGTGTTTTGGGAGAAAGTTTTAATGTCAAGAAGCAGAAAAATATAGTAATGCTAAACATATATTTATTATTTACCCACACATATTCAATAGAGAAAATGTATTTATTTATTTTGGTACTAGGAAAGAGTAGGGACTCAAGTCTATAATTTCCTTCTTTTGAAAATATTAAGGAAGTCATAGTCCCCAATTGATAAGACGTACCTACATGAAAAGGAGCTAGAATTTCATATCTATTATTTTCATGTAATCCTTTTTTGAAAACAATAATAATTATCCTCTGAAAATAAACAGTACAATTTACCTCAGAACAAGTCTAAAGTATCATCGCTAGACCTTATCTAAACACAGTATGCTCTCACCACAACTGCTTCTGTGTCCCAATTTAATGTAAGCTTAGTGTGAGGTAAATCAGTTATCATTTGAATGTCGTAGAAAGCAGTGACATCACTTTGTTTACATGCTGTATTGCTACCACAATTACAAGGGGCTAACCCAAAAACGTCATAACTTTACAACGTCTTATTGTGAGTTGTCAACTCAAACAAATATCCCTGTTTCCTATAAAAAGTAGGAGCTCTCTCATTATCTTCCCATGTAAGCTAGACAAAGAAGGGAGAAATTGCACCACAGAAGGCTCCAAATGATGACGCACTTTCTGGACTGCAGCCGAAACACATTGTTTAATGGAGGCGAGCAAACCATATGCTCATAATAAGGGATTAAAGAACATATGCAAAGTTTTTTTCCAAAAGTTAAACAACATATGTAATTTAATACAAATGTAATAATTATTAGAAATGTTATCTGTGTTTTTCCATCAAAAATTCATTTATAGAGGAAGAAAAGTTAGATCATCACAATAATATCACCACAGATCCACAGGAGGGAACTTCAAATGGATGTAGAAAATCTTCACATTCAGGGAAAACAGACCAGTAGACCTTTTGTGCAGAAGAAGATACAGAAACTGCAAAATATTTTACAGGTCAAGACGGTTTAGATGAAAAACAGTTATCACAGCATAATTTTAGATGGAGAAACACACACATACAATTGTCATGTTAATATAAATCCACCTCTACCCCGATATAACGCAGTCGTGGGGAGCCAAAAATCCCTACCTCGTTATAGGTGAAACTCTGTTATAGTGGGATAGCGGTGGCAGGGCTCCAGCGGTGATTTAAAGGGCCCGGGGCTCCCCGCAGCAGCCGGAGCCCCGGACCCTTTAAAGCGCCGCCGGAGCCCCGCTGCTACCGCACTATATGCGAACCCATGTTATATCGGGTCGCGTTATAGCGGGGTAGAGGTGTATGCAATGACATGGAGAACAGAAGATGAGATCTACATGTTAAGCATTGTGCCTCAGCCAAGCAAGTGAGATGCAATGATAATTAAAAGAACTATTCAATACACAGATATGGTAAAACGTACGGTACATTCATAAATAAGAAAACATCAAAATAAAAGTTGATGATTAAGGGTGAGATTTTCAACATTGCCTAAGGGACTTGTGCTCTTAAGTCACTTAGGCACTTTTATAAATCTCAACCTTAGTTATTCACAATTATAACATTTCCCAAGAGTTATATGTTTTAAAAGTGACTAGACAGAAAATCCCCCAAATGTGCAGTACTTTTTCCACTCTGTCTTAAAAGAACTGATGCCCTCTGCTGTAATAAAACTAAAGTTAGCCTAACTACACAAAAGAGGATTCTTTGCTCAGTTACCTCCACCTTGTGGTTATAAGTGAGATGCTGAAGGTTAGGAGTCTGGGTCATTGTTGGGTTTTTTTTGTTTTGTTTTTGTTTTGTGGTTTTACTTCCAACAACTCACATTTCATTAAATTTAAGGGGCTGAGGACTAAGTTTACAGACATAAATTCTTTAGTAAATAGTTTTAAAATAAACATTTGAGATGTTCTAAGATTTTGCCTAAATGTAAAATGTGGACCTGGTATCTCTTTTTCTGTTATTATTAAGGAAACAATAGGAGCAAATAAACCTTAATACTGTGCCAATGCACGCTTTTTCTAAACAACTGAAAAGAAGTAATAATCATTTCCACTTACAGATATTGAGCTACAAAACTTAGGTTATTCACTCTATTATCAAAACATTTTACACTTTATTTAGTCTATCATACAGCAAAAGACTTCATTTAATGTAACTTAAGGTTACTCTGTTCTACTTTAACATTTTTCTCAACCACTGAAAAGCTACCAAATAAATAACATTCAGTTAAGATCAACAACCAAGTTTTATTTCTCTTCCAACATCTACATAAAACTAATCAACTCTTACCTAATAGCCAGGCCTTCATAAACTACTATGTAACCTTCAATCTGACATGCATACAAGGACATATGTTAAAAATATTTGTCTTTTTAAGATTTTGTTGAATAGATTTCATAGGGGAAAAAGAACAACTTCTAACATACCAGTTCTTCTTGTAGGTGTGTCAAAGTTAAGACTGCATGGTAGTTTTTGAAGCCTTGGCTGTCAACCATGTGTTGTGTAAAAAGGACAGTAATAGATAAAATTGTTAAGTTTTATATTGGTGTAAGTAGAAAAACAAGCATGGCTGTTGACCTTAACATTGTATTTGCTAGCTTTTCAGCAAAATGTTATTAGAGTAGAACTGAGCAACCATAACTAACTTTAAATGAAAACTTTTATATGTTAATTTCCCTAGATTTAAAAAAAATGTGCAAATTGGAAATGAAAAATAAAAATAAAAATAATACAGGGCTTTACAAAGAATACCACCAATATAGTGAAGCACACAGCAGATGCAGGGAATGCTTGACTATGGGAAATGCTTGTCAACATTAAAATGCAGAGCTTGCAGCTTGGCGACTCTTGATGTCATGTGTGAAAAACTTGGAAAACTATCTAGCAAAGCATGTAATAATTAGTGTATGTGATGCTTTTTCAATTGGCTTTGCTGAAGTACATGTTGAGTAAATAGGGAAATTGGAATTTGTCTAATTTTCTGCCATGTTCAGACATAGATTATCTGTTAGGCAATAACACTGTTATATTATTAATGCAGTGCTTTCAAACTGGCAAAGCTCAAATCAGTTATGAAATTTAAATTTATTTTCTCAGAAATTCAAAATGGAAAAATAGAAGAGTGGTGATCTACAATAATCCATCCCAGAAACTTAGTGTAGAATCTCTGTATGTACTCTTTGCAAAAGGGTTCCAAAAAAGCATGAGACACTAGGGACCCAATTTAAAAAACATCTGTTTTTATCTCAAATATTTTGAAGTACCTTAACTCCACCATAAATTCCTACCACACAACAATTAAAAGCTTTCTTCTTTCTTACACTGTATTTTGTTGACCCCCCCGCCCAGAAGTGAAATATTTAGCAGCTACTCCAATTCTTTTGCCCTGTTAAGGTTGCATCAGAGAATTGTGGTTAAGTGTGGCTTCGATATCATTCCCCCATAAGAACTGCAAAACTACCCATAAACTTTGTACCCTCTCATAGAAAGTTCACTGTGGGCCAGGATATGCCTGGTCCTTACATGGCTACATAGTGGAGATGGGGAATAAAGTTCTTTCTCTTTGTGCTGCCCATCTAAGGTAGTGGTCCCCAAACTGTGGGGCACGACCCCCTAGAGAGGCACAGAGGAACATTTGGGGATGAGGGTGCACGGTGGGGCCCGGGCCAGCCCCAATGGGAGTGCCACCCAGCCACAGTCCCACCCCCCGCCACAGTTCCGCCATGCCCCCTGCTCTGTCCCCAGCCCAGCTCTGACTCCAGCTGCAGCTCCGCTCCACCCCAGCCCAGGACTGGCCCCAGCCCAGCTCCAGCTCCTCCTCCACCATCCCCAGTTCTGCCGCCAGCTCCGTTTTCAGCCCAAGTTTTAGCACCACACGAATAAGTACAGTGCCAGTATGGCAGCAACAACACGAGTGTTATTTCACGGACTGGCTGCTCTCACTCAAGCTAGGCTAACTCAAGAGAAGTAACTTGAGTATAGAGAACTTGAGATAACTCTGCAGTGAAGAAATACCCTGATCTAAACTGGCTCCTGTACATAGGGGAACCAACCCATCCTTGAACCAACTCCCAAACATTAATGTAATTAATGGCCAGTGCCCACACATTCCCAACAGTCAGAAGGCTCGGGGATGAAAGAGAAAGAGAGAGGAAAAGCTCCTTCCCTTCCAGGAAATGGGATGGGGGGGGGGGGGGAGGAGCGTGGAAGAGGTGGTTTCAGATATATCAGACATCTGCAAGTCATTGGCTGATATGCAAGATGGAGCCCCCCTCCCCAGCATCCATCTTCCCCTTCCCAGCAGTTCGGAGTGGGGTGAGGCTGAGTTTCTCATTAGGGCACTGCCTGTGAATGTTACTGGTGAGGGCTCTGCCATCTTTCATACTGGTCACTGGTAAACATTTCTAACGGGTGTCTTGACCCCTTCCACGGACATGGTCCAGCTCCCTCTGCAATGGCTTCTGGTAGCAGTGACACTAGACCAAAGGAGATCTTGCACTCAAGTACAAGGACTCTCACCATGCCTGGTTCCTGCTGCGGTCCAAAGGAGAGGGAGATGCTTGAAGTGCCCATGTTTGAGCCAGTATTTTTCCATGCACATAAACTGGAGGTATAAATTGGAGTGTGTGACACATCTCCTTGCCTCTTTCCTGCTCATCTCTGGACTGCGATTTCTAACTTTGATTTCTAGCTTTGAACAATGGACCGAGGACCCCAATATTTGGTTCATCCCAAAGAGCCTTATTGCAAGCTATCAGATTTAACATCACTGCTATTAGCCTGATCTACAGATTCTAAAATCAACTGTAATTTATATGATTCAGTTTACTTATTTAATAACTCTCTTCTCTTTTTTTATATTAATAAATTGTTAGTTTTTAGTTTGCTAGAGGATTGGCTACCAGCATGGCTTTTGGGTAAGATCTGGAGTATACTCTGACCTGGGATGAGTGGCTGGTTCTCTGGAACTGAAGAACCTAATATATGTGTGATTTCTGTTTTTTATAATCATTTATCACTGAAGTCTGCTTTGTCTGGGTGATAGATGAGGGGCTAGAGAGCCTGAGAGGGACTGTCTGTGGCTTCACAATAACTAGTACAATATTTTGGAAGCACACATTTGTTACTGGCTTGGTGAAATCTTATGATAGAGTAAACCTCCTGTCTGGGATACATGCCCTGTATTTTGACAGTCTGACCTGAGATTGGCGCTCTTAGCTGTGTCCCATACCAAGCAGCGTGACAAACTGTATCAACCTGATATACTCAGTATAGAATTCAGATATTTTCTATTGCTTAGTTTTATTACAGACAACTTGTAACTGATCTGGGCCCCTGTGAAGTCAATGAAATTTTGTTACTGACTGCACTAGAAGCAATTCTAGCCCACGGCAAATATCTTACTGATTAAACAGATTAGTTCTATTCTGATGATATTCACAGAGGCAAAACAGATTTCTGTTATACCTTATTGAATATCTGACTGCATATAAATGAATCATGTTCCATATATTGCAATTATATATGTATAATGGAGACACTTGCCACAACTCTATAGCTTAGGTTGCATTCTGAAATCGTTTTTAAATGTGGCATCAATTTCTGGATTGGTTTGTTTCACATGTAGTTGATCTTCCAGTGTGAAATTTCCACAGTGTTATCTTTTATGCCCTTTGATTTTTCTAGGTAAACTTTGTTTTGTTTTGTGTAATACATTTTTAAAGGAGTGTTTGAAGTTGGGCTCTTTTGTGATCCTTTTGGTAACCTTGTTATCAACGTGTATTTATAAAAACAACATTGTGTATCGATACAACAACTGGTGAAGAGGTGGCCCTTGCATAGATCTACTACGGTAGGCAGTTTTTGAAAATAAATATCTAGGATTAAAGAGGGCGACCAGATGTCCCGATTTTATAGGGACAGTCCTGATTTTTTCTTATATAGGCTCCTACTACCCTCCCTCCCCACACCACACACACACACACACACCGTCCCGATTTTTCACACTTGCTGCTGGTCACCCTAGGATTAAATGTCATTTTTTGCCTGTTTGTAAGTTTACCTTTTTGCAGAATTGGTGCATTAAATCTTCAGGGGAACTCACAATTGCCCTCTTTCAAAAATGGCTGCCATATCCCACTATTCTTAGAGGGACTGAGGCCACAGGCTGCCTTCAATTATGAGGATGCTCTTTCCCACCTGTGTAGGAGGAAGGCTTTTTATAGAATGGGCTATTTTTGCAGAGAGCAACCTGAACTTTAATCTTTGCTATATTTGAAAAATTCACCAGCTTAACTAGATTGACTTTTAAACCAATGTATCCAGTTAAACTGGTGTAAATCCCTAATGGAGATACACTGAACTGGTTTAACCCTTAAGTCAATAAAGAGAGACAAGCAAGGGTTAATCCCATTTAGATAATCAACAATAGGAATTCACATCAGTTTAGCTAGGGCATACAAAAAAAAGGTATCTAACCACTAGAATTAAGGCTCAGCTTGACATATTAGGTCCCAGTCCTATAATCAGGCTGCTGCATCCTAGCAGGAAACACTGAAACCAGCCCACATAGGTCTGCTTGCAGAATCAGAACTTAAAAGAACTGCTCCAGTGTTTGTATATTAAACATTGCAGTTAGACAAATAGGTACCGTATATACTCGTTCATAAGCCGAACTTTTTTAGTAAAAAAAGGGAAGCATCAGAGAAGGGGGTCGGCTTATGAACGGGTATAGAGGTGGGACACTGCCCTCCACCCCCACCCACCCCCAACAGAGGGGGCAAGGAGAGGCAGCAGAGCCAGAAGGGAAGAGACAGGGCCAGAGTCTCTCCACTTCTGGCCACACTGCTCTCCCCCCAGCCTCCAAAGCAGCTGCAGCTCTGGGGCTGGCAGGCCGTGCCACCCGGCCCAGCGTGCCAGAGCAGGCTGTGGCTGCGCCGCCCGGTCTGGCCCGCCGGAGCACGCTGAGGCCATGAGACGCTCCGGCCAGGCCAGAGACATCCTCCCCGGCCCACCCCAGCTAAGGTGGGAAGGAATGGGATGGGAAGAGTGTGGGGGTCCCGGGCTAGGGGTGGGGTCATGTGGGTGGTGGTCACAGGGGTTACTCCCCTGACCCCCAGCTTCTCCCCCCGCAAAAAAATTTCCCCACCAGTTGCTGTCCCGGCCCATCAGGGTAAGCAGCTGGCGGGCTGTGACACTTTGTTTACTTAGGTTTACCTCCATGCAAGCGGACGCTTGAGGTAAACAAACCGTCTCGGCCCACCAGCCAGAGTTTGCTGACCACTGAATTATAGGGTCGGCTTATGAATGGGTCATAAAAAAATTTCATTTTTACTTATCCATCTTGGAGGGGTCAGCTTATAATGAACCGGCTTATGATCAAGTATATGCAGTATGTAAAACTGAAATTTACATTAACAAATTAGACAATTTGACAACTATCAGAAAATGCTTTACCTATTTTTGTTACATATGACATCTTAGATTACTATAATTTAAACCAATAAAAGAAAAAAAAAATCCCTATTTTCCCCCAATATTATTTTACTTTGTGGATTTAACAACAATCATGTAAGGCTCCATGCTATGGTAATACAAATAATAAATAATCACACTAACAGCCAGTTTCCTGCAACTGTTCACCCTTTGTTTGCCTGGATCTATTACACAACAACATGGGAGAGAAAAATGTGTTACCACATTCTCCTATTTAACATGAAACCACTATAATTGGCAGGGAACTCAATAGCAGTATGTTTATTTTTATTTTTAAATTGGTTATATTTCATGTTGACAGAATCCCTTTATAAAGATACCCATGCAGGTTTCAACATTTTTTTCATAGGCTGATAAGCCCTGACTTTATTACATGTTGGTAGTAGGGTGAACTTGGCCAAGGAGAAACTGACTCTCTGATTTCAGAAGGAAAAACACAAGACTTGAAAGCTGATTTGATTATTCCATTATGAATTTTAATATGATTTTCTCTTAAATTAATCTTGTTTTGTTTACTTGTCAAATGAATAGGATCCAGAATTTGCTAAACAAAGAAAATCTAAACCTCACATTCTTCCTAAGAATGGATGGTTACTTTTCTTTCGCTTCATCTGTATGTTCATGCTTCTCAGCATGTAATATTTCACAGCCCCCATGCAAGCATTAGCCAATACCTCCCCTCCAACTCCGCTAACCTCACCTTTCCCCAGAACCTGGTAAGTCTCCACACCAAATGCATGAATACACCTGCTTTGTAAGCTTCGACTCAACTTCTCTCTCCCTTGCTTTTTTTGGTAAGCATCCAACTCAGCTGCCACCACAGCCCTGGCTACCCTTCTTCCCTTTCTCAAGACACTTGAGCAGGGGTCTCAAACACGCGGCCCGCTGGGTGATTTTCTGCGGCCCGCGAGCCCCTTGCAGCCCCGCCACCCTTCCCCAGTGTTTACCAGAGTGGCAGCCAGACGTGCACCGGGAGCAGGGCAGGCTCCCTGCCTGCCTGCCCTGCCCCCACGCCGCTCCGGGAAGAGGCTGGAACATGGGGAAGGGGCGGAGGAGCTGTGTGTTTCTGTTGCTTTAGGCAGCGCCCCCAGCAGCTCCCATTGTCCAGGAACGGGGATCCGCGGCCAATGGGAGTTGCTGGAGGCGGTGCCTCAAGCAACAGAAACAAACAGCCCCTCCGCCCCCCCTTCCCCACGTTCCAGCCTCTTGCGGGGGCAGAGCAGACAGGCAGGGAGCCTGCCCTGCCCCCGGTACGCGCCAGGCCAGATCCTGCCCCCCCGAACCCCTCCTGCAGCTGAACCCCCTGCCGCACCCTGCACCCCGACCCCCTGCCATACCCTGCACCCCGACCCCCTGCCATACCCTGCACCCCTCCTGCACCCCGACCCCCTGCCTCACCCCTCACCCTTCCTGCATCCCAACCCACTGCCCTGAGCCCCATGCCACACCCCTCCTGTACCCCGACCCCCTGCCGTACCCTGCACCCTGACCCCTGCCCTGAGCCCCCTGCCGCACCCTGCACCCCGACCCCCTGCCCTGAACCCCCTGCCGCACCCCGCACTCCTCTTGCACCCCAACCCACTGCCCTGAGCCCCCTGCCGCACCCCACACTCCTCTTGAACCCCAACCCACTGCCCTGATCCCCCTGCTGCACCCCACACTCCTCTTGCACCCCGACCCCCTGCCCTGAATCCCCCGCCGCACCCTGATCCCTTGCTGTACCCCTCACCCCTCCTGCACACCACACCCCAACTCCCTGCCCTGAGCCCCCACCACACCCCACACCTCTCCTGCACCCCCTGGGGGCAGGGAGGGTGCAGAGTTGGGGTGGGGATTTCGGGGAAGGGGTTGGAATGGGGGCAGGGAAGGTGTGGGAAGAGGCGGGGCAGGGGCGGGGCCTCATGGAAGGGGTGGAGTGGGGGCGGGGCCGAGGGGGGGTGTCGGTAATGCGGCCCTCGGGCCAATGTACTAGTCCCCATGTGGCCCTCATGGTCATTTGAGTTTGAGACGCCTGCACTTGAGCAACCCTGCCTTTTGAAAGTTTTCTTAGTATGTCTTAATTTTTCCATGGATAGGAACATGCTCAGATTGCTAGTTAGAACTGATTCTTCAAGGCTTGCTGCATTAATGTTCAGATATCTTATGCTTCCTAATTTCATCTGCTCTCTACTATATTCCTGTCTTCCTTGCTGGGTCTCCTGATTTTTCATGCAGCTGCTCTGCTCCCAAAGTTGCATAAGCATGCAGCTCCTCCACCTTGTGTGAATTTCTCATGTAACTAAGGGCTTGTTCACATGGGGAAATTTACAGGCATAAGTGCACCAGTATAACTCCCCATTATAATGGTATAGTATCCCTATAAGATCCATCCTATGAAAATAATGTTAGATAACCTTCTACAATAAACAATTTAGCATTTTTTTAATTACATATATCAAAATTATACAGCATATGAACCATGGAAAAATGGACAGTAATTCAGAAATACTGACTGTGCCAGTTAGGAGGACAAGACTAAAATGGAGTAGCAAAATCCTAAACACCATCCTAACCCTACTGATTAAGCAGAAAAGTATCCCTGCTCACCACTTCCTGTCACAGTCTGAATATCAAAGAACTCATTATAGGGCACAAATGCAGTAAAAAAACCAAGGCTGGGGTCCTACATCAAAAAAGCCTTACTAGAACTCATTACACACTGACTTCATATAAGAGCTGCACAGAGGAAGACAAAAGCACCCCTGAGGTCATAGAACATAATGACGACATGGGGGAAGCTTCCTGGGGAGCCCTGCGACACACCAACGGCGGGAGGGGGGAGCCCTGCACCTGGGGCCCAGTTACACACCAACGGCATGGGGCCCTGCATGTTGGCCCAGTGACACACTGACAGCAGGGGTGGGGAGGGGGGCCTGAACGTGGGCCCAGTGACACACCAATGGCGGGGGGAAGGAGAAGAGGACAGCCCTGCACCTGGGGGCCCGATGTTACCTGTCAGCTCTGTGTTCTTGAGGAACCTGGGCGCAGTATCCAACCTGTCTGACTCACGAAGGACACCTCCCCTAGCCTCTACTTGAACCAAAGCCGATCAGAAGAAAGGCTTACAAAAAGCAATGAAAAGGCAGAGGGAGACACACCTAACACCCCCCGCCCTGCAACAAGAGTTACAGGATTAAGGAAACTCCCCCAGACTCATTTGCATCAAAGATGGGACAGGGAGGCATCTCATTAGCAGACAGAATGAAGAACAGAGATTCCAAGGCAAGAACTGCACTGAACTCTGGAACTAGAAAAGCAGGGAAGCACTGCATGATGGGGAATCTCTGCTCCAGATGTTAACACCTGCACACACCCAGTTCAGTAGTTATCAGACCAATTATAGTAATAAATCCTTTATTGGTATCCAAAATACTGAAGCTGCCTAATTGCATTATGAGCTCCCTCAAAGGAACACCGCCCATAGCCAGGAATGAGCAGCTCCTATTGTCTAGTCAAAACAAAACAACTTTGGAATACTTGAGTCACCAGTTTCCCTTCAAAAATCCCTACCCATGCTCAGTTCTGATACCTGTATCCAACATCTGCATCAGTTCCACTGGGACTTCATCTTCTCCTGACTGATCATGCAGGGGACTCTGCCTGTCTCCAGCACTCTGGACCCTCAGTTACCACCACCACCTGGGACCCCCGATCGATTCAAGCTTCATGGAGTGGTGAGAACCCAGCTCTTGCGCTCTCTCTCCCTGACTTGTGTGACCAGTTTAATTTTCTAAACCTGACTTTTATAATCAAATTTAAGTTAGATTTAATATTATAACTGTTTTGTTTGTTTGGCTCTCCTATGGTTATTACCTGGTAATAAATAACTTTCATGGTTAAGTTGGTTGCTTCTCTCTCTCTCTCTCTCCCCCTCTCACCTCTGCCCTGCTCATGGGTGTTATTTGGTTTCCTCATTTGCTCTGCAGCAACGCTCCTCGTACCTAAGCTAAAAGATCCCTGCAGCGCCCAAAAATCCTGTGGTGTTTGCTCATCAAGTGGGCTACTACCAGAACAACTGTAATGTGAAAGTGGGGATAGGGACATGCTGAAGCTGGGACATATGTGGGTGGCAGCTTGGAAGTGCTGCTTGACCTAGTCTGCTGAATCCAGGCACATAGGAGGGTGACAGCTTGGGAACCCAGCCCTCTCAGATGCACTCTGTTAATGTGTGTGCATCTGATTCTGGGGCTGGAAGAACCCAGCCCTGGGGAACCTAGGTCCTGCAGGATAGCTCCATTGGGAGGGAACTTGCAGAAGGGAGAAGTAGAGCGCTGTAGGAGAACACACGTGACACAAGCAGTACATTGATAGAATTACAGAACACTCCCCCCCCCCAAGAGTAACCCTAACAAATGAGCATACCCCAAAGTAATGGGCAAATCTCATAACACAGGTGAAACACCCACAGTGGGGGGGTGGAGCCCTGCACCTGGGACTCGGCAACACACCCACAGCCGGGGGGCGGGGAGAGAGGCGGAGGAGAAGCCCTGCACCAGGGAGGCCCAGTGACACACATACGGCTGGAAGGGGGGAACCCTGTGACACACCCACGGTGTGTGGGAGGGAAGGGGCTCTGCACCTGTAAACCCTGTTCAGCTGCAGGCTGGCACCTGACACGTATCTATCCACGGTCATTCTCCCCTGTAGTCCCCCAGGCTCCACCTCCCCGCTAGAACACGGTGCACGCGCCTGCGCTCATTTCCGCGGGTCTTTTCACTCGTGTTGCACTAAATCGTGTTCAGCCCGCACCAGTGAAACCCGCCCTGCCCCTGCGAACGTGCCAACGCCGCCCCACGCACAACAGGGGGCGCTGCCTGAACGCTGCCTCGGGGACTCCCTGCGGCTCACGCACAGGGTACGGCCAAAGACTAGGCCCCGCCCCTCGCTCCGCATCACGTGACAACCACTCGCCACTAGCGCCTGCGCCCCTTCTCACGTGACACGGCGCGGCTTCCTCTACCCCCGCCGTTTAGATCCCTCCTCTTTGTCCCGCCCCCTCTTTGCGTTCTCACCTGCTGCGCACCGGTGAGGCTGCTCGGCCGCTTCAGTGGCTCCGGGGGCGAGACGCCCGTGGCCGGCGAGTCCCCGGTTCCATGGCTGCTGCCCCGCCTGGCCGCACCCAGCAGCTGCCATGCCCGGCTCCGCGAGGCAGCGCGGCCCCAGCTCGGCGTCGCCATGTTGCGTCCGTCGGAGGGCGGGGCGTGACCTCTGACCCTTCCTGCGCCCGGTCTCGCACGGGCTGAGGACTCGCGGGCAACCATAGAGTAGCGCGGAGGTATTCTAGAGCGCCGCCTCGCGCGTGAACTTCGCCGCCATCTTGGTTGGCTTGGGGAGCCGGCGGTCACCTAATGGCGGGGGGCTTCTGGGTAGAGAGAAAAGGCGCTGGAGGGCAACAACACCTGCTGCCTGGGGCCCACCTCTCCTGGTGGGGTTTCCCCACCGTCACTTGTCCCGCCCCCCTCGCTGGGTGCCATGTGCGTGCGGAAACGGCCGGTCAGCGTCAGCCTCTGCTGCTGGTTCGCGCGCGCGCGCGCTGTGGGGGTTTGACTGCCGGGAGCGGCCGGGAGCGGCCGGGTGGGGGGGGGGACGAAGTGAGAGACTCGCTCCCCTCGCGGGGCGAACGCCCAGGGCCAGGCAGTCCGGCTGGCACTTTCACGCCCAGGGCGTGTCCCGTTACTGTCCCCGACCAAGGCATCAGCTCCCCTGGAAGTGCAGTTCTCCCCCGCGACTGAGGGACAGGCCGGATCTGCCACCAGGCTGGGAACCAGCTGGCACCGTGTGATACTTGAACCATTGTAATGACCACCGCTAAACTAGTGGGTCTGAAACTTTATTAGTGACCCCTTTCACATTGCAAGCTTCAGAGTGCGACACCCCCCCCCCAAGCAAATTAAACGCTCTTTAATATAACACCATTATAAATGCTGGAGGCAAGCAGGGTTTGGGGTGGAGGTTGACAGCTCTCAACCCCTGAGGGGTCCTAGCCCCAGGTTTGAGAACCCCTGTGCTGAAGAGGCAGCTCAAGTAAGTGGGTTTGTGGAAGAGACCATCTGTACAGCAGCTGGGAAGGAATGTCCTGTGCTGGATTGATAGACTTACTTGGGCTAGTCCTGTAACAATAGATGCTGCTTTGAAGATGTGGGGCAAAGTGGGACTTGGGTTCTCAAGCTGAGGTGGGCTCAGAACCCAAGTTACAATTTCAGATTGCTGTCGGTGCAGATATTTTACAGAGCACCAGCCTGCCTCTGTTAGCTGGACCTGGGAGACTTGTTCCTGCGCCCTCCAAAACTGTGTAGAGAGTCTTAAGTGACTAGCTGCCACAGTACCACAGTTTGGAGGCTTTGTTAGTGAAGGACACAGTTGAGGTGGTTAAGGGCTAGGCGGTAGTGACAAAGTTTCCTGTTTAATATTTTGACACATTAGCTGTGAAATCCTAGTCTGCTAACCATCAGGGAGACTTGGCCTGCACAAAGAAGGAAGAGCTCCCACTACTCCAAAGTTAAGTTAGACACAAAATGCAAGTCGAAGGCTTAGTCTAGCAGCAGGAGGTCAGTTTAAGAGAAGCCAAGACATCTGGGAAACAGGAAAAAGGACTTTAACCAAAAAAAATAAAAAAATCTGGAGTTATGACCACCACAATTACAAACTCACCAGTTAACCACACACCCCGTTTGGCATCAGAAGTGTACAATCAGGCAGTAGCAGAGACCAAAAAATGCAATATAGTACAGTAGTTTACATTTAACAATACTAAGAAGAAAAGGAAAGCAGCATTTTTCTGCTGCATAGTAAAGTTTCAGAGCTGAATTAAGTCAATGTTCAGTTGTAAACTTTTGGAAGAACAACCATAATGTTTTGTTCAGAGTTAAACACTTCAGAGTTAACCTTTATTCCCCAGCTGTTCATAAACCTGAGGTTCTATTGTAATGGCAGTGAGAAAGGAATCAGAGGAGCAGTTTCAGTAAGGAGACTCGACAAATAAGGAAGCTTAGGCCAGGAAACATGGGTGCATTCACAGATAATCAGTACCTAGAAAATGAATCTGGTACATAAACTATATTTGTAAAATAGCTGTTTTACAAACTCCATCTTTTCAAACAAACTAATATAGTGTCTAGGACTAAATGTCGACAAGAGATCAGTTTGAGAACAGCTACATATCTGTTAATGGCTGGTTTCTGTAAAGTAAAGAAAATAGTTATAACTAAGAGAGATGGCATGATAGTAAAGATATCTAAATCCATGACAAAGTGAAAGCAGCAGTTTGGTATAAAGGTCACTGGACTGGAATAGTAAGCATATTTTATTTGATAACACATTTAAAGACTGGAAAGTGCAAGGAGACATAGGAAACAGGTAAATTTAGGAATAAAGATAAAGCAGGTAGTGAAAGTTTAAGAACTGAGTAATGAGTAGCAATACAGGTAGGATATGTATAGAGATATCAAGTTAGGGGATTGTCTGCTAGATTGAGTAGCTAATTACAAACCATTGCATCCATCTTTAGCACAGAGGTCCAGCTTTGCAGATAGGTCCCATTTCTGACAGAAGCTGTGTTGGATATCGAAGGAGCATAAAAACATCCCACTCAAAAGCAGGGAGTAAGTGTTAACTGGCTTAGGATGCGGACTAGATCACAGGTTGTGGTTCTAGAAATTTATAATAATAATAATAATAATGGAGATATCCCATCTCCTAGAACTGGAAGGGACCTTGAAAGGTCAGAGAGTCCAGCCCCCTGCCTTCACTAGCAGGACCAAGTACTGATTTTGCCCCAGATCCCCAAGTGGCCCCCTCAAGGATTGAACTCACAACCCTGGGTTTAGCAGGCCAATGCTCAAACCACTGAGCTATCCCTCCCCCAGGGTTGCTTTTCAGCCATTTCAAGTCAAGGCTTTCGAAGCAGAAGTCTCAATTGACAGGATTCGGGTACTGAAGACATCTTAGATGGAGCCACTAATTGCATTTCACACTAGTGGGAAAACATTCCCTAGATGTGTCAACTGAAACTGCTCCTCTGATTTCTTGCCAATGTTTTAAGTGGAATTTTACTGCCTAAGGATTCCAAGGTGTACCTGTTCAGTTTATCCCACACTGTTAGCTCAGTTCACATTTGGCCAGGATTCAGGTGTTTCATCACATCACTGAAAAGAGGGTTAGGCCAAGGCAAGACACTTCTGCTGTACCTGGAGATGAAACCAGGGTCTCTAGCTAAAGTGATGTAATGAGGAAAACTCAAGCCCTTTGGATTTTCCCCAGAGCATACAAAAATGGCGATGTGATGGCAGCCTATGGTCATCTTTCTTAAGGCAGCTGCTGGATCCCACAGACAGGAGTGAGCAAAAACAGGCTAGAAAACCCATTAAGTATGAAACACTGAGGCAGTATACTGGGAATGTTTGTGCCAAGCAGGCTCTTGGAGCTAGGCTCAGGCCCTGCCTCTGAAGCGGAATGGGAGATGCTTCAGTGGGTCAACAGGGAGAATCAAATAGCTGACTTGATTAGATGGCAGGGAATGTGTTTGCTTGACACTGTCAAACCAGGCACAGATAGGATTCCTAGACTGAAGGAGCATTCCTACTTATTCAGAGTAGCATTTTTTTTAAACTGCTTTAGAAGACAAAACCTAAACAAAACACAGCTGATATTCATGCCAAAAAGTTTAGTTTAGTGTTCTACTGTACTGGTATTAGTTTCAATCTAGTGCACGTATAATGTTTCCTTACTATCACTTAATCATACCGTATATTGCAGCACTAAAGCAGGGTGGTTTAAACATATTAGATGGGAAAGTACCCTGGTGTTACTGGAATTTTGATCCTTTATGGTTGTCATTTATTTTACTTGCTGATTTACAGCCTCTGCTGAACTTTAAGTCTCAGGCCAGGAACTGTTCATGAATTACATTTGTGCTACAAGAGGCATAGTAAATTCCTGAATCAGTTTCCAGGATAGAACCAACTCAGCCCATTTGTCCAAGAAATAAGTGAAAAGTGGTCACAAGGCCATGAGTATGAAGACAGGAGGATTCCAACATCTTCCCAATTACTTGGGGAGCAGAGGATAGTAAGGGAATATTTCACATGTGAATTCAGTCCTTTCAAATTGATTTTAAAAAGCATAGGTCTATAGGTAGCTATGACTTTTCCAAAGAGTGGAATGTCTGCATTTACAGCTGTGCTATAATGGCAATACAGTGCTCACGTATAGGATTTTATTAAGCTGCTCACATGTAACTGAGCATATTCACTATAGGTGAAGTGCTATCAAAGCGCTCATCAGAAATGCAGTACAGTGGTGTCTAAAGAAAATTGTATAGCGGTTTTGAAATTTGACTTGCATAAGACAAATTTTTGCAGTTAGTTTTTTTAATTGCTTCCAGTTCATTCCAAGCTCAGTGATGAGACATTTGGCATAAGTTACAATTTGATAATGACCAACATGTGCCAGACATGTACATAATACAAGCAACGTCCAAAGTACATAAAGTAGATGTATAGTCAACATGTAAAGCAACATAGCCCTCTTACAAGGTCTGCTGTAGGCTTTGAAATGGGTAAAGTTTCAAGAGTGGATCTCAATGGTTAAGCAGGAGTGGAGTCTCCAGGGTGCAAACAGTATTGCTAATTTTCAAGCCTCTAACAAAAAAGACTTAGGACAAGAGTCTTGAGAACATGAAATAGTTTGAACATCTCAAAGGCCCTCTGCCTCCTAGAGCAATGGCTCTTGCCTGCAAATGCTGTGCAAGTTTACTACAGCATGGTGAAAGGTTTTAAAAAACATTAATTCCCATAACTGACTTGGAATTAATCAGTAATGACTTGTTAGAAATATTTTTTGCAGCAGCTGTAGGAATGTGTTCACATTTCATCTCCACTCCATGTTTTTAGTGTAAGATTCAATATTAATACCAGAATAGAAGTAGTTTTAGAATCACCACCATTGGAGACCATTATTCCAGTGACTGCCATTTTATCACAGCAGAATAATTCAGGCATTAAAGCATCAAGTGAAGAACTCACAATATAGTGTACTGGGATAAACAAACTGGCTCAGATACTAGACCAGCAGCATTAGGCATCTCACTTTC
Organism: Emys orbicularis; assembly: GCF_028017835.1. Taxonomy (NCBI): domain Eukaryota; kingdom Metazoa; phylum Chordata; order Testudines; family Emydidae; genus Emys; species Emys orbicularis. The sequence continues at coordinate 53,072,330 of NC_088684.1, read as the reverse complement.
ATTTGGAGCACTCTGAGAAACCCACTCTTAGGACATTAAATCTAGTCACAGGACCCACAGAGAAGTCAGCAAGTCTGAATGCTAGTTAGGATTATGTCCTTTGCCCCACATGCACCAAATGCAGTTTAGGACTCAACAGGTTTTGACTACAGTAGATTAATATACACTTGTGGAAACCTGCTATAATGATGTTATTCATAATGTTGAAGCAGAAATCCTTTTTCTGCAGCTTGGAGTAATCTTCCAAGTGTGATGTCCAATTTAGGGAACTGTTGCACTGAAACCACCAAAGGAGTGAAGTAAACCTTCAGTTTGGCAGTAAAAGTAGAATGCCAATTCTTATAAGTGAAGAGAATTGCTAATAATCACAGCCTCCAAAAGGAAGTTATGAATCCACATACTATATGTACAGTATTAGTAGGTTTGTCTAAAGTTTTTCAAAGCAACATTTTAGAGATTGCCTTTAAAATCAGGGATATATCCTTTAAGTACTTGAAAAGCATAAAAATGTCCCTTCCCCCCAAAAGCCAGGCTGATACAATCTACTTTAGTTCCAAAAATATTTTAAACCCACAAACAAGCTATTTTATCAAATTGATATAAAGCTAAGTGCTAAGTAAAAGCACATCTGGTGGAAACGGACAGTGAAGAACATTACAAATGTGCTTAGTTTTTGCTTGCAGCATCTGGCAGTGGGTAGCAGGACAAAGGCAGGAATCTCACTGGGTCTCCTCCTGTATCTGTTCTGTAATAGTTTCTGTGGCACTAGCATTGGCAGCTGAGTTTAAGACTTCTCCAAAGTCACCTCCAGCAGGCTTGGCTCCTCCAACTTTAGACTAAAATACAAATAGTTTTAGATAAACCCTTCAGAAAGTGTAACTGCAAATACAGTTAGATAGCCAAGTATTTTAACAAATAAGTTTTGCAATAAACAATACCTTCATGTCAAGATTGTTTGGGGGAATTTATCCTTTGGAGGCAGTTTTTCCAGGATCAGACTGCCTCTACAATAATTGAGGTAGGAGCAGCACTCAGTGCGACTTGGTGGAAGAAGCTAGGTGGAGAAACACTGAAGGAAATGTTGCAACCCTCCAATCATTAGCTTAAACACATGGGTCTCCCTTGGCCTTTAGTACTGCAAAAATTCTCCTGATCAGATTGTTGCAACAGCCCATACTCATATGCTCTACGAAGATTGTACAACTTCAAGTAAAGATATCCTACATTTGTTTTAACTCAAAATGTTCCAAAACCTGGATTAGCTTTTGTTCTGTACCATCCTGGGGGAGCTCTGAGAAAAACCATTCAGCCTCAAGGACACATCCTGAAGCTCTCTGGTGTTTTGGTGGAGCACATTCACTACTACACCCCTTCAGATGGTGTGTAACACACTTACCCCACATCATTCCCATATACCTCCATCCCTCCCCTCTAGGGAGATTCATTCCCAGAGTTCATGGAAGGAGAAGTTCCTAAACTCCCTTAGATTGCAACAGGCCATTATACAGGATGCCAAAAGGGGAAAGGAGTTCCTTATGCACTTTTCCCCAACCCCAAATTCCTATACAAGGAGCAGTCTGGTCCATAATATGAAGGCCTTTATACCAAAAGGTTAGTTGGAACAGCCACACAACGTTGATCTCTGCTTATTGAGGCCTCAGCCCCAATTTCAGCCTCCTTACCTGAAAGTGAAGTCTAAGAGCATGTACATTTTACAACAGAATTGCACACCTATATTCCTTACTTTCTGATGCTAACATGCAAGAGTTTGCGTTCCCAGTGTAAGCTAGAATATAAAGCTTTTCAGTCCTGAAGTTGAAAATCAGTATAGATTCTGGATATACAAAGACCAGGTTCTCTATTATGTGTGAAAGGCAGTTTCCTGGACAACCTTTATTGAACGAAGTATCTTAGAACCTCACTGTATTAAAAATGCAAGTTTGTGTTGTGGTGGGATTATTTGCAACTTGTCTGGAAATACATGATTAATGTAAACTTTGGGAAGTGTTACGAGCTTCAAAGGACTCTTTAAAACAATGGGCGAAGACAAGACTGAGCTGTTAATGGAGTAGGTTTCCTAGGAAATATTTGGGAGGAGGGGAATGCAAATATCCACCTCCAGACCTGATCTTCTGAAGCTTTGACCTGGGATGGGGATCTTTGTCTACAAATTACCTGTTCCCAGGATCAATACCCAAATGGCATAAAAGAGCAACTCGATTCATAGTGTGAAGGTTCTGCACCACGGCAGTTATCAACTTGTAACCACAGAAAAACCCCTTGGTGGGGTTTGAAGGGCTGTTCGCTGGCCAGAGCCCTGCTTGGAGTTGGGGTGATCTCTGATAAGTGTATTTGCATGCAAGTTTGCTATTTTATATGTTCTCTCACTAATGCTTTCCCCTTAATAAATGTGCTTGCTTAGAAAGAGCTGTGTGCTAACTTAATTGTGGTCAGTTACATTGCTTACCATCAGAGGAGCAAAAGTAAAGCAGGCCTGCTTAGGCAGTCTGACCGCTGGTGAATTTCCAGCGTAGGCAGAGAGCTGTGCAGCCTGGAAATATTTTGGGGTCAGGAGGGAGAGAGATGTATGTTTCTATCCAAGAGGTAATGGCAGGGAGTCAGAAAGAGTGGCCTTTTTTGGACCACATAGGAGAAATACAGGTGCAATTGCCTTGAACTGAAACAGCATGATCCAGCCCATTTGTGCTGTTCTGAGCATACAAGTGGACCAGAGAGCAGTTGTCTTCCCAACTGGGGATTTGCTGGCATGAAGCTATCATAGTTGGCTAGACCCCTGCATTTCATAGCATTAATTTACTTGGTTGTCAAATGACTACATTTGGATTTTCAAAAAGTAGCTTAAGAGGTTAGTTGCCCAGCTGCCATTGAATTTTAAGGGAAGGGATTTGAGCACCACATTTAGGTTCCTTCAAAAGTCCCAGCTTAAGTCTCTCATAAAACAACTGTTTCCAGAGGCAGCTAGTTAGATTTACCTTTAAGTTTTCAACCTTTTCTTCAAATGACTTGAAAGTAGAAGAATTTCTAGGGGGAAAAAAAACCCAGTGGTTAGTTTCTTAGAGTGAGAACATGAGCATAGTAATACTAGGTTAGTTTTGAGACAATGCATCCATGTTTCCCTATCCTATGTCAACATGCTTTTGGCAGCCCTCAGATTAATGTATCTTTTGGATAGTAGTTTTTGTACACTTCGCAAACAGTTACTTTAGACCTAAATTGTACAGTTGAAGAGCTTCAAATACAACCCATGTCTAGAACTTTCAACTGCAAGCCAAGATGCTCATTTTATTACTACCTTTGAGGCAGTCACTCTTTACACTGCTTAATAGCAGGGGGGGGGGGGGAGAAAAAAATAAGTTTTCAGTGAAGTTACTCATTGCCTGTAACTCAGTGACAGTACCCTTTACAAAGGTAAGGAAGTAAGGTACTGTAGAATGCCAGATTTAACTTGTCATTAGTGACTTTTCAATGACTCTTCAAACAGGTTGACAGCTGTTGTCTTAGAAAAGTTGCTAGCTCAGTAAGACAATTTAGTCACATCCAGTCACTCTAGAGGCTAGTGAGTGATTGTTAAAGACAACTCATTATAATACGAGTGTCTCAAAGTTAAAGAAAGGTTATTTACCCTGTCCCTCTGGAGACAGCCACTATCAACAGTAATAAGTATTCTCCTCCCCATCTCTCACAGGTAGAGATCATTAAACTATGAAAAGGTAAAATGCAGTACCCTAAGATAAAAACAATGTTTAGTCATAGCAGCCTAGACAAGGGGTGAAATTTTGTCCCCACTGAAGTAAATGGCAAACATGGACTTCAGTAGGGTCAGTAAGTCACCCAAGGATTCTATATCAATTGCCACCAACTTGCAGTGTGACCTTGTGCCTTAATCTGTGTCACCAGATGGAGAAATGCTTACTTCTGATGCAGCCAGCCTTCGTGTTTGTAATGTACTCTGAACCTTATTTAGAGGGTGCAAAATATTAGGAGTTTTAGGTTTGGAGTAAGGCCTTTACTTCAATTTTCCCTTGCTCAGTGTCCATTTAAGATGCCCCACATTTATCTTTGTTACTCTGAATATGCATTTATACTGTAGGCATGTGCACCACTCCTTGTTTGGGAAATTGACACTAAGCTATATGAAATTGTATCTACATGCTTTTTGATCAAAGCAGGATTTTGGGAGGAGGGAGGCAAGGTAAGCAATTAAAGTCAGCAAGAGAAAAAAAACTGAGGTCAGAGGCCAAACTGCTTACTTTCCTATGAGTTAATAAGAAAGTAAGTCTCTTCATTTTAGAAGAGCTGTAGACAGTTCTGAATTGGAAATCATTTAGTAGCACAATATTTCTAAGAAAATAAAGACTATTCAGCTTCTCACCATAAGCGAATATCATGTCTAGGATGTGTAATTGCCAATAGAACAAGTTCAAAGAAATAATGAACTTTCTGCAAGAACAGTCAGTACATGCTTTATCCTAAGTCAGTACAGCAAATTGTTCTAAAAACCAAGATGTTTCCATGTATTTAATTCTACACATGTGGGTGGGATGGGGGAAGGAAAGAGGATCAGTTCAACTAGTAAGAGACAATACACATCCAATAGCTGAATTACATACTAAAACATACATTACCTCATAACAGGCATGCTAATTGAATGTTGTATGGAGCGTATACTAAGTGTCAGCATTAAGAAAAGGAGAGAGAGTGAAGTTAGTTATGATCAATTATGAAAAGCAATTTGCTTAGAAACCCTTTGCATCAGGTTCCATGGAAAGAATCTATCTCCCCATAATTGAAGATGTTTGAGACTACAACAGTTTTCCCAAGCGCAGTTTCAAATAAACTGGAGTCATGCACACATTCATAAAGAATATGCAAAAGAGTGTAGTAATACTTTATTTAAAATATGCCAGTTAAAATGTACATTCTGCATAGTTGCAACATAATTCCTTTGTCCTTTTTTAATCTACCCATTAAGTTTTCAGACAGTGAGAAACATGCTAAGTTTGCAATTCTAGTAGTGTCAAGTGAATGCCAAAAGCTATCATTCACATTCCCTCCCCTTGAATTATGCTTACATTAAAGGGTAAATTCTCTCAGACTATCACTACATTAATTGCAATGGACTCCTGCATATGGAGTAGCAAACTACAAGTCAGTATGGATCCAGGAGCTGAATTTTAGTTCACTAGCACCATTTAGAAACAGCTCCGTTTCGTGGACTGTCAATCCATTACCTTTCACTAGGATTAGAGTCATAGTAACTCAACAGGCCTAGTTTCAACTACAGCTGGTTGGGAAGTTTCCAACAAAATAGTTGGACATATCACTCCACTGTCCCAGAAAAGCCAATAGCTTGGTGGTTAGGGCATTCACCTGGGATGTGTCAGACCCAGGGTCATGTCCCAGCTCTGATTTAGGTCTTTGTTTTGTCCCAGTGTGGAACAGGAAAACAGTTTGAAAGCTCAAAATTTGTGGAATAGGAAAACAGTTTCTTGCCCAGCTCTAACCTTAACTTTGTTTTTGAGGAACCACAAGTTTATTCTTCATACTTGTTAAATCTTATCCCTGCCCATACATCCAACTCATCACTAGGAGCGTTGTTAGTGATATAGTTTAAGTGAGTCATTAGGAGGGTCATAGGCCCAATAGCAACTAGATTGTTTCAGACAGTAATAACTTGAGCCAATTTAATCCTCCCTAGGAAAAGCTCAGCATTCTTATTTTTAATTCCCCATCCCCCCAAATATTTAGTCCTACTCTACTGTAGATGTGTAGTCTGTACTAGTTGAGTACCATACCAGCTTCTGTAGAGCAGTTTTGCTGGACATGTGTCTTCTCCAACCATACCTGGATGCTTAATCTTGAATCAAGAGTCAATACTTTCATATGAGAGTTCTCATCCCTGGCAGTAGCTAGTCATTCATCTCATTTTGATGACAACTCAGTCTCCCCTAAATTAGTGCCTCAGTGGTAGAGCCACTTTGGTACTAATGAAAAGGTTCCAGAATAGGTTTAGAATGTAAGGATTTCTGGAGATGTTTAGACACCAAAGAGATAAAAAGCTTTAAGATAAGCCAGGACATGTTGCTAACTGAATATGTGACTGAAGATTGGGTAGTAGTGCCATATACTGCAAGTCAAACTCTTTGTCAGCTAGTTGTTTGCTGAGGTTGTCTGTGCTCCAATAATGTTTATTCATTGTTTCACCTTGTGTATATCTGCTGCCCATGTCCCTGTAGGAGACCCAGCTTCTAATAATTAGATTTTTAGAGTCCATTTTATCCTCTGCCTTCAGGATGAGTCACACGTCTGTATTGAGTCCCATTATGTTATAAGAGGATTGTCACAGATCCCAACTTTGCTGGATGCCAAGTTTCTGCTCAATACGTTTTCTAATGCACTCAATAGTTACATTTTTCCAGCAGTGGTCAGCCACCTGTCTGACCCTGCAAGAGGCTCTCACCTCTAGAGATGGGAGTCCTTTTTTTTTTTTATTTTATTTTTTTTAAATAAAAAAAGTAGAAGGATGCCTACTCTTCCCCTGGTATGACAGTCTACAAACCCACCCACCCACCCACCCATACATACATACATACAGGAAAGTTAGTGTACAAAGATTAACCATCAAGGATAGCATTTGCATATTGTCTTTTGAGAGACATGTACTGTAAATACAAGCTTCAGTGTTCAGCTTTCAATGGAGAAGTTTTCACAGACCTCAAAAACCATGCACAGTTCTGGAACTAGTTTAACTCCCATAGTACCAGAAATCATGTTTGTTATGTAGCTATGATGTGTTTTCAGTAACTCAGCCCAGACAACTGATTTAGAATGAAGCATATTTTTGAATTAGTAGCAGTTAAGTTACTTTGGTTTCCAAGTTTGACTTACAAGTCCAATGTTACACTTAGCCAGGTCATAGCATACCCAGATACAGGATGTGATCCAAGAAGATATTCTCTGGGAGGACACCAGGAGGCTCTTCATCCTTTCCGCCACCACAACAAATTGCTGGTTCAACTTGTGGAACAGTTTTGTTCGTTCAACATAAAAAGCCAAAGCCAGCTGAATATCCAGGGAGTGAAGCCTCTGCTCACGGCTGTTGGCATGGGGCTTCAGGAAAAAGACTGGGAGAAATAGGTCTTTGTTGGTGTGAAAGTTGGAGACCAACCCTACATGGTGTTCCTCCCGAAGGTGAAGTTGCACTTTGTCCTTATAAAAAGGTAGTATATTGGGCGGGGTGGTCAGATGTGAGGGCCTTGAGCTCAGAGATCCTCCCGGCTGAAATTATGGCAACTAGGATTAGGCCACTTTATAAGACAGGTAAAAGTAAAGTAAAGTAGTTGAGCATGTCGCTAATGATTCGAATGGAGGCCCCCCCCAGCAGCCGAGAGTGTACCAGGTTAATGTCCCAAGGTGGGAGTTGACTGCTGGATTTCGGGTATAGCCTGTCTATCCCTTTAAGAAACCACCGCATCATAGGGTTAGCGAAAACAGAGGCCCAACTCTCCTGGGTGAAAAGCAGAGATGGCAGCCAGGTGAACCTTTATCGACGAGTGGGACAGGCCCTGCTGTTTCAACCTTAGTAGGTAGTTCAAGACCGAAGGAGGACCGAAGATTGCGATGGAAGGACACGGCTCTGCGAACACAAAATAGAGAATCTTTTCCACTTGGCTAAGTAGGCCGCCCTGGTCGATGGTTTTCTGCTGCCAATAAGAACTTCCCTAATGGGGTTTGAGCATGCAAGCTTGAGTGGATTCAACCACACAGCTTCCAAGCAGGGAGATGGAGAGATTCGAGATTGCAGTGTTGGAGCTGGCCGTGATGTTGAGTAATGAGGTCTGGAACGAACAGCAGGGCGATTGGAGTCTTCACCGAGAGTTCCAGCAACATGGTGGACCAATGCTGGCATGGTCAGGCTGGTGCTACCAGGATGACAGAGGCCCCGTCGCTCTGAATCTTGAGGAGGACCTTGTGAATAAGTGGGATTGGGCGGGGGGGGGGGGGGGAGAGGAGGAGAGAAGTAATAACATGTAGAAGAGCTGGTCCTTCCATGGGAGAAGAAATGCACCTGCCAGTGAGCCCCAGCTGTGGCTCAGGAAGGAGCAGAATTACAGGCACTTCCTATTCCTCCTTGTGGCAAACAACTCAACTTGGGGAAGACCCCACCATTGGAAGATATCGTTTATTACGTCCAGGCGAATGGGCCATTTGTGGTTGTGAAAAGACCTGCTGAGATGGTCTGCTAGCTCATTCTGAGATCCGTGGAGTTAAGAAGCTTCCAGAAGCATTGAGCGTGTTATGCAGAACTCCCAGAGCTTGCAGGCTTCCTGACATGGGGAGAGGAGTGCACTTCACCGTCTGTTGATATAAAACAATCGCTGTTGTGTTGTTGGTCAGGACCGATATGCATTTGCCCTCCAGATGAGGCCGAATGGTCTGACATGCCAGACGAACCGCTCTCAGCTCTCTGACGTTCATGTGAAGCAACAGCTCCTCTAGAGACTAGAGGCCTTGAGTTCTGTGCTCTCCGAGGTGAGCTTCCCACCACATTGCTGATGTGTCGGTGACCAGTCATAACAAAGGGTGTGGTTTGGAGAATGGGACGCTTATACACACACACACACACACACACACACACACACACACACACACACACCATGCGAGGGTCAAGCCACCACTGAAGAGGCTTGAGAACCATTGGTGGAAGCATGACTGCCCTGTCTAGACTGTTTGCTTGGTCGATACACAGATGGCAGCCAAGCCTAGAGAGATCTGAGTTTGAGCCTTGTATGCTGGACCACGTATGTGCACGACACCATGTGTCCTAGGAGTTTCAGACAGTGGTTGTAGGAAACTGCTGAGGTCTTGTATGATGTCATGTATGGCCTGAAAACATGACTGAGATAGAAATGCTCTGGCCTGTCTCAAGTCTAGCACTGCCTCTATGAACTCTATTCTCTGAGTAGGGGTGAGCATTGACTTTTGAGTATTTAGCAGGAGACCCAGTGAGTCAAAGGTCGATCTTATCAGGTTGACCTGCTAATCCACTTGTGTCCTAGAATGTCCCTTCACTAAGCAGTCGTCGAGGTATGGGAATACCTGAACCTGTCTTTTCTGCAGGAAGGCAGCCCTGACTGACATGCATTCGGTGAACACCTGAGGTGCTGATATTATATAGATAGATATCTATGTCTACCTATCTCAGAACTGGAAGGGACCTTGAAAGGTCATTGAGTCCAGTCCCCTGCCTTCACTAGCAGGACCAAGTACTGTCCCTGACAGTTTTTTGTTTGCCCCAGATCCCTAAATGGCCCCCGCAAGGATTGAACTCACAACCCTGGGTTTAGCAGGCCAATGCTCAAACCACTGAGCTATCCCTCCCCCCCATGACAGACCAAACGGGAGCACTGAGAATTGGTAGTTAATCCCTCCCCACAGGCACTTCCTAAGGTTTGTAATGGGGGGTGCTATGGAAATATGCGTCCTTCAAAATTGAGGGCAGCATACTAATCTCCTGGATCCAGGGAAGGAATAATGGTGGCTAGAGAGACCATCTGAAACTTTAGCTTCTTCATGAACCTGTGAAGTTGTGCAGGTCCAGGATGGGTCTGAGGCCCCCCCTTTGCTTTCAGTATTAGGAAATACTGGGAGTAAAGACCCCTTGCCCCTGAGCTCCAGCAGAACCTCCTCCATGGTTCCTGCTGATAGGAGTGTTTGTACCTCCTGCATAAGGAATTGCTTGTGAGAAGGGTCCCTGAAGGGGGTGCGGGGGCAGCTCAGGGGAGGGAGGAGGGAAAAAAAAATTGGAGGTAATATCCCATTTCTACCCTGCAAAGGTCCTAATGGTCTGACGTGATTTGGGACCAAGTCCGGTATAAATGGGATAGATGTGCCCAAAAAAAAAAAAAAAAAAAAAAAAAAGGAAGGAAGGATCCAGTTGGCTGGCTGGCAAGTCTTCCTCAGGCGCATCTTCAAAAGGCCTGCGTAGGCCTGGTGGTTGTTTGGACAAACCAGATCCCTGGTTGTTTGGAGGTTGGGGTTGGCAAGGCCACCTTCAACTGTGGTCCTGTCTGGGCTGGCCTTGGTAGGGAAGAGGCATAGGCTGAGGCTTAAAATGCCACGTTGAGTGGCCGGGGTGTGCAGTCCCAGTGATCTCAGACTGGCTTGGGAGTCCTTTAAGCTACGCAGCTTAAAGTCAGTCTTCTCTGAGAATAACATGGCCTCCTCGAAAGGGAGGTCTTGTATTGTCTGTTGAACCTTCCCAGCTAGGTCCAAGGCCTGCAGCCAGGAGCAGCGACATTTCTATGCCTGATGACATGGCACGAGTTGCTGCATCCTCATAGTCCAGCGCTGCCTGTAATGAGGTCCTGGCCACAGCCTTGCCCTCAACTACAGGGGCAGAGAACTCAGACTTGGAATCCACAGAAACCAGCTCAGTAAACTTGGATATTGTGTCGCAAGACTTAAAACTGTAGTGGCTAAGGATCGCCTGCTGGTTAGTGATGCAAAGCTGGAGCCCTCCAGTGGAGTAAACCTTCCTCCTGAAGAGGTCCAGCTTGTGTGTGTCCTTAGCCCATGGGATGGGTCCTTGCTGCCCCTGCCTCTCCTACTCATTGACTGCCACCACCACCAAAGAGTCCGGCGGGGGGGTGAGTGAAGAGGTATTTGTACCCCTTAGAGGGTACAAAATACTTCCTCTCAACCCCTTTTGCTGTAGGGGTCAGGGAAGCTGGAGTTTGCCAGAGTGTCTTTGTTTTCCTGTATGGTCTTGATTGGGGGGGGGGGGGAGGGAGGAGAGCCACCCTGGTGGGACCTGCCCGAGACAAAATGTCCACTATTGGGTCTGAAACCTCAGTGACCTCTTCCATCTGGATACCCAGATTCTGTGCCACCCATTTTAACAGCTCAAGATGGACTCTGCTGTCCTGTGGAGGAGTCCCAAAGAGGTTCCCCCTACTGCCTCCTCAGATGACGAGGATGCCCAGGCCAGTGCTGTCCCCTCCTGTCTGTCTGGCTCCTTGAAGTGTTCATAAGCTGCTGCACCAGAGTTGGTGCCAGAAGTGTTGGTAGAGCTGGATGCAGTGCCAGGAGTGGCACTGGCGCTGGTAACGGTGGCCGAGCCGTGGGAAGAGACCCTGCTCCGGGACTTCGCTCGTTCCTTGGACATGACTGAGAAAGATTGCCCGGAGACAGATCCCTGGGACTGGTGGTATGGCCACAGGGTCCTGAAAGGCTACTGCACCAGCGCTTGTGGTGGCATCTGCCACTGTGGCCACAGCACCGGAGAGAAAGTTTGGGTCATGTCTGGCCTCTGGTGTGCCCGTCCTCTGCTCCGGCTCCTCGATGTGTGGAGTGTGCGCGCCAGGGAAAGGGTGAGCAGTGCCATGTCAACAAGGGTTTGCCACTGTGCCATCCAGAGGTCTCTGATGCCAGAGGCTTCAGGGCTGATGGTCTCTTGGGCAAGAAGATCCCTTCCCACCTTGAAGGTCTCTGGGGTAGAGGGAAGGTCCCTCTTCCACTGGCGCCAGACTCGACGGGCCCGCTTGTGGACCCAGTGTAGACAGTGCCGTTTGTTGCACTGCTGTAGAGTGGCCTGGCACAGGTCGCACTCCCTTAGCTGGCTCACGCTCTAGCGCTCAAGAAGGGGTGCACCCCATCAGTCTTCCTGTGCTTCTTATGAGGCACAGGTGACTGGGAGTGGTGCCGAGACTCTATGCACAGGGCAGTCTTCGGTGCTGGGGAGTGCTAGTGCCAAGTCCCAGGACTCTCTAGTCCCAGAGTCCTTCCTCGGTGCAGCCTCCCTAATCAGAGCTGGTGTATTGTGCACTGATGCAGAGGAGCCCAGTGCCGGATCCACAGGGCTCGTCTCCGATTGTGGCCGCAGGGCTGCCTGCATCAGCAGCAGCTTCAATCTGTGGTCACTTTCTTTTTTAGTACAGGAATGAAAACTCCTGCAGATCTTACACCTGTCCATTTAATGGGATACTCAGCCTGTAAAGTGTCTGGGTTGCCCCGGGCATCAGTTTTTGGCAGACTCCACATGGTTTAAACCCTGGGACCGAGGCATGTCCCGGGAAGGGGAAAAATGGGGAGAACCACCCCCGGTAACAAACTAAAACATTTACACTACAATAACTATCTAAACTATTTACAAGAGAAAGTAAGCAAAAGCTATTAGGGGATCACTCAAGCAAGAGAGAAAGCACTCCAACAACTATCACTGGCAGTAAGAAGGAACTGGACAGGCAGTGGGTTGGCAGGGCCCTATTTGCAGCACCATGAAGGCACAACTCCAGGGGGCTCCATAGCCAACCCGATGGGTGCTGCTAGGGGAAAAACCTTCTGGTGACTGTGCACGTGGCACGCACACACCTAACTGTAATGGATATGAGCAAGCACTTGAAGCAAAGTGTAGGTCCACTACTTAGTGGGGAAGGAGAGCTAGTGATTGACAACACCAAGAAGGCTGAGGGGTTTAATGCTTATTTGTTAGGCATTAAACCTATTTGTATTCAAAACAGCAAGGCCTGATGAAACTTATCCTAGGGAAGAACAACTAGGGGGGGGGGGAGGGAAGAAAAAATTCTTCAAACTGATAGCAATTAACTTTGAAAAACTCATGAAGGATGGGTGAGGTCCCTGAGGGCTGGAGAAGGGCAAACATTGTTCCCCTTTTTAAAGACTGGTCTGAGGTCAAAAGGTACTAAGGACCCTGGAACTAACTTCAATACCTGAAAACGTACTGGAACAAATTATTAAATAATCAGTTTGTCAGCACCTTGAGACTTTTAGAGTTATAAGGAATAGCCAGCATGGATCTGTCAAGAACAAATCATGCCAAACAAAGCTAAATTTCTTTCTTTGACAGGGTTGCTGGATAAATGGGCCGAGGAAGTAGTAAATGTGATTTTGACAATCCCGCATGATATTCTCATAAGCAAACTAGGGAAATGTGATATAGATTAAATCATCATCAAACTGCATACACAATGGTTGAAAAAGACCACACTCAGAGTAGTTCTCAATTGTTCACTGTCAAACTGGGAGGACATATCTAGTGGGATCCTGCAGAGGTCTGTCCTGGCTCATTCTATTCAACATTACCACTAATGATTTGATAATGGAGTGGAGAGTATGCTTAAAGTTTGCATGTGACACCAAACTGGGAAGGGTTGCAAGCACTTCGGAAGACAGGATTAGAATTCAAAATGACCTTGATAAGTTAGAGAATTGATCTGAAAGCAGCATGATGAAATTTAATAGACAAGTACTGCACTTACAGGAAAGAAACAAAAAATGCTCAGCTACAAAATGTGGAGTAACTAGCTAGGCAGTAGTACTGCTGAAAAGGATCTGGGGGATTATAGTGGATCACAAATGGAGTAAGACAATATTGTGATGAAGTTGCAAAAAAGGCCAATATTCTGAGGTGTGTTGACAGGAGTGTTATATGGAAGACCTGGGAGAGGACTGTCCTGCTCTACTCCGAGCTGGTGAGGCCTCAGCTGGAGTATAGCATCCAATTCTAGGTGCCATACTTTGAGAGATGTGGACAAATCGTCTAGAGGAGAGTGTACTGGGGTGGCTGCTTATAGGGCTCCCCATTGTGAGCCAGGATGGCTTTGCAGGCGCCCTGTCTTGTTAGGCCCACTTCATAGGCCCCTTAAGCACTCCACACACTTATGGCTCACAGCACCACCATCCAGGGCTGGTTTAATAGCAAATAAAGTTCACAGTTCTCAGAGTCCTGCATAACAAAATAATTCAAACAATCCTCACTGAGCCCCCAACATAAAGTCCATAACTGTAATTCCACAGTTCATACTTTGCACTGGTTCTTTGACACACCCAGAGCTCTTCCTCGGAGAGCCTGCTCCGCCCACAGGCACTAGGTACGAGCTGTCACCCAGGCTTTTCTCCTTCAGAAACCTTCCCTGTTTTGAACATGGACCTCTTCCAAAGAGCTCTTCCCAATTGTCTGGAAGAGGGGATCCCTGCCCCACCATACACTACAGGGCTCCTGATACCAGGCTCTTGAAGGAACAGTGTCTCCAGTGTCTTCCACAACCCAATTCTAGTTCCCCAGTACCGCTCATCCCTGGAACAAGGTCTTCTGGTCCCCTTTATCCTTAAAGGGCTAGTATACCCCATTACAAAGAGCAACCAAAACAATAAGTTTAGAAAACCTAACCTATGAGGAAAGGCGGGGGGGGGGGGGGGGGGGGAGAACTGGGCACATTTAGTCTTAAATAAAAACAAGGAGTCCAGTGGCACCTTAAAGACTAACTGGATTTATTTGGGCATAAGCTTTTGTGGGTCAAAAACCCACTTCTTCATATGCATGGAGTGAAAGTTACAGAGATAGGCATAAATATATTTTGGTACATGAAGAGAAGGGAGTTACCTTACAAGTGGAGAACCAAGTGGAGTTTGAGAGGGAGTTTGACAGAGGGAGGCCTACGATGGTTAGGAAGACCCACAACACCTGTGCCAGCACTGCTTCTGTCTCCTCCACCTGCGCCTGTAGCCAGACAGAGCGCCTGAGCATGGATGCTTCTACCCAGATCCTGGTGTGGTTTTGCAGGGACTGTGACTTGCAATTCCCACTTACTGATATCCAGGTTGGGGGGGACCATTCAACGTGAAAGGTGCTTGCTGGTGGAATCTCTCAGGCAACAGGTGGGAGAGCTACAGGAGGAGGTGGCTAGGTTGAGGAGCATCCAAATCCACGAGCAATTCCTGGACAGTGTCCATGTGGAGACAGTTGAGGTAGCTGTCCCAGTACACTGGACTGCTGACACACCACTGGTGGAGAAGGAGATGGCTCAGGGTGGACACTGGCAGCTGGTCACTTCTGGCAGCAGGCAGTGCTCCACCCCTGCTCCAAATCCTCCCACCGTGGTAATAGGAAACCATTATGCTCTTCTTGATACAGGAGAAAAGGAATCACCCCCTACAGCAGAGGAGAAGCCTCGTACCCCTAAGGCTGGGAGGTCTGCTGCCACCACTGCAAATAGGAAACGTAGGGTAGTGGTAGTCAGACTCTTCTGAGGGGGACGGAGGCGCCCATTTGTCACCCTGACATTTCATCTTGGGAGGTATGCTGCCTGCCAGGGGCCCATATCAGAGACGTTACGTAGGCATTGTTGAGGATTATGCAGCCTTCCGACTACTACCCCATGTGGGCACAAATGATATTGCGAGGTGTGACACTGAGCGGATCAAGAGTGACTACAGGGCTCTGGGAGTATGGTGAAGGAGTTTGGGGCGCAGGTGGTATTCTCTTTGATCCTTCCTATCAAAGGTAGGGGCCCGGGCAGAGACAGGTGCATCGTGGAGGTGAATGCCTGGCTGCGAAGATGTGTCGCCAGGAGGGCTTTGGCTTCCTCGATCACGGGATGCTATTCCAGAAAGGACTGCTAGGCAGAGATGGTGTTCACCTTTTGAGGAGGGGAAAGACCCTATTTGGACACAGACTGGCTAACCTAGTGAGGAGGGCTTTAAACTAGGTTCGACAGGAACAGGTGAGCAAAGCCCACTGGTAAGTGGAGAACATGGAGACCTGGGAGATGGGTCAGAAATAGGAGGGAGCGTGGGCTACAATGGAGAAAGGAGGGTCAGGGCAAAACTGGGAGGCAAGATCAAATCAATATCTTAGATGCCTATATACAAATCTGAGAAGTATGGGTAATAAGCAGGAAGCACTGGAAGTGCTAATAAATACAACAATGACATTGTTGGCATCACCGAAACTTGGTGGGATAATACACATGATTGGAATGGATGGGTATAGCTTGCTCAGGAAGGATAGATAGGAGGAAAAGGGAGCAGGTGTTGCCTTATATATTAAAAATATACACACTTGGACATAGGAGAAAGAAGTGTTGAAAGTCTCTGGGTTAGGCTAAAAAGGGTAAAAAACAAGGATGATGTCACGCTAGGAGTCTACTACAGGCCACCTAACCAGGTAAAAGAGGTGGATGAGGCTTTTTTAAACAACTAACAAAATCATCCAAAGCCCAAGATTTGGTGGTGATGGGGGACTTCAACTATCCAGATACAGACTACCCAGAAGTTCTTTGACTGCATTGCAGACAACTTTTTATTTCAGAAGGTTGAAAAAGCTACTGGGGGGGAAGCTGTTCTAGATTTGATTTTAACAAATAGGGAGGAACTCATTGAGAATTTGAAAGTGGAAGGCAGCTTGGGTGAAAGCGATCATGAAATCATAGAGTTCACAATTCTAAGGAAGGGTAGAAGGGAGTACAGCAAAATAGAGACAATGGATTTCAGGAAGGTGGATTTTGGTGAGCTCAGAGAGCTGATAGGTAAGGTCCCATGGGAATCAAGACTGAGGGGAAAAAACAATTGAGGAGAGTTGGCAGTTTTTCAAAGGGACACGATTAAGGGCCCAAAAGCAAGCTATTCCACTGGGTAGGAAAGATAGAAAATGTGGCAAAAGACCACCCTGGCTTAACCACAAGATCTTGCATGATCTGAAAAATAAAAAAAGGAGTCACAAAAAAATGGAAACTAGGACAAATATAGGCAAACACAGGAATGCAGGGGCAAGATTAGAAAGGCAAAGGCACAAAATGAGTTCAAACTAGCTACAGGAATAAAGGGAAAGAAGACTACTTTTTATCAATACATTAGAAGCAAGAGGAAGACCAAGGACAGGGTAGGCCCACTGCTCAGTGAGGAGGGAGAAACAGTAACAGGAAACTTGGAAATGGCAGAGATGCTTAATGACCTTTGTTTCAGTCTTCACCGAGAAGTCTGAAGGAATGCCTAACATAGTGAATGCTAATGGGAAGGGGGTAGGTTTAGAAGATAAAATAAAAAAGAACAAGTTAAAAATCACTTAGAGTTAGATGCCTGCAAGTCACCAGGGCCTGATGAAATGCATCCTAGAATACTCAAGGAGCTAATAGAGGAGGTATCTGAGCCTCTAGCTATTATTTTTGGTAAATCATGGGAGACAGAAGAGATTCGGTGGGGCCAGGCCGGAGGGAGCCGCTTGACCGGAGCCGGACTGGGCCGCACCATGCCTTCCTGGAGCCCTCCTCGTGCGTCCCCACCCCAGTTTACCTGCCTGCTGCTTGTTTCAGGCTTCCTGTGAACATCTGATTCGCGGGAAGCAGGGGAGGAGGAGGGGAAGGGAAGGGAAGGGAACGTTCAGGGGAGGAGGGGGAAGTGAGCTGGGGCCGGGGTGGACAGCTGCCAAAGCTTTTGTTAAATTTAAAAGCCCTTTTAGAACCGGTTGTCCCAGAACCGGTTTGTATGTTCCCATTCCCGATGGCTAATTTGTGTCCATTTATCCTTTTACATAGAGACTGTCTGCTTTGGCCAATGTACATGGCAGAGGGGCATTACTGGCACGTGATGGCATATATCATTAGTAGATGTGCAAGTGAATGAGCTTCTGATGGTGTGGCTAGGTCTTATGATGGTGTCGCGAGAGTAGATATGGTGACAGAGAAGGCAATGGGGTTTGTTACAGGGATTGGTTCCTGGGTTAGTGTTTCTGTGGTGTGGTGTGTAGTTGCTGGTGAGTATTTGCTTCAGGTTGGGGGATGGTCTGTAAGCAAGGATTGGCCTGCCTCCCAAGGCCAGTGAGTGTGGGGGATCGTTTTCCAGGATAGGTTGTAGGTCATTGATGCACTGGAGAAGTTTTAGCTGGGGGCTGTACGTGATGGCCAGTGGTGTTCTGTTATTTTCCTTGTTGGGCCTGTCCTGTAGTAGGTGACTTCTGGGTACCCATCTTGCTCTGTCAATCTGTTTTCTCACTTCCCCAGGTGGGTATTGTAGTTTTAAGAACGCTTGATAGAGATCCTGTAGGTGTTTGTCTCTATCTTAGGCCTTGGCTGTAGACAATGGATTGTGTGATGTGTCCTGGATGGAAGCTGGAGCCATGTAGGCAAATATAGCGTCAGTATTGGGTGGTATTTATGTGACCATCACTTATTTGCACTGTAGTATCCAGGAAGTGGGAAGGAAACCTACCAGATCTACTATGTCCTCTTGAGGAGGACTTGGACCAGTAAGCGAGAATAGAAAAAATACATATTATAAGTGTCTGAAGGTGCCATGTCAAAGGCGAGATCAGGTTTCAGCGACCAAGAGAGTGGGAAGAGGTCCTTAAGAACAGTGCATTTAGCTTTAAAACAGATTCTCTATTAAATACATCTCTCTAGCACAGGGTTGGGCAAACTACAGCCCACAGGCGGCATCCGACCTGCCAGCCATTTTAATCCGGCCCTCAAGCTCCAGCTAAGGAGTGGGGTCTGGTGCTTGTCCCACTCTGACACTCCAGCCGGGGAGCAGGGTATGGGGCTTGACCCACACGGCTCCCAGAAGCAGCGGCATGTCCCCCTTCCAGTTCCTACACGTAGGGGCAGCTAGGGGCCTCCGCTCCACATGCTGCCTCTGCAGCTCCAATTGGCCGGGAATCGTGGCTAATGGGAGCTGCAGGGGTAGCACTTGTGGATGGGGCAGTGTGCAGCAGAGCCGCCTGGCCGTGCCTCTACGTAGGAGGCAGAGGGGGGACATGCCACTGCTTCTGGAAGCCGTTTGAGGTAAGCACTGCCCAGAGCCTGCACCCCTGAACCACCCCCCCCACATCCCAACCCCCCCGCCCCAACCTCCGAACCCCTCAGTCCTAGCCCAGAGTATCCTCCTGCACCCCAAGTCCCTCATCCCCCACCCCACCCCAGCATGGAGCCCCATCCTGCAGCCTGAACTCCTCATTTCTGGCCCTACCCTGGAGCTTGCATCCCCTCCTGCATCCCAACCCCAATTTCGTGAGCATTCATGGCCAGCCATACAATTTCCATATCCAGATGTGGCCCCCTGGCCGAAAAGTTTGCCTACCCCTGCTCTAGCAGGTAGCCACTGGAGCCAAGAGGCACTGGTAGGGATAAAACATTGAAGACAGGAATATTATTTTGCAGAACACCGGAATCAAATTTAGAATATTTATACCATGTCTGTTATACACTGTTAAGATACTTGAATTATTATACATTTAGAAGTATTATAGTTTCTCATGCATGTTACCCTGAACTACCTTTTTAATACACAACCCTTTATGTGGTATTGTGTGAATATCGTTTATGCAGCTATATTGTCAATTCCATCAATACTTATTACCCCTTATGCACTACAGTTAGTCAGACCAAGATGATCCACCAAAGTCTGTATAGTAACATTAAATTTAGTAGCATGCCTTTTCAGTTGCTTATAAATCTGAGTCTTATTTGCAAGTTAAATATTAAGTTTGCCTAGGACTCCAAAAATAGTACATACAAAGGGTGAGAAATAGTGTAGTTAGGTAGATTACAGACATCAGTATGGAAACGTATTTAGCCTCAAGTATTGTGACAGCAGTGTAATTACTGAGCAGCTACTGTGATGAGAGACACTGAAAGGAAAACTGCTACTCTATCAGTGCACTGCTGAACAAACATACATGGTACAAACAGGGGACAAGAATTTTTAATCAGACATTAGAGGAAGGAATTCTGCATGCCATTGACCTCAAAGCCTTTTCATGTCTCCTTACAACATGCTTCCACAACTGTTCCCCCTCCCACCTCTCAACAGCTTCCTTTCTTTTACTTTTAAAAAAGTATTACAGTCTTACTGTATATCTGGATTTCTTGTTCATTTAGGAACTACCCAAAATGATGAAATCCAACCCCTGACATTAAAGACTAGGTTATTTTTATTCTGTGTAGTTACTATAAGGGACGCAAGTGTTGTCTAGATAAACCAATTTTAAAAATTGATGTGGAACAGTCTAAGCAATTATGTGCTAAAGTTGTATTAACAATTCTAAAGCCCACCTTACCTAAAGGAATGTGAAAATGCCTGCAATCTGCAGGATGCCAGAGTAAGCATTAAAAAAGAAAGGAAGTTCTGATAAATCTGTAGTAAAATTAATCTCATGTAGCTACTTCTCTTGCTTCTATAAAATGAGTGCTTGAGAGGTAAATGGCAGCACTTGAAATGCAGGGCTGACTTTATTACACTGTTTTCCAATGCAGTTAAAATCTTAACTGGATTACATTTCTATGGGCCAATTAACAGGCAAATAATTTGGTCCACTAATGCAAGACAAGCTACAGCAAGACAGAGGCAAGATAAACAAGAATTTCGCCAATTCCTGTAGTGAAAGCAGTGCAATTGTATGGATTGTACAAGCCTGCAGATGTTAATGGAGTCGGGGGGGGGGGGGGAATCTTTCATGCTGGTCAAAACAGAGGATAGTTTTAAATTGTCTTTGGTATTAGTGTGCATGAAAGATACAATATAATGGATGTGCAGTTTTGGCAGAAGACAGCAACAGATTTTCAGTTTGGCAGTTACCAGCTTTTAACCTGGCACACTGGCAATAGTTCATAAAAAGGTAATAAAATCAGGATCTTGGAATGAAGTTATGAATAGCTTACAAAACATGAAACATGACTTAAGGAAAGCAAACAAAACACCAAAAGCTATCCATACAAAATGGATTTTGATGCAAAAGTTTTAGACAGTCATGAGAGAATGTAATGTGCTTCCATAGGCTGAGATAGCCAAAAAAAAACAGGAGCAATGACACCACAGGAGTACTGATGAAAATACTTACTGTGTAAAATCCTTCTAAAGAGAATCGAGTGACATTAGAAGTAAAAAATTTTAATAGTAAACTATTTTGCGTACATAAACCTCTTGTATGAATAGAATTGCATATAATGATTTTAGGAGTGCATTCCACAAGCAGCCACTCTCTCACCCTGGTCAAGTCAGCAGCAGATGCTCTGCAGGTTCTTGGTATACTAGTCTGTGCCTTTAGTCACTGATCAGAAGTCAAATTAATAATGCGCTCTCCCTCCCCCAGACACTGAACTTCAGTAAAAGATTAATGAAACATACTTCACATCTTCCAGCTTCTTTGTGATGACTGAGCCAACTGATGAAAAAGCAGCAGAAGCCTTCTGCCCAGCCTGAGACAGGGTTTCTGATGTCTTCTTATATCTATATTCAAACAGCCAGAGGTAAATAGGATTCTATTAGTAAGTCTACAGACAGTTACAAGTTGTGCAACATTTTGATACAAAATCTAAAAAACCCACATGAAAATTAAGTCTTTGAATCAAGATGGATATCCAAAATATGCCCCAATCACAAGACACTGAAATTCTACAGCCAATTCTGCAGGTGGTCAGACTAGATAATAATGGTCCCTTTAGCCTTAACACTTAAGTCACTGTCATCAACAAGTTTCAGTGCAGGCTCACCTAGAAATCAATTTGTTTTCTACATGAAGCCAAGCAACATGCTCTGCGGCCACTGGAGAAGTGATTTAAGCTGCAGGCTGAAACCAAGATTGCTAAATTTTGTGCGGTTCTAGTGAAAGACTGCTTGAAGAGGTGATTAAGAGTAAAGGCTTTGTGCTGAATCTCAAGGTTATGAAACCTTTCCGTATAAACTTTTTACTTCATGCATACAGTTATTGCAGATCTTTCAGATATCCACCAGTTGAGTGATGTTAAAAATGACAATCTTTGGAATTTTGTTTGGATAAAATCCCAGGTTCAAGTGCCCATTGTAGTATTGTGCATTTCTTTTCCTACATCAGGGAAAGATTTATAATAGTTTACCAATTAAAGAGAGAAGGATATTGCATTTGATTTGCACCATCTTGGTGAGGCGATGTGCTGGCAAAACAGAATTGCTTTTTCGTTTATGCAGAATAGGAATCATGGCATTGTAAAGACAGGGTTGTTAGAAGTCTCTTTGGGACAGGGACTTGGCTAGATTTTAATGAAGCGTAGTTTTACCTTAAACTTGATACCCTCAAGAAGGCTGCTACAGTTTCTTCAGACATTTGAAAGTAAAGAAAGTTTGACTAGTAAATATGTTACAAAGTTTAACAGCACAGGAACAGTTTTCACTTAACCAACACAGATTCATGATACACTGAACCAGTGACAGGGACATACGCTGAAGTAGAAGTCACATCTTGCCAGCCTTTGGTAATGTTCTGCCTCAGTTCCTGCAGTGAATTGATTCCTAATTTTCTCTTGATCTCTGCTAGATGCTTCTCCTTGGCAGCTAGCACCTGTGAGAGCGTCTGGATTTCCTCTTCTACCTAGGGCAGTATACAGTTCAAGGAGGAAGATCAGTTAGCAAGTGACGTAACCAGTTAGCAATACTTCATTTAGGAAGTTAACTGAAGAACATTTAGCATGATGAAGTAATTTACAATGGATGCCATGTTTTAACATTTCTTCTTGTGTTTTATAGATTCATAGATTCTAGGACTGGAAGGGACCTCGAGAGGTCATCGAGTCCAGTCCCCTGCCCGCATGGCAGGACCAAATACTGTCTAGACCATCCCTGATGGACATTTATCTAACCTACTCTTAAATATCTCCAGAGATGGAGATTCCACAACCTCCCTAGGCAATTTATTCCAGTGTTTAACCACCCTGACAGTTAGGAACTTTTTCCTAATGTCCAACCTAGACCTCCCTTGCTGCAGTTTAAGCCCATTGCTTCTTGTTCTATCCTTAGAGGCTAAGGTGAACAAGTTTTCTCCCTCCTCCTTATGACACCCTTTTAGATACCTGAAAACTGCTATCATGTCCCCTCTCAGTCTTCTCTTTTCCAAACTAAACAAACCCAATTCTTTCAGTCTTCCTTCATAGGTCATGTTCTCAAGACCTTTAATCATTCTTGTTGCTCTTCTCTGGACCCTTTCCAATTTCTCCACATCTTTCTTGAAATGCGGTGCCCAAAACTGGACACAATACTCCAGCTGAGGCCTAACCAGAGCAGAGTAGAGCGGAAGAATGACTTCTCGTGTCTTGCTCACAACACACCTGTTAATACATCCCAGAATCATGTTTGCTTTTTTTGCAACAGCATCACACTGTTGACTCATATTTAGCTTGTGGTCCACTATAACCCCTAGATCCCTTTCTGCCATACTCCTTCCTAGACAGTCTCTTCCCATTCTGTATGTGTGAAACTGATTTTTCCTTCCTAAGTGGAGCACTTTGCATTTGTCTTTGTTAAACTTCATCCTGTTTAACTCAGACCATTTCTCCAATTTGTCCAGATCATTTTGAATTATGACCCTGTCCTCCAAAGCAGTTGCAATCCCTCCCAGTTTGGTATCATCCGCAAACTTAATAAGCGTACTTTCTATGCCAATATCTAAGTCGTTAATGAAGATATTGAACAGAGCCGGTCCCAAAACAGACCCCTGCGGAACCCCACTCGTTATGCCTTTCCAGCAGGATTGGGAACCATTAATAACAACTCTCGGAGTACGGTTATCCAGCCAGTTATGCACCCACCTTATAGTAGCCCCATCTAAATTGTATTTGCCTAGTTTATCGATAAGAATATCATGCGAGACCGTATCAAATGCCTTACTAAAGTCTAGGTATACCACATCCACAGCTTCTCCCTTATCCACAAGACTCGTTATCTTATCGAAGAAAGCTATCAGATTGGTTTGACATGATTTGTTCTTTACAAATCCATGCTGGCTGTTCCCTATCAGAAAGGGATTGATGCAAAAGGGTCCTTTTTTTTTTTTATAAAAAAGGACTGCAGACATTAGGAAGAGACCAGTGCAAAAAAGGTTCTCATCTCCTCCAGTTATTTCAGCGTTTCTGAAGGACTGGATGATTTAGGAGATAAATGAGGCCCTATAGCCTATTAATCTACTCATCCAGATTAATAGTAAATAATTGTCTACAAGACAGTTCTTTTAGCCAGTTTGGAGATCAAGGATTGTCTCGTTAAGGGAACTACCATACACTTTCATGCCTCAAACCGGACATGAAAGGACTGTTAAGATGTGGTTATAGGGACTAGTGAAGCCTGCACTGTACCTGTTCTGTGCCTAAGATTTGTGCTCTTGTAAAAATGCAGGGTAGCTGCCCTGGAGACTAAAGGTTCTTGAGAAGAATAGACTGACAGTATTACATTTCTTAAAAGCCAAATGCCAAGGTTTGAGCATCCAACATGAAGCACCCTATGGAGACCCTATCTTCAGAGGAAAGGTGCTCAACCAATATGCCTATATATGAACACCACTCCCGAACAGGCCAGCAGAGGCTAGAGAAATGACTAGCTGGGGAATGCGAGCTTTATTCATCAACTCTAGGATGTGAAACAAGCATTTAGGCAGAGATGTTCAAACTTAAGGGTCTGAAGTTAAACTATATGGAGGCTCTAGCAGTCTTTACTCCTGAGGGCATTCTGCACCTAAAAATTCTGCATGCAATATTGTAAAATTCTGCACGTTTTACTTGTCAATAAATAAATGTGGAGGCTCCAGCATGACAATGGGGAGCACAGGCCACTGGCTGCACAAAAGGTGGGAGATCACCCTGCAGCCTCCCCAACCCCAGGACAGTGGTGAGGCTGCACCCGACCCTGACACTGCACAAGGCCTAGCCCAGAAACACCCTGTCCGCCAGATGCACCAGGTGTGGGGCAGGCAGGCTCAACCAGGCAGTATCCGAGGGGCTGTGTGGGGTTAGAGGATTCTGTGTGGGACAATCTGGGTGCAGGCAGCTCAGTAGGGGGTCTAGGTGTGGGGGATCTGGATGCACAGGCTCATGGGGGGGGGGTCCAGGTGCAATGTGACTCTGCAGGGGCTTCCAGGTGAAGGTGGTTGGGGCTCAGCGGAGGGATCTTTGTGTGTGGGGGGGTCTCAGCAGGGGACTGCGTGCTAGGGGAGTGGGGCTTGGTGGGATGGGGTCTGGATGCAGCTAGTTGGGGGGAGTCACTGGCGTGGAGGTCTGGAGGCAGGGTGTCTGGGTGCAGAGAGCTCCAATTGTAGGGGTTGAGGTTCAGTGGAGTGAGCTTCAGGTATGGCAGGCTGGGGGGGTTCTGGGTGTATGGGGTGAGGCTTGGCAGGGATGTCTAGGTACAGGAGGTCCAGATGCACAGGGGTGGTGAGGATGGGGGAGCAGCTCCCTGTACAGTGACACCTCCGCCCCACAGCTGAGGAGTGATGGGGGCAGGAAGCAGGGGAGTATGCCGAGCTTCCTGCAGCAGAGGGAGGTTTTGGGGGTGGGTCTGACAGCCCCAGCCACTCCTTTCAGGGGAAGAGGAAGTCCCGTCCTCTTCTGCCTCCAGCCCAGCCGGGACTAGCAGCTCATCCCGGCTCAGGGTAGGAGCCACTGGCTGGGGTGTGTCCAGCCCCACAGTGATTTACCTCAGAGCTGCTCTGGGTGCCTGAAACGTTGTACCTGTGTTGATAGGGAGTGGTGCGTGACTGCTCTTGCAGCTTCCCCATCAGAAAGTCATTTTTCTGCAGGGAAGCAAAGAAATCTGTGGGGGAAATGAATTCTGTGCACATGCAGTGGCGCAGAATTCCCCCAGGAGTAAAGTCTTATTTAAGTAGCCTGATTTTTTTCAGGTTTCACTGAAACTAGAGAGTGCTCAACAGCTTTAGAAGTAAAGGCTTTAGGAGCCTAGTTCATTTTGGCTCATTGATAAGGTCTTTGTTTAATGTTTACTGCTGGTATGAATTAAGGACAAGATTAATTTCCTTATTAACCATTAGCAATAAGTGTGCACATCAATAACACTACAAACAATAAAAACATTAGCAGAGTGGGTGTTTTACTAGTGGATTCTAAAGTCGAAGTGTGAAGGGAAGTGGACAAGGTGTTCAAGCCTGGGCACCTAAAGACAGACACTTAAAGTTAGATTTCGGCATATACTGAAAATGACTAGTTATAGAATACTGAGCACTGGTAGCTTTAGCTGACTTTAGTGAGATTTGAGAGTACCAGTTTTGAATTAAAATCAAGGAGATTAAATGCCTAAAGTTGGGGACCCGAAGTTGACCATTTTGGTCAGTGCTTCCCAGACTTCTATTCTGACAGCCAGTTCAGAGAAGGATCTTATTCAAACTTTGAACTTACTGGTTTCTGAAAGATTTCATTCAGAGTGAGAGCCACCTGCATGAAGATTGTTCTTTACCTTAGCAAGTTCTTTTCTTAGTTCCTCCTGTTCTTCTTCAGAAAGATTTTCTGTCAGATTAACAGTAGCAGCAGCATCCTCTCCTACCTCAGGTACTGTGTCTGAGCTCAGCAAACCTGTGAGAGAAAGATTAGTAGAGTACTTTATTTGCTAAGAAAAGATGGTAGATGTATTGCGGTCTCCATGGAGACTGCAAGATTTGTTCTTGTGGCAAACGCTACAATGCCAGAGTTTGTGTACTAAGGAGTACTGAAATCCTTAAGGCAATTGTTTTGGCACTTATATAAGGGCCTCCTAGTTTGACATCAGCATTGAAGTCAGCGTCCTTAGTTTGGAAGGCTGTTTCTTACACATGTAGGATGGATAGAAAAGAAAGCAGAAATCCTTGAATCTCCATTGCCAGACCCCTGCTGTAGCCAGGGGGAAGTACTGCCTATCATCCTTTAGCCTACCAGTCAAGTTCTCAAAGAAAATACAGGTAGCACCTAGCACTAAGGTGGAATCAGAGAACAGCCATCTCTATCCTTTGGCCTTCTTAACTGGGGCTTGGGAAAGAAGACCTTGTTAAATAGACACCAGGTTTACAGGTTTTTGAATACATCTCTGCAGACAAATAAGGAATTTTATACTTAGTTCTGAATGGCCAACATAGCAACTAAGTAAGATGGATTCTATTCTCATTGTATGTCATTAAAACTCTAGACAATTCTACCAGTTCAGCGAGATTGCCATTTGTAACTCTTCACATTTATCCTGCAGAACCTTGCTTACTGATGTGCAAGGAGAGCCATCTTGTCCAGAGCCCACAGTTGAATTTGCTGTTCTGATGGTCTTGAGAAACCAATTGAGTGTATTTGATATGGAAAAAGTCGCAAGACAAGCCCTGGGCCTCAGTCATTTTCAGACCAAAACATGTTTTAAGTACTGGCATGTACTATGATCACCACTAAATGTATATTTCATAGTAGTAGTCTGATTAACAAGTTTTTGGCTTCAGCCTTGGTGGACACAGCACTGAAGTATAAAGCTAATGGATTCCAGCCTTAATATTTTATCTACCAGCAGTTTGTTACTGCTCGTTAGGCAAGTAATTCTTGCTAAACCATTTATCCTCACTTATTAATTTGTATTACCAGAGAGTCAGGAAATCCCTTGAGTTAGGAGCTGTGTAAATAAAACAGTTCCTACCCCCAGAGAGCTTGCAATGCAAGCACAATAGTATGTGGACAGCAAATAAGAATATTACAGCAGAAGAGCATTGGCTTTCTATCTGGGGGAGGAAAAAGAAGGGGGGGGGAGGAGAGAAAAAAACAACACCACACACCACACCACACCTGGTAAGCCTGGAGTGTATGTCACAAGAAAATAAAAGACATAGAATTATAGAAGATTAGGGTTGGAAGAGACCTCAGGAGGTCATCTAGTCCAACCCCCTGCTCAAAGCAGGACCAACAGCAACTAAATCATCTCAGCCAGGGATTAGTCAAGCCGAGCCTTAAAAACCTCTAAGGATGGAGGTTCCACCACCTCCCTAGGTATGCCTTATACCTCAAAGAGTCAAAGACAGACCCTTCTGTGATGAGCCAGTGTTGATGTCATTAGGCCTATATACACCAGAGTTCTTCCATGTTTAAACTCTGTCCTTCCATGTTTAACTCTAATTGACCTCAAAAGCCAAGGACAGAAATTGGAATGTGTAAATAGCTAGTTACCAATTACGACCTTGCTCGTACCCAGGTACCAAGCAATGATGAGGTTTGCATGTTTTTAGCTGGAGAAGGGGTAATAAACTAAGGGTAAACAGAACCAAATAACTGTTTAGAGGAATGTTACTAACAAGCTAGATTTATAGCCCTAGAATGATTTAACGGCTTAAATGTATAAACATGCCTTCGGTAGAGGGGGGGGTGGTAGAGGGGGAGAGAGGGGGGGCTTAGTTGTGAAAAGTATATGAGGAGAGAAACTGTTTTTTGCTGGTGTGCTCGATTTGAGACTTGCCTGTCTCCTTGCACCACTTTGAGATCTCAAATAAACTGATTGTTTCTCCACCCCGGTATGTTTATTGGCACGAAGCACGCCGGGCAACGAACCCCGCTGTTGCTGTCCTCGGGCCTCTGTGCCTGCAACACCAGTGTGCCTAATCTATTTTCCAGAAAACAGATCCCAGTGTTTTCATCCATACAACTGTTACAAGGCACTCTCCAGAAACAAACCTGAAATACCTTTTGCCACTGTAGGAAGATGAGAGAGGGTAACATGACCATTTTTACAAGATCCCCAACAGTATGCTAACTACTTGCTCTTGAGCTAAGACTGCTTGAAAACCTTATTCCTGAAGGGATGCAAGCAACTGAGTAATGTTTCTAACAGCTTGCTGGAGCCAAGATTTTTGTAGTATTCTTTTCTCCAAAGGGTGACTGAGGCACATATACAATATGTTGCCATTTTATGGCTGTAAGAAATTTCTGTACTTAATGCTTTCAGACACCCTATTGGAGGGCCAGGAGTAGATACATGTCACAGCCAAAATAGCTTGCAGAATCGTAACAGACTTGTCTGGCTTTCATGTGTTTAGTATTAATTGTATTAAATCTTAATGACAGTCAGCTGGGAATAGTGTAGCTCTTCCTATACTTCAGTATTTAACTGCAACTACTTCAGAACAAGTGCAAAGATAAGAGGAAAGATATGAAACAAAAAATAAAACCAAGTAGAGACTCCAATTTGAGAATTTAGAATTGGGACACCAGTATATTACAAGTTGGGCTGTCAAGTGATTAAAAAAATTAATCACGATTAATTGCGCTGTTAAACTATAGAATACCATTTAAATATTTTTGGATTTTTTTTCTACATTTTTAAATATATTAATTTCAATTACAACAGAATACAAAGTGTACAGTGCTCACTTTATATTTTTATTACAAACAATTGCACTGTAAAAAGCTTCAATTCACCTCATTGAAGTACTGTAGTGCAATCATGAAAGTTGAACTTACAAGTGTAAAAAATAACTGCACTTAATAAAACAATGTAAAGCTTTAAAGCCTACAAGTCCACTCAGTCCTACTTCTTGTTCAGCCAATCACTCAGACAAACAAGCATTCAGTGCTGGAGGGGTGAAGTAAGCAATGACTTGTACAGGAGGAGGGCCTGGGAGGACAGGGGGTGACAACAGGGAGGAGCAAGCAATAACTTGTGCAGGAGAAGGATGAGGGCGATGTCTTGCTGCTGCTTCTGGAAGGGTGGTTTCTGGTACTGGGCTAGCTCAGTTAAAGGAGGCGAGCTGGACTCCCTTCAGCTGAGTGAGCCTTTGTTTGCAAGGGAAGGTGGACTTTACCTCAGGGACTCATACTGCAGAGGAGGAGAGGTTGAGCTCACCAGGACCATGTTCTCTATGGGGTATCCCCAGAGCGAGCGGCTGGGTAGGGGTAATGGGACATGATGCAGAAGGGTTGGTCCTGGGAGTGACGGGCTGGCCAGGGCAACAGTACATCCCGTTTTGGCCAGTACAGTCCCCTTTTTCAGCTTTGTCCAGGCCGTCCCCACTTTTTTTTATTATTATTAATAAACACACACGGGCATTTGTCCTGGCTGCAAGGCCAAGCAGAGAAATGTGTCTGCTGCCCAGGGGTCAGCTGAAGGCAGCACTGCCTGCCAACAGGAAAGCGGAGAAATTTGCTGCTGGTGGGCTGCGGGCAGCACAGGGCTCGGCCCTGGGGGTGGGTGAGCGGCTTGGGCAAACTCTCTGCAAGGGGGGGCAGCTCGGGCAAGCCCCTGGCCATCCCATTTTTACTTTAAGAAATATGGTCACCTGGGGGTGGGGAGGAAGAGGAGGAAGGGTCAAGATCTCTACTTCTCCGCTGGAGCCAGGATGAGAACCATATCTTTCTCTAGCCTCTTCTCTTCCCACCCTCTGGTGACTGCTTGTGTTACTGCACCTGACCGGACATAGGTTCTCTGCAGCAGCTGATGCTGCCCTCCCACCTAGAGGGTCTGCAATTAACGCACATTAAAAAAATTAATATACTAATTGTGCTGTGTTAATCGCATGTGTTAATGGTGATTGACAGCCCTAATTACAAGATGACTGGAACAGAGTCATCTGAATTATCTATCCATAAACAGTTTATGTGAATTCAGTGCTAATGAAATATCCCAGATTGTCAGCAACGTCTATATATTTGAGGAATAGGGTCAACATAAGCAGCACAATCCTCTTCACGTCACCGCATGCCTCAATTTTGAGCTCGAGACCACCCAGGTCAAGACTGTAGATAGGCTTCCATATGCATTTAGTCCTCAACCTCTGCACCACTCACAGGCAAAGGTGGATTTTTGTGGTGCCACATTTTCAGGAGACTGGAAGTCACTGCTATTCAGAATCCTCTTCCCTGACAGCTAGTGCAAGTTAAGTTACTCCTGAAGCCAAGGTTTTAACCCGCCTTCATAGTAAATCTGAACTTCCCCAAAAAAGCTTAAAAACCTCATCCTGCCAGTAGCACATGGAAAGCTCTCCATTGGATGTGGGTCGACAGTATTGACATATTGCTAGCAAATGACTGACCAACTCAATTTCACGTCAAAACAGTTGTTACCACCTAAGATATTTTCAGGAGTTCTCCTCCAATATACATTTGGAATACTGTCAGCTCTTTAGGAGCTAAAGTCTGGACTGAACAGATTAAGGGGCTAGATTGTTTTCATTCTACAATGCTTGCTAAATAGTGTTTATCCTCTAAGATGGTATTTTTTCAGAAGTTTAACTAGTTTGATAGCCACAAGTTGTGTGGGGTAATTTAGTTATCTTTACACAACTAAGGGATGACCAAAATAATACATCATCAATTTAGATCTACCTGGTTCTTTTTTGAAAAGAAGTCTTCCAGTATATGTTAGCTGACTAATTAGTGTGGGCAATCTTATGACTTTTGAGGGTTAATGCCAATGATAGCATTCCAATTACTACCCCAGTACATGTTTGTCTGGAGAGCTGGAATGGCATCTTCATTTTAGCATCTCAGATTATCAAGGTTTTTAAACCCCTTTGAGCTAATGTCTTCCTCATTTGAGATCTAAATGGTTTGCAAAATCAAAAGGGAAAGCACTTGGCTTTAAAAGATGTAATTAGCACTTGCGACACAGTTTGAGAACTGCGAACTCCTTAGGAACTTGAGAAATCTTGTTTGCCGACTTCCCTGTTCTGCTACTACAAAATGAATTACTATTAGAATCATCCACACATATTCATGGTCTCAAAAAAAAAAAAAAAAAAAAAAAAAAAAAAAAAAAAAACCTCTGCCCAAAAAAACCTAATATTTAGGAGTAGTCAATATGATCTGACCCACTAGTTCTGGGAACAGGGAAATGTGGTCCTTGATTACTGGTTCTGTTCATTCCCTCTGAAGCCCCTTGCATTGGCCACTGTTGGAAGACAGGATACTGGGCTAGATGCACCTTTGGTCTAACCCAGTATGGCTGTTCTTATGTTGAAAGGCTGCAGGTTTTCCTATCATTGTAAATTTTATATTTGCCATGAACTTCACCCTCAGTGAGCAGAAATAGAGATTAGTTAAGTCTCACTAGACAGTGAAGTATCATGATAGGCATAACAGTTTAAAGCCCAGGAACGCCGGGGGGGGGGGGGGGGGGGGAGAGAGAGAAATGTTCCCATGTACACTAAGAATTTTTCTTAATCAATCTGGCCTCCTAGTGATCTTAAGTTTACTCACATAACTGCTTACAGGCTAACTGGAAGGGATTTTTGCTTTGTGATTGACAAAGGAGAGGCATGAAGTATCTAATTTACAGTCTGTCAAGTCAGTTTCCCCCTGATTTTGCTAGAGAATATTTGGTCATGTTGAGGATGCGTACCTTGAGTTCCCACATTGATTGAAGGTGAAGATGTTGGACAGAGTTGTCATTGTTCCACAGGAGTCATTGGTTTTCATTTTAACTTCAATCTGGGAAGAACTTCTCTAGCTCAACTTTCACTTGTAAGTTATTTCACTAATTCTCTAGTCAGTCTGATGAGAAAATACCTGTCTTTTCTCCATACTAATACCTTAGGCCTCCTATCTACAGAGGACCAAGTGCCCAAACAGTCTTTTCTATCATGTGTCTGACTAAGTGGGTATTCACCCACGAAAGCTTATGCTCTAATATGTCTGTTTGTCACTTTTTATCTATCCCTACAGTTTAGCTTTAAAACATGCTTCTTAACAGTTCTGTCCTCATTTGGGGGGGGGGGGAAGAGAGAGAAGAAGAGGGGGAGGTACCATATTCTTTTGCATTTATTATTTACCATTTATCAGTTCACAAACAACTTCTTGTTCATACTGCATTCAGATCTGACCAGAACGAGAGCAATGTGTTCACTAGCATAAGGAGGGGTGGGTGGGGCAGGAATAGAAGCAAACAAATGAGCATAGGAGGGTGCCAGAGGTTCCCAGTTCTCCAACTGGAGAGTATTTTCACAAGTGTTCAAGACAAATTCAAAGTGCCAGTTCGTATGTAATTATAAATGTTTAATTTTAGACCAAGGGCACCAAGGTGGCTTCTTTGGCACATGCGGCACTAAAAGCAGTATTCATCCCAACCAGACTCTGCTGTTTGTGTGCACAAGAAAGTTAGTTTGCAGCAATGGGGGGGAAAGAAAGGGGGGAGGAAAAGCTATGTGGGAATTGTAATTTAAAGACTTTATGGGCCTTTGTTAGATTGGGAAATACTAAGACAC
The DNA here is from genome assembly GCF_028017835.1 of Emys orbicularis. NCBI lineage: Eukaryota > Metazoa > Chordata > Testudines > Emydidae > Emys > Emys orbicularis. Next base: position 53,039,572 of record NC_088684.1, on the reverse strand, counting down.
AGAACCAACAAGAGTTAATGTCCAATTTCCACGAATTTGGGGCACTGGCTATTTTAAGCTGAAGTACATCTTAGATTTTTTTGATGCAAGATTCACATGCAACTAAAACAATTGTTAAGCTATGTTAAGTATCCCCATCTTGCAAAAATTTGCTTTCTTAGTCAGTTTTCAGATCACTTATTTTTGCTCAGTCTACTTCAGACCCCAGACAGCGTGTTTACAGCAGGAAATCAATGTTAGTCATTCTATGAAGCATATGTACTGCAGGTCATTCCATAAGGCAGAATTTTTTTGTATCCAGTAAGCCTCCCAAGTTGGGAGCAGAGGACCAAATTGTCCTCATTTATACCTGTAACCCTTTCGGTCAATGATGTTGCCAGAATAGGAATTCGGCCCCCACAACACCAGCCCCTAGACTTCCAGAATTTGATTGCTCTTGCTGCAGATGTAATCATTTGTACATGGATTAAAGTAAACTAGTATACTCACTGCTCTCCCCCACAAAAAAATATTAAGGAAAAAAGTTACCAGAATTCTTCTGTACAGGTGATCCAGGTGGAGAGATGTTTACACTAGGTGACAGGTAGAGATAGTTTTTGTTAACTCCACTATTGAAATCAAAAGGAGATTTATAATCCTCATTTAGATCTGGATCCCTCCAATCCATCCCAGAAAGTTCAGAATGCATGTTCACTCCTTAACATAGATCAACATCCACTGAAGCATTCATCCTGATTGTCAGCGTTGTGCAGCCTCATTCACTTAGTAATCCCAACCATAGGATTTAGATGTTGTACTTTCCCACACTGCACTTTATTTCCTTTGGACGACTTTAGACATTCATATATGACTCAAGTGCAGTACACATTTATTAAATTACTTCTGAGCCATGTTGTAGTTGTGGCATAGCACAAGGTTAAGTTTCTGTAAATCTATAACCTGGGCTGGGTTTTACAGACCATTCCCTTGGTAAACAAACACTTGCAGCACACTATGCACAGGCTTCTGGGACGTCTTAGTCTTCTGCAGAATTGCAGCCAGAATTTTCAATCATTTAAATAAAAAAGTCAGCTGACTGCAGCTGTACCAGGATATCCTTAATCTTCTAGGACACAAAAGGATTACTAGCCATAATCTATTCTATATGCCATCTGTGTAGGACTGTTAATCATAGAAATAAGAAATTGTGCATGGCTTCCTGTTGTCTGTGCAACAACTGTTTGTAATTTGTGTTGCTAGCAAAAATAAAAAAAGTCAATCTGTTTATCTAGCAAGATTACAATGAGGCACCCATCTCAGCAGTCTAATATACTTAAAGTAGTATTTGTCACCTGAGAAGAGAGTTACCAATATATTCAAGATACTTTCAGATGAGACCCATTGCTGGGGTCAGCAATGGACAAACTGATTAACAGACCATACAAAAAGTGTATAAGGGTATGTCTACACTACGAGAGTACTTCGATTTTAGTTAATTCGACTATGTGGAATCGATATTACAAAGTCGAACGTGTGTGTCCACACTAAGGACAGTAATTCGACTTTGTGAGACTTTGTGAGTCCACACTAACGGGGCAAGCGTCGACATTGGAAGCGGTGCACTGTGGGCAGCTATCCCACAGTTCCCGCAGTCCCCGCTGCCCATTGGAATTCTGGGTCGAGCCCCAAATGCCTTCTGGGTAAAAAAATGTGTCGAGGGTGCTTTTGGGTGCCTGTCGTCATCCGTCCGTCACTCCCGCCCTCCCTCCCTCCCTGAAAGCGCCGGCGGGAAATCAGTTCGCGCACTTTTCTGATTACTGACAGCGCGGACGCCACAGCAGTGCGAGCATGGATCCCGCTGCGACCATCGCTGCAGTTGTGGCAGTTCTCAACGCCTCGCAGCTTCTCATCCACCTTTACCAGAGGCAGCTGCAGATAAATCAGGAGAGGAGGCTACGGCACCACCGTGACGGCATGAAGTCGGACACTAGCTCCGACCTCTCAGAAAACATGAGACCCAGCGCCCAGGACATCTCGGTGTCACTGGGTCTTGTGGATACTGTGGAACGGCGATTCTGGGCCCGGGAAACAAGCACGGACTGGTGGGACCGCATAGTGCTGCAGGTCTGGGATGAATCCCAGTGGCTGCGAAACGTTCGCATGCGGAAGGGGACTTTCCTCGAACTGTGTGAGTTGCTGTCCCCTGCCCTGAAGCGCAATGACACCCGGATGCGGGCAGCCCTGACTGTCCATAAGCGAGTGGCCATAGCCCTCTGGAAGCTTGCAACGCCAGACAGCTACCGGTCTGTCGCGAACCAGTTTGGTGTGGGCAAATCTACCGTGGGGGTTGCTGTCATGCAAGTAGCCAAGGCAATCGTCAAGCTACTGCTCTCAAAGGTAGTGACCCTGGGAAACGTGCAGGTCATCATAGATGGCTTTGCCGAGATGGGATTCCCAAACTGCGGTGGGGCTATAGATGGGACTCACATCCCTATCCTGGGACCGGACCACCAGGCCAGCCAGTACATAAACAGAAAGGGATACTTTTCCATGGTGCTGCAAGCACTGGTGGACCATCGGGGACGTTTTACTAATATCAACGTTGGATGGCCTGGCAAGGTTCATGACGCTCGGGTTTTCAGGAACTCTGGTCTGTTTAGACGTCTGCAGGAAGGTCTTTACTTCCCGGACCACAAAGTAACTGTTGGGGATGTGGAGATGCCTACAGTGATCCTCGGGGACCCTGCATACCCGCTCATGCCCTGGCTCATGAAGCCCTACACTGGCGCACTGGACTCAGGGAAAGAACTCTTCAACTACCGGCTCAGCAAGTGCAGAATGGTGGTGGAGTGTGCTTTTGGCCGTCTCAAGGGGAGATGGAGAAGCTTACTCACTCGCTGTGATCTCAGCGAGACCAATATCCCCATTGTGATAGCTGCTTGCTGTGTGCTCCACAATCTGTGTGAGAGCAAGGGGGAGACCTTTATGGCGGGGTGGGAGGTTGAGGCAAATAGCCTGGCTTCTGATTACGCCCAGCCAGACAGCCGGGCGATTAGAAGATCCCAGCGGGACGCGCTGTGCATCAGGGAGGCTTTGAAAGCCAGGTTCCTGACTGAGCAGGGTCTCCAGTGACTGTTTAGTTTGTGGACTCAGAACCTGAACCTGCCCCCGTTTCTTTACCCAGTTACTGTTCACTATCCTTCCAAGTTACATACCCCCTTCACCACCTTCCCAACAAATAAAATCTGTTCCGTTTTGTTAATGAACAAGGTTCTCTTTCTTACTGTTTTCGCGGGAATGTTTTAAACCGGGGACGCAGACTGTGGCGGGGGGCGGGTTTAGTGTTTTGATGCAAATGATGCTTCTAAACTCCTGGAATGACAGGCTCCGCAGTGCTGGATTGGTTGTTTCAACGGAGCCTGCCAGCGGGACTGCGTGTATGTGTCCCAGCGGGACTGAGTCCTGGGCGGGACTGCGTGTATGTGTCGGCCAAGTGACTTTCTGGCAGGGGGCGGAGGGTTACAGACCCCCTGCTGCGTGGCTCTGTGATCCAGGATAAGGACCGCGGCATAAGATCTCTAACTGCCCTCCCCCGCCACAAAGTCACAGATCAACCCCCCCGCACCCCAGAACATGAAAACCGCCTCCCAGACTGACCAGGGTAACTGGTGACTGCACTGTGTATGTGTCCTGATGCTGGACCTGCACCCGCCTCTGTAGCCTGCTAAAGGTGACTGTCCTGTCCAAGTAACAAACCCCTTCCCCCCCTTCAGACAGAATCCCCTCTAAAAGACACTCTCGGAAACAGTACTTAACAGAAACAGATGTTTTATTATGAACCGCACATGAAAAGGGGGGGAGGAAACTTGGACGGGGGCTTGTGTGAGATGGGTAGGAAAGGACTTTTCAAACTTTGTGGAACGAGAGCCTTACATTGCTGCAGCAGTGTGCAGGGGCTGACTGAAAGTTTTAATGGCCCTTGCCGCCCCTCCTTCTTTGGACTTTTGGTGAGGGGGGTGTGGGACTTGGTGGCGGGAGAGGGCGGTTAGAGATAGACAGCAGCAGGGCTCTGTCCTCCTGCCTCCGGTCTTGCAGAACATCCACTAGGCGCCGGAGCGTCTCCGTTTGCTCCCTCATTAGTCCAAGCAGGGTTTGAGTAGCCTGCTGGTCCTCCTGGCGCCACCTCTCCTCCCGTTCCATGACTGCTCTGTGCATTTGTGACAAGTTCTCCCTCCACTGTGTCGTCTGGGCTGCCTGCTCTCGTGAGCAGTCCATAAGTTCATAAAACATGTCCTCACGCGTCTTCTTCTTCCTTCTCCTAATCTGCGCTAGCCTCTGGGAGTGTGATGCCAGGCTGGGTTGGGAGACAGTCGCAGATGTGTCTGTGGGAATGGGAGAAAGGGAGTGAATTCCTGAGACAGATAAATGAAGTTGCTAACAAAGAACATAGTCTTTCTCTGTGAACAACACCATGCACTGCACCTTTCACATGCGCACTCAGGACAAGGTCGAATTTTCGGCCCTCGCCTTCAGTGCCTGGGGTCTTGCAGTTGCGATTAGAGAAGCATTGCAGGACACCTCTACTTTTGTTGCAGGAAAACATGGTAAGCCGTAGACTTGTGGCAGCTTAAAAATGTAATAGTAGCACTGGGCTCCTTTCGCACTGAAAGCAAGGCCACTCTCTGCTGGCAGCAATCAGGGAAGCATGAGCTCTGCCCCTGTCCCACCACCTCGCGGCTGTCCCCGGGAAAGATCCCTGTATGCTGCCCCTCTGCCGCCTCCACCGCGTGGCTGTAAAGCAGTCCCAATACTAACATTCCCCTCCCTAATTTAAAGCAGGGCGTCATGTGCGATATAACTCTGATGAGGATCTCGGAGAGCAAGAGGGGACGGATGCTTCGGGAGAGCATGCAGAGGCCAGGGCCGTATGCCGCCATGCTGTGCCGTGCCATGATCCCGGACTACTTAATAGACTCATGGCGTGGGAACGTGTGTTACCACGGTGGACCGAACAAGATCGCCCTGCCACGGAACCTGATGCGCATGCTTGAGCGGTACCTCCAGGAGAGCTATGCAGAGCTATCCCAGGAGGACTCTCTGTCAATTCCCGGGCATATTGACCGTCTTTTCGTTTAACTGCAGTAGAAGGGACTACAGAGTGGAGCGTCCTGTGGTGGCCTAATCATGAAAATCCGGACATTATTTGATTTTTTATACATAGTTGGTACTAAATAGTTGAGTAAGCCAAAGAAATCATGAACACCCAATTGCTGATAGAGTTAATATTCCTGTTTTGTTATAAATAAAAGTTTCTATGTTTACATGAGTGAATGAAAAGCCCATTCTTAACAATATAAATATTCCAGTTATGTTAAAATTAAATGTTTAGATGTTTAAAGCACTCACTGCTTGATCCTTCCCCTGATTCGGTGTCCGGGGTAACGGCTGTGGACGATTGGTAGGGGATCTCTGTAAGGGTGATGAAGAGCTCCTGGCTGTCGGGGAAATCAGCGGTGCAAGCGCTGTCGACTGCCTCGTCCTCCTCATTTCCTTCCTCATCTTCCCCGTCCGCTAACATTTCCGACGAGGAACCGGCCGTGGACAATATCCCATCCTCTGAGTCCACGGTCAGTGGTGGGGTAGTGGTGGCGGCCGCACCTAGGATGGAATGCAGTGCCTCGTAGAAACGTGATGTGTGGGGCTGGGATCCGGAGCGTCGGTTTGCCTCTTTGGTTTTTTGGTAGCTTTGTCTCAGCTCCTTGATTTTCACGCGGCACTGCGTTGCATCCCGGCTGTATCCTCTCTCTGCCATGGCTTTAGAGATCTTCTCGTAGATCTTTGCATTCCTTCTTTTGGAGCGCAGCTCTGAAAGCACGGACTCATCGCCCCACACAGCGATGAGATCCAAGACTTCCCGATCAGTCCATGCTGGGGCCCTCTTTCTATTAGATTGCACGGCCATGTCTGCTGGAGAGCTCTGCATCGTTGCCAGTGCTGCTGAGCTCTCCACGCTGTCCAAACAGAAAATGAGATTCAAACTGCCCAGACAGGAAAAGGAATTCAAATTTTCCCGGGGCTTTTCCTGTGTGGCTGGTCAGAGCATCCGAGCTCGAAGTGCTGTCCAGAGCGTCAACAGAGTGGTGCACTGTGGGATAGCTCCCGGAGCTATTACCATCGATTTCCATCCACACCTAGCCTAATTCGATATTGCCATTTCGAATTTAGCGCTACTCCTCTCGTTTTCGAGGAGTACAGAAGTCGAATTTAAGAGAGCTCTATGTCGAACTAAATAGCTTCGTGGTGTGGACGGGTGCAGGGTTAATTCGATGTAACGGCGCAAAATTCGACATAAACTCCTAGTGTAGACCAGGCCTAAGTTTCACAAGCTACAGAGGAAATGTAATTCATCTATCTTTGTAACCCGTGCACTTGGTGCTTTGGCTAAAGCCTATTTAGTACTAATCAGTATATTCCAAAAAAAAGTTAGTGGAAGTTTTCTGGATTAATTTCATATTGGGGCTATGCAACTTTAGTGCAATATATTGCTCTACTACATGCTTTCAAGAGGAGGCAGGTTGTTGGAAACAGCTACACAATTTTATGCAGTAGAGAGACTAGGAATTTGAAACATTTATACTTATCAGAGGCAAAATTGGCATGAGTACAGATGTTCATTGGAACTTTCACAATATTAACTTGCTCTAATTTTCTATCGTTGTGGGCTAGGAACTGTATTCAACTCCATTGTGAGTGGGGCGGGGGGGAGAAAAGGAAGGTTACCACAATTCCTCCAGGAACTTAAAGATGACTGTCAGGGGTGATTACAATATGAATGCAATGAACAGCTTCAGAGAAGTGCCATTCCTGGAGTGATTGATATATACACGTACACATAGGTACTAAAGGCCCAAGAAAAACAAAGAAAGGGCTTTTGGAATAAGAGGCTGAATTTAAACAGACTGAGTCTTCTTTCAGATCCAGCAAATGGATGTGACCTTTGGTCCACATCCCTCTCCCCAAAAATCCTTGCTGAAGGGTTGGAAGAACTTTAACCTGCCCTTCTGTCTATGGGCCCTGGGATTCTTCTGGTACATTTTACCTGTTTCTGTTCTATTTATTTCTGAAAAAAACTATTTTTGATTTAATGTAGTCAGAGAAAGCTGGGTGGTTACTGGTAGCTAATTTGTCATTATCTCCTGAGAAAGCAAAGTGCAGGTGCTGGCCTTTAGGCAGATGGCTTGCTTGGGTGATTAGTGAACTACAGGGGACTACACCTAAAACTCCCAGTCTGAAGAGAGAAGGGATGTGGTTCCGTAGAAGGCTAGGGGCCTAAGACTGATTGGGCATTCTTAGAACAGACCATGGAGGAGATCAAAGGAGCAGTTCCCTAGAAACTGATTTATTTTGCCAAGTCATCCCATTTTCCCTTCTTCCTACTCCTTCAAGAAAAAGATCCTTGCAACTTACCTCACTCAAGTTTGGGTACTGAATCCTGATCAGGGCCCTTTGTAGAAAGGCACCATAATATAATGAGTCCAGGCTTGTTAGCTCAATCACCTCTGCTGATTGCAGACCACCTTAAAAACATCTGATGTCAATTGGAAACCACTGCAGATTGAGCATGGGAATAATAAGAGTAATAAGATCTCTGCAGGAAATTCTCTTGAAGTGAGCACTGCATAAGTTTCTGTACCTTCCAGTCTGTGCCCTATGGTAGGGCATGGTGACCTAATCTCTGCATTGGAAAAATGGCTGAGGATCCTGCCACAGAAGTTGCTGTAGCCAAAACTTTCTACCTGGCTGAAAAGTATTTACCCAGGTATCCAGGAACAGCTAAGAATTTTAACATTGCTAGATTTAATAAGTGGCAGATGCCCTTTGAAACCTGAGTGTCATTAAATAACTTCCATTTTTTTCCCTACCATCCAGCCCCTGGATGTGACAAGCGTTGACCGACTTATCTTGGTTGAGCCTCAGTCAGACATACTAATCACACAAACTGGGTTAGGTGAGACGGAGACCCTGTTAGGGTCTCAAGTTTCAGAACAGCTGTCCCAACAGTTTGGTCTTTAAGATAGGACAGGAACAGAGCTTGTTCACAAGCCATGATGCATTCAGATAACATTGTTTGTTTCCATCTACAATGCAAGACAAGACCACAACTTGTCTGTGCTGCTGGGGTCTACTGTACATTTTAAGTGTTCTGACAATGCACATCTCTGTTGAGATAGCAAAGGTGGAAGAGAGACTGAAGGATGGCCTTGAAACATTAAGATAGCTTTTGCTTATTACATTTCCCTTGATTTAGTCTAGGTGCCAAAGAAGTACATTGAGATGCATCAAGAGATGAAGGCTCCAATACCATGACAAGTCTTCAGTAAAACACTGTCATAACAGGCACATCTGAGAAGAGGATGACTGGTTTCCTTACAGCCAACAAGGAACTGCTCGACACATGCAAGAGCACCAGAAACCAATATTTCCTCAATGTGATCACAGCTTCCCAGCCTCCTCCATTATATAGCTATGAGGAAGACTCCCATGTGAAGCAAGAGACCCTGTTATGAAATGACCTGCCAAAGAGTCTTGCAGTATGCCTTTAAATGGCAAGATTGATTTAGCCTGACCTCTGGCTGAAGCTAGTTTCCCCACTCTGACCACATCACCAGTGCTTATTTTAAGCCCCAGCACCTCTAGGCTTGGCAGTTCATAGCCCCGGCACCTCTGTGATTGCCAAGTCAGTTATGAAAGTAAAAAAAAAAAAAAAAAAATTGCTTGAGCTCCAGAACCTCTTTCATTACAAATTAAGCACGTCACATCACCTCCCATTAGCTGTACCTTGCCATCTTGCCTTAGCACTATCTGCAGGAGTTGAGGTGGTCACAGTTGATTTAGATTTTAGCTACTTTAAGCCAGTCCATAACAGCTGTTACACACATTCGAGAATGCTTATGCTCTCGAGAGCAAGTAAAAAAACAGCACAGACTAAAATCCCATTCTTGTAGTGGCAATATCAGTACAGCTACATGCACTAGCAGGAAGTTTGAACTACCTCATCTTCCTGTATCCCGTGAAGACAAAAAAGTCAAGTTTTGCCAGCATAGAGCTCAACCCTTTTCAGATACCACCCCCAGTACCTTTTCTGTTTCAGAAGTGTTGCTTGTTTAAGCACTGCACCCACATGTTTTAGGGCTATTATTTAATTGCTTCTTTACAGGCTGACAAAACCAAGAGCAAGCAGAAGCAATAAAAGGCAGGAGATGGGCACAGGTTTGAGAGATAAGGGCAGTAGTTTTCTAGACATACCTGCCCCAGAGACTCATACTGATAGGGCATGGCTTGCTATAACCAGCATTTCAACTTCTATGAGGTGAACTGCTGTAGAAAGCATTTCTACCCTAAAAATGTGAGGGGAGTAGGAGTTCAATAGACTAAGTGCTCAGCCCTTGGTTTACACCATTTTAGATGCTACGTATTTGTGCAAGGGCTGTCAAGAAGGTCAATTACTCATGACTAATGCACTTTAGCCAATTACAACCAAGTTTGCCTGAATGTGATGTAAAATGGCTCAGTCAGGCATTAGCATCAAGATTCTTATATGCTACAAGTAATTGGATTGTGATCTGTTAGGGTAGGTCTACACTTACCTGGTAGTTTGGCGGCGAGCGATCGAACTTCTGGGTTCGACTTATCGCGTCTTGTCTGGACGCGATAAGTCGAACCCGGAAGTGCTCGCCGTCGACTGCGGTACTCCTGCTCGGCAAGAGGAGTACCGCGGAGTCGACGGGGGAGCCTGCCTGCCGCGTGTGGACCGAGGTAAGTTCGAACTAAGGTACTTCGAACTTCAGCTACGTTATTCACGTAGCTGAAGTTGCGTACCTTAGTTCGACTTGGGGGGTTAGTGTAGACCTGCCCTTAGTGTTCTAAGACTTCTCAGAGTTAGTACTCAGCATGAGCAACAAGTGCTAGTATTTCTCTACATGAATTACACATAGAAAGCTCTCTGCACTTGTGGAGAGAGCACTATTAACCAATGTTAAAAACAGGACATGTGTTTGATTAGAGTTGGGCACAGGTGTATTTGTTCCTCAGATACCACCTCCTACCTAGTTTCAATTTCACAGTGTAGGGCTAATACTAACTGGCAATGATCATGTGACAAGTGTTGCCATCTTATTAACTGCTTTCTCAAATGGGAAAGGCTAACAAAGCATAATGTTTGCCTACATTTCAATAAGGCTGTCTTATCTACACTATTGCAGATTGCATTTATGAATGAATGAATCAGCTGTACACTTTTCATATAGTCATAACACATACAATGGTTATTAATTCAGTCCATCTCCCCCTACCTTATACTAAGTGCATTTTTTCCAGGAAGCTTGATTAGAGAAACTGAGTCCCAGTTGTCTCTAGCCTTGATTTGAATTGTTTTCACAGCAGAAAGCACATCTTCAGTGGAGACAGCCTTAGAATCTGAAGCACACTTCAGCAGTATCTATTTCTTTGGTCTTCCACACTGAAGTCAGGAAGTGAAAGAGTTGGGTAGGAGCTCCCTATTGCCTTAAGAGTGATTAGGATACTAGTAATCTACTCCAAAACTAGGGGGAGAGATAGCTCAGTGGTTTGAGCATTGGCCTGCTAAACCCAGGGTTGTGAGTTCAATCCGTGAGGGGGCCACTTAGGGATCTGGGGCAAAATCAGTATGTGGTCCTGTTAGTGAAGGCAGGGGGCTGGACTCAATGACCCTTCGGGGTCCCTTCCAGTTCTAGGAGATAATAATAATAAAAAATGGAGATATCCTATTATTAGAGCTTTGGAACAGGGTGCATTACTTGGACAGAGACTGGTGCTGCACAGGACATGTGACAGAAATTCCATGGGCAGGAACATGTCTTTCTTGAGGTCTCTTGGTGCCTTTAAGTCCACACTTCAGAATTAGCACTAAAAAAAGCTAAGTCCCCTGCCAGCTGGCGATCACTTTCCTGGATAATGATCATCGTCACAACTTCATAGGCCAGAACCATATTCCATCTATTTGAACAGGCAGGGTAGTGCCATCATACTAAAGGGGTTCTTACATGGGCACCACTGTCAATTTATGTTGTGATTAGCTTTAGACTGTGTCCTGAACTGGGGAGATTACCTTACTAGGCCATTCTGAATTTAGTCAATACTTGCCCAACTAGTGCCTTTTAAACCTACACCCTTCAACTAAGTCCATGTTCCTGCACCCCTTAGATGCCTTCCCCACTTCAGTTTTATTGGGGTATACACCATCTAAACCTTAAAGCCACTTAAGCATACCTACAGTTATGCAGTATCACTTGGATTGCTTAAACTGATAAACCCTCATAGATCAAAGACGAAGTCCGCTAATGCAGGTTTAAGGTTCTGGATCAGTTTAAAAGAGAACATTGCTAGAAAACAGGGTTTTCAGGGTGGGAAAAAGCAGTTCAACAGGGCAAGACACATGTAGTGCGTCCAGGTTTGGTTTTTAAAATGGCCCTGTTGCACTGCTGTTCCCCACCCTTCCCATTCCAACACAGGAGTCTAGTGGAAGAAGCCAGCAATTCAGCTTTTGAAATCACACTGTTAGAATCATAATGGATAACTGGTGTCTGTTCATTTAAGACCAAAGGAAGATATTACCAGAAGCCACTTTCCATTGTGGTCCAAGTTTTTTTTTTTCCCTCCTGTAGTTTAAAAGAGGCTGAACACACATCACCACAAATCCCAAAGGGACCTGGCCTCTTTGCAAATAGAGCACCATCCAGGTTGCTGGCTGGCTAGGTGCTTAAGGTGGTCTGGTTGTATATGCCAATGATGGGCATAACTGCAATCTTGTGCGCCAGAAGCATTGGTGACATGACATGATTGCGGGCCACATAGCAGCATTCCTTGGCACACACGCTTGGGAATTTGTTGGTCTTCCATATCAGGAAAGCCACCGAAATCAAACCAGTGCTGATCAAAGCCAAACCAACAATTGCCTCAGATATCCTAACTTCTTATCTTACCCTGCAACTTGCTATGGAGCAGCTGACGAAAAACAAGTCAAAAAAAGTGAATTTGGTGTTCTTCAGCCTGCCTCAGTGCTCACGTTTTGCTTCTGTGCAGCTGTTTAACCATGGTTCTACAGATCTACAGCTTTATAGCAAGTTTGATGTCATGACATCCCCAGAGATCATTTAAGGGCCTCACCCAGCAGCAGCTACTGCTATACAAATGTCCACATTCTTCAAGCATCCTCCACTAACACTACCCAAATATACATGACAGTTGCCATCTGGACAGCTTAATGATAGAGACCAGGGACTTCATTTTAGCCTATTTAATAATCAGATCAGTGCTCATGGCTTCTTGCCCAACCAAGTCAGCCATCAGCTACAGTGATTTCAAACTAAGCCCAACAGCATATTGGAGATCTTACAGCAGAACAGTGCTGAGCTTAAAACCAGCAACTGCCTTCTTAAACTTGTTAGCTAATCAACACTGATACCGAACAATTAGGGTGACAGCACTGCCTTCCCACATTCCTGTGGCGATACACACCATGATTTCCTATCTGCCATTGATTTGAATGCAGCTTTGTTCCAGTAAAGCTCTTCTAGCAAATGACCATCTTCCCTGTGATGCTGAGCCACCTCATCAGCTCCCACAAACTTGCTCTATGTATTGAATCAAAGGCCACATGCAAATGCAGCACCATGCTTACTAAAATTCAGACATCCTCAAAAGGCAGTCTCAAGGTAGAGATCTCACTGACAGTGGAATGACCAGGTCTAATGTTGCACCAAGTATCCTGGCCTTTGCCACGAAGTGCATTGTTCATTTGAGACATTAACAGAAGTGAAAACTTTCCCTGGATCTATAGTTGCTACCCTCAGCAACTGAATAGTCCCCTTCTTCTGGTCAGAGAGGGATGGTATTTATACTCCATATAGTCTGGGAAAAAGCCTATGCAGCCACAGTACAACAATTCTCATGTGTCTTTAGCATCTCAGGGGTAGTGTGACCAACCCCTGGTGCCTTCCCTGACTTCAGCTTATGGGCTATTTGCAATGATGGCAAGATGCCCACAGCTAGTATGGACTTGAATACTGATAAGTAGTTCATCAATCACCTGCCACCCTTGCAATGCTTATCCAGCATTGGGTTAAGCTACAACAGCCTCCCCTTGCTGGAGCAACCTGTCAGGGCAGCGTGAGAACAAAGTACAGTCCTCAGCTTTTTCATTACTTCGTATCCAGTGCAGCTCAGATAAAAGGCAGATATCAAGCATTCAGGTTTTTCAATTGCTTGACGAAGACAGCTTTCACCGTTTTGGCGGTGTTTCCAGTACCAATTTTATGTTTGGCTCCAACACACAGGATATACCTGAATGGCCCTTTTGCAAAATTTCATTGGTCATTTTTACCTCCATGGTCGAGAAACTCAGCCATTTCAGCTACAAGGACAACTAAACTATTTTGTTGCATGTGGTCAGCTTCAACACCCACAAAACAACAAGAATAATCTTTGTACTAAGTAGCCTTGTGAGGTAGCATCTTGGGGCGGGAACCTCAGTTTGCGGGTCAATATGGTCTTGGTACAACTTTGGAACACATTTTATGTGGAGTTATAAGATTTCCCTGTATAGTGTTAACACCACATTCCAAACCACCGAAGTTGACAAACTGGTCTGTCAAACAAAGGAATGTGTGCGGTGCTTAATTTGCATTTAAGCAGTTTAAAAAAAAAAAAAAAAAAAAAACAGTCACCAAGCAGGAAGGGTGGACAAAAACTTCAAACAGGTGAGGAAAAGCAGCATTGAACATCCTTCTCCATAGACGTTTTGTCTCCAGAATCTCAGCTGGAAATGTTTTCCAAAAGGAGGACTGGCACTATAAAAAGGAGGGACAAACACCCCAAGGCACCTCTCCTTGGTCCATCAATTCACTGCACCAGAAGGGACAAAAGAAGCAGCCACTGAACTGGAAAAGGGGTTCTAGTCTAAGAAGTTTGGTCAGTAAGACTGCTCAGAGCATGTGGTAAGAAAAACTTAAATTTAAAGCAAGGTTGTTACATCAGGCACCGGTTGCGTTGTACCTTTATTTTTATTGTAACCATTTCTGACTTTTATGCCTCATTACTTGTATTCAATCTATGTAGTTAATAAACTTGTTTTATGAAATCCAGTGTGTTTAAATGGAAGTGTCTGAAACTCCATTGGGGTAACAAGATGTGTACACATTATTTCTATCAAAGAAATATGGACTTTATATGAATTTGTGCTGTCTAGGAGAGGGCTGGGCAATACAAATACATTTCTGGGGGAAGTCAGACTGGGAGCGTGTTGAAGGCACCATGCAATGTAACCAAAGCTAGCAAAAGCCAAGGTATGGCTGGATGGCTGCAGCACAGACACAGTGGGGAGTGGCTTACATGCTGGAGGCTGTGAGCAGGTTACAGCAGCAAAACATTGTAAAGGGAACTGCAGGTTACAGGGCACGAGTGACACAGCTACAATTTAGTCTAGATTGTACCCAACTAGGTGACAAAACCGCAGGCAAGTTTTATGCAATTGATGCCTCAACAAGTGCCCCATTTAGTCCTGCTATATCTAGTCATTTCAGCTGCTCTTCCCTGGACTGGTTATCTCAGAATATAACCAAAGTTGGACACAATGCTCCAGATGAGGCTATGTCCCTGTTCGCTTTAGTACACTCAAGCATTCTGTTTGCCTAACCCTTACAGCTATGTACTAATCTGGTCTCAAGCCTTTCCTCAGAGGACCACAGATTATGTACATTGCTCTCTTCAGCTAAACCCACTTCCTTCAATGCAACATGCCAAAAACTTCCTTCATTGGTTCTCAGAACTCTCTGCCAATCATTAAGGACCCTGAATCTAATGTATAGGACTTAACACCTTCTTGGCCTTCATCAAGAATATTTAATGCTGTTCCAAGTTGGATCTTAAGTAGCTAAGATAGCATTGTAAGTGCTATCTCAGGCACTATCTGAAGTACTGGTAGTAGTTTTGTGGTTGATATACCAAGTTAGTCACTTGATGTGATCTAAGAAATAGTACTGGAATCTTAGATGGGCCAGTAACCATAACTTGAAGTCTGAACTGGTAAGGTATTGCTAAAGTGCTGATCTTTGCTAATTCAAGTTAGCTCATACCATGGGAATGTCAACAAGTTTTGTTCGCTTGTTTAAAAGGCCTAGGTTTTTATAGCTACAAAGCTTGAGTACAGGGAATATTAAAAGGAACGGATGCTCAGAAACTTCTGCTAATAGTATGGTAATGCATAATTTGTCACAAGTAATGATAGGAGGGCAAAAGCCAGCTAAAATATGAACCATATAGCAAGCCTGTTACTAAGCAGGCAAAGACAGTTGAGCTGGTCATAGTTTTCTGGATTTCAAAGCCCTGGTCTACATTACGGAGTTAGGTCGACATAAGGCATCTTACGCCAACCTAATCATGTTAGTGTACACACTATTGCCTTGCCCCTGCCAATGTAAGTGCCCTATTACACCGACATAAGCCCTACACTTTTGGTGGAGGTGGAGTTATTTTGGTATAGCTAGAGTGGTGCTGTGTCTGTGTAGACACTGTGGGTTACTTACATTGGGGAGCAGGGAGCTGCAGAGCCGAGGGCCCGGGTTCTCAGCATCCTCAACACTACCCGTTATGTTGGTGGAAGCGCTCATGGTGAGGATGCACACCATTAACATAGGTAGACTTAAGTTTGTAGTCGAGACATGCCCAAAATCTGAAGCTAATGAAAGTTAAGCTTGCCAAAGAACAAAAATTCAGGTTTTTCACAACAAGCTCTACTAGGCAACATTAGTGTCCTTGAACAGCTTCTTCACCCCATTTAGATATTGCCATGGTTGGATTTAGTTAGCCTACTGTGGTTAATCATAGAAGGGGGCATATACAGGAATACATTAAGTGATGTTACTCCATGACTTATGACCTTTGAGTAGTGCTCAAGTTACTTTAAGAACTTGAACAGAGTCTACAATAGATATGTTGGTAGAAAGAGCCAATTTTTTGGAGTATGCCAATTATGCTCCAATGTGAGATGTAACTAGTAACATGGTTTAGAAGTCATGACATTCAGTTAAGACACTAATGTTTTTAGAGTTTGAGCAGACTGTCCCCTTATGCCTTTTTATAAAGTTCTTTAAATGGTGATAGTGTAACTGCCAGGTCTGAAATCCCAAAGGGAAAGGACTCTGCACTACTTGTACTTGTGGTACAAACAACTTGTATGAGCAAGTTCCAGAGTTGAGCTCCAATTTGGGGTTTTAGACTAACAGTTTCCTCTAAGGGACTGAACGCCTCTATATTCTCTGTGCAGATTCTGTCCATTGCACATCAGTAGCCTGCCTGACAGCTAAGCAGCAGTTTGACCTGTGCAGCTTATCTTAATTTCAAGCAGGGTTGAGAGGCACTAAGGGGATTGCATCCATGCAGCTATGTGAGGGACTGGGAATAGGGAGAAGCTTGTTTATTAGAAGGTATTAATTTGTACTTGTTTGTTCAAAGGTAGTCAGGGAGAGTAGGTTCCAAACACCCTCTTCACTACTTTTTTCTATTGTGGACAAGGCCTAGTTTAGTGCATTTGATATGAGAATTTTGCAGCTTCACACAAAGAACAGTGTAAAGCCAGTTGAAACTTAAAAATGGTTCGGGGTGCCCAAATTCTTCTTCACCCAGACCTAAAGAAAATCCATTTTTGGTCCTAGGTACTAGTCATTCACAGTAAAGTCTCCTGTTGTAGACAAACTTATTAGGCCTGGTCTACACTACAGGGTTAGGTCAAATTTAGCTGCACCCACACAACCAACCCCGTTCCGTCGACCTAAAGGGCTCTTAAAATCGACTTCTGTACTCCTCCCCGGTGAGGGGAGTAGCGCTAAAATCGACCTCGCTGGGTCAAATTTGGGGTAGTGCAGATGCAAATTGACGATATTGGCCTCCGGGAGCTATCCCAGAGTGCTCCATTGTGACCGCTCTGGACAGCGCTTTGAACTTCGATACACTAGCCAGGTACACAGGAAAAGCCCTGGGAACTTTTGAATTTCATTTCCTGTTTGGTCAGCGTGGCGAGCTCAGCAGCACAGGTGACCATGCAGTCCCCCCAGAATTGCAAACTAGCTCCAGCATGGACCAAAAGGGAGACACTGGATCTGATTGCTATATGGGGAGAAGAATCTGTGCAGGCAGAACCCCAATCCAAAAGAAGAAATGCAAATATATTTGCCAAAATCTCACAGGGCATGTTGGACAGAGGCTACACCAGGGACATACAGCAGTGCCACATGAAAGTTAAGGAGCTCAGGCAAGCCTACCAAAAGACAAAGGAGGCAAACGGTCGCTCCGGGTCAGAGCCCCACACATGCCGCTTCTATGAACAGCTGCATGCCATTCTAAGGGGGGGGAGGGTGGGGGACACCCTACCACTATCCCACCACTGTCCGTGGACACCTGCAGGGGGGGGGGGTCTCACGGAACACGGACGAGGATTTTGCGGAGGAGGAGGAGAATGCACAGCAGGCAAGCAGTGAATCCATTCTCCCCGGCAGCCAAGAACTTTTCATCACCCTGGAGCCAATACCCTCCCAAGGCAGGATCCCCAACCCTGAAGCTGAAGAAGGCCCCTCTGGTGAGTGCACATTTGTAACTACAGTACAGGGTTTAAAAGCAATATAGTGTTCATGGTCACCTGGTTGAAATAGGGGATTTTTTGTAAGGGAACAGTAAAAGGACCCCATTCATCCTGGGCTGTTTGCGCATAGCTAAAAGGGATCATCCCGAAGAATAGCCACACGGCGGGAGGAGGGATAGGTATGTGCTGCACATCTACCCAAATATTGCAGCCCCTCCTTTTAAATGTGAAACCCAACCCATTGCTTGCTCTGGGAAAGGGGGGCGCTGCAGTTTGAAAACATTCCCACATGTTATGAAGGCGTAAGAAGTCAACCCTATTTTACTCTCCCTTTTTATCTCCCCCCCATCATCTCCGTCTCTGTGGTTATTGCAGATTAGAAGGTGGAAAAAAATGCACTTCCGAGCTGATGCAGTCCTCCATCACTGATAGGGCACTCAATGCATGGAGGCATTCAGTGGTAGAGGCCAGGAAAGAATTGAGTGAGCACGAAGAGCGGAGGCAGGACGCGATGCGGAGACTAATGGGGGAGCAAACGGACATGCGGAAGTGTCTGTTGGAGCTGAAGGAACGCCAACAAGAGCACAGACCCCTGCTGCATCCACTGTATAACCACCTACCCTCCTCCCCATGTTCCATAACCTCCTCACCCAGATGCCCAAGAACATTGTGGGGGGGCAAGGAGAGTGGAAGGGGGAGGCTCCAGGCACCCAGCCACTCCAGAGGATGGCCCAAGCAACAGAAGGCTGTCATTCAAGCAGTTTGATTTGTAGTGTGGATACAATAAACAATGTGGCCTTGTCCTTCCCTCTTCCCCCACCCCACCTGAAGGGCCCTAATCCATTTAATGTGGATGTAAGATCTTAACTGCAGTTTCTGCTAAGAACTTTTCATATAGGCCCAGAGTCCACAGCTTGGCCTGGGCCATGGGTGCTGACTAACAGAACAATACATAGCTAAGAAAAAGCTGGGGTAAACAAATAACCTTGTGTGTTTCAAGTCAGTGAGTGGAGTCAGCATAAGGACACCCAATTACATTCGGCGTTATCGTGAGTTCTAGACACATGAAGCGCAGAGAAAGGCCTCACGGTTACTCCCTAATGCAGGGAGGAGATAGTGGTACAACACCACTCAGATCCCAGACAGTTCAGGGAGAGGCCCAATATGATTTACATGAGTTATGACACCCTCCCCTCACATATGTATGCCAATCCTAGCCCACAGAAATGCAAGGGTAAACTTATAAACTATTGTGTACTAATTACTGCTTTTTTGCTTTAAATCTTCAGGAATGTATCTGTTGGTCAACTGGGAGAGCTGCTACCTCATTCCCCTGCAGCCCAAAATTAGGATTTAATTTATACACTTCAATAGACATAGTTTGGGGGTAATCATCTGTGTGTCAGCAATATGTTAATTTGAGCCTCGGGCGAAGCCATTATGTAATCTTTTAAGACTATTGGCTTATTGTGCTTATCTTGCCTTGCTGCTAGAACCTATCCAGGTGCTTGGGAAAACCCATCCCCATTGCTTCTCTCCGCCCAATGAGTACCCTATATAATCTATTGTAATTCATTGTTCTGCAGTGTCTCTGAGCCTAATAAGCAAGGTGACACTCCGCCAGTGCTCTGCGTAATAAACTCCTGTGCTTGACTCTACACGGTGTGAATGTATGTTCCTTCACCACCCAGGCTACTTTGTCCGTTATCTAACTTTTTTTTTTTTGTTATTATTATTAAAGAATGCATGGTTTCAAAACAATAGCTACTTTATTTCGAAGGGGGGAGGGTGGTTTTCATGCGCAGCACGCCTAGCTGTACTCTTCTAATCACCCTGGTGTCTGGCTGCTCATAATCGGATGCCAGGTGATTTGCCTCAACCTCCCACCCCGCCATAAGTGTCTCCCCCTTACTCTCTCAGATATTATGGAGCACACAGCAAGCAGCAATAACCATGGGAATGTTGGTTGTGCTGAGGTCTGACCTAGTCAGCAAACAGCGCCAGCGAGCTTTTAAACGTCCAAAGGCACATTCTACCAACATTCTGCACTTGCTCAGCCTATAGTTGAACTGCTCCTTACTACTGTCCAGGCTGCCTGTTTAAGGCTTCATGAGCTATGGGAGCAAGGGGCAGGCTGGGTCCCCAAGGATAACTACTGGCATTTCAACATCCCCAATGGTAATTTTCTGGTCTGGGAAGTAAGTCCCTTCTTGCAGCTGCTCGAACAGCCCGGAGTTCCTAAAGATGCGAGCGTCATGCACCTTTCCCGGCCATCCCACGTTGATGTTGGTGAAACGTCCCTTGTGATCCACCAGTGCTTGCAGCACTATTGAGAAGTACCCCTTGCGGTTTATGTACTGGTTGGCAAGGTGGTCCGGTGCCAAGATGGGGATATGCGTTCTGTCTATTGCCCCACCACAGTTAGGGAACCCCATTGCAGTAAAGCGATCCACTATGACCTGCACATTTCCCAGAGTCACTACCCTTGATAACAGTACATCAACTATTGCATTGGCTACTTGGGTCACAGCAGCCCCCACAGTAGACTTGCCCACTCCAAACTGATTCCCGACTGACCAGTACCAGTCAGGCATTGCAAGCTTCCACAGGGCTATCACCACTCACCTCTCAAGTGTCAGGGCAGCTCTCATCTTGGTATTCCTGTGCTTCAGAGTGGGGAAAAGCAACTCAGAGTTCCAGGAAAGTGGCCTTACGCACGCAAAAGTTTTGCAGCCACTGTGAATCATCCCATATCTGCAACACTATGCGGTCCCACCAATCTGTGCTTGTTTGCCTGGCCCAGAATCGGCATTCCACTGTATCAACCAGCCCCAGTGCTGCCATGATGTCCCAATTGCCACAGCCCATGCTTTTCAAGAACATCTGGGTCCATGACCTCATCAAAATCCTCCTTGTGCTGGCATCTTAGCCCGGTTTGCATATACTCAAGGATAACGTGTGAGGCGTTTACAATGCTCACAACAGCAGCGGTGATGGTAAGCTGAGCGGGCTCCATGCTTGCCATGGTATGGTGTCTTCAGGAGAGCAGAGTTGCAGCGGAAGCAGTGGATGACGACGGTTAGCAGTCCTACTGCACCGTCTGCTGACAGCAGCACCCAGGACAAAAAACAGCAGCAGTGACGGTGAGCTGAACTGAGCTGGCTCCATGCTTGCCGTGGTATGGCGTCTGCACGGAAAAAAGGCGCGAAACGATTGTCTGATGTTGCTTTCATGGAGGGAGGGGTGACCAACAAGATGTACCCAAAACCACCCGCGACAATGTTTTTGCCCCATCAGGCATTGGGAGCTTAACCCAGAATTCCAAGGGGCGGCAGAGACTGCAGGAACTGTGGGATAGCTACCCACAGTGCACCGCTCTGTAAGTCGATGCTAGCCACTGTAGTGAGGATGCACTCCACTGACTTAATGCGCTTAGCGGGGACATACGCAATCGACTGTATAAAATCTATTTCAAAAAATTGACTTCTATAAAATCGACCTAATTTTGTAGTGTAGACATACCCTTAGACTGTCACATTTGTTTATTCTGTCAGAGCCAACATCTAACCTGCTGGAGGCTCCTTTACCACTACTGACAGCAGCATCTAGTGCCTTCTACCAGCTCCCCTTACATGAGAAAGGTGCAAGAAACATGTTCCTCAGCAAATGAGGAATTGTTGACATCAAAAAACTGCACTAGAGCCCTGTTTCTCAACCTTTGATACCTTGCTGCCTTCCTAAATTGTGTCAGGAAGATCTCAGGAACCAGCAATGGTCTATAGACTGGTCGTTGAGAAACGCTGCACTAGAGGAATAAGGGACAGATCAGGGATTTTCAGAACAGCTGACTGCCTATCCCATATTTAGGGTGACCAGATATCCTGATTTTATAGGGACAGTCCTGATATTTAAGGCTGTGTCTTATAAGGGGGCCTGTTACCTCCGACCCCC
Source organism: Emys orbicularis (assembly GCF_028017835.1). Classification (NCBI taxonomy): domain Eukaryota; kingdom Metazoa; phylum Chordata; order Testudines; family Emydidae; genus Emys; species Emys orbicularis. The sequence goes on along the minus strand of NC_088684.1, from coordinate 53,017,971 downwards.
ATTTTTCACACTTGCTATCTGGTCACCCAACTCATATTTGAATTAAATATTTAGATTGCACTTAATACTATTTGTTCAGTGCAAGTGGGAAGGTTAAACGTGACAAAGTTAAAAGCATTAATAAGCAGCCTAGGTATTGAAATAAGTAGTTGAGCTCCCCCTAATGGTGTTCTGTAGAAATAGTAAATTATAGAATATTATGCACTGGGGAAAAAATTGGGAAAGCAAGTTAGACTGGCCTTGTTTACATCTCACTACATGTGCTCCTTGAGAAAACCTGAAATTACGGTCAGTGTTACTTTGGCAAAATTAGTTAGCAGTTAGTAGCCTGTTTTTTGGGTTTTTTTTTTTTTATTGCAAGGAGAACAGAGACTTGTATTAACAGTTTGAGAGTACTCAAATATTCCCAATCCCTATGAGTTATACCTGATCTGCCAATAGCACAATTGTCTAAGGATCAGTTTGATCTTAAGTTTAGCGTATTCAGACACTACTGATATCAACTCTGCTGTAAATAAGTCTATTATTCAGGCTTGTTATACAGGGAGGTTCATGTCATGCAGGGACTCTATAGAGGAGCATCAATTTAGTTTTGCCCTTTAAAATTCTGTATGGATGCCATTAAGCAGTTAGCCCACTCCCATTAACTCTGTACCAGATATTTGTTTTGAGAACTGTGGGATTCTACATGTACTCCTCCCCTCTGTTTTCAGGGGACAACCCTGGTTCCACCCTGAATGCTCAGTGTTAGGTGGCTCTTTATCCTAGGAGGAGGGTATAATAGGCCAGGAGAGGCTAAGCCTCCCCTATGGCACAGCTACCAACCCGCCACCTTTCGGAGCGCGGACACCTGGGCTGTGTTGGCCCCACTTGTGCCACCTCTTCCCATCTGTGGCTCTGCCCCTTCCCTCAGCCCCTCCTCCCCATCACCCACCACTGGCCAAGTCAGTCTTCTCCTCCACCCTCCCCCACATCCCTCCTCCTGGTAAGCAGCAGGCAGCAATTGGGGTACCTGGTGGCAGCAAATGCTCCCCCCAAATTTTGTACTTGTTCAAGTCAGGAGGGGGGAAGCAGTCAGCTCAGGGGAGGAGTTACAAGCTATGGTGTGCAGCAAATAGAACATAGGTTGTAGTCCTAAGGACATGAGTCACTTAAAATTCAGCTAGCTTTAAAGATTCCAAAGGTTCAAGCGTCTTTCTAAAAGAACATTTCTAGATTTTAGTAGCCAAATAGTTACATGTACACAGAGACTCTGCTTCATGTTCACCAGGAGCACATCTGTAGAAGATTTATAGTACAGGTAAATTGAATATGGAACCAGAGTACAGCAAGATTAGAAATAAGGTATTTCTGTAGTAGTTCAAACAGTATACATTAACCATGCTCACACCAAGCATCAATACTTGGTGTTACTTATTTCTTCTCTTCAAGGCCACGACCAGCTAAATTCAAGGTTAATGCACCCTGAAAAAGAGGGCGAGGAGAAAAGCACAGATATAGGTAGGGGTAGGGAATTGGACATAAGAAGGAGGGGGCAGATGGACACTACTGGGTCCGTACCAAAGTGCATAACTAATGGGAGAATGGATAGACAGCATATGGTAAGATGTTTATACACCAATGCGAGAAGCCTAGGTAACAAAATGGAGGAATTGGAGCTCCTGGTCCAAGAAATGAAACCTGATATCGTAGGAATAACCGAAACGTGGTGGAATGGTAGTCATGACTGGAGTACAGGTATGGAAGGGTATGTGCTGTTTAGGAATGACCGGAAAAAAGGCAAAGGTGGGGGTGTGGCATTGTATGTCAATAATGAGCTAAAATGTAAAGAAATAATAAGTGATGGAATGGATAAGACGGAGTCTGTCTGGGCAACAATTACACTGGGTAAAAGAACTACTAGAGCCTCCCCTGAGATACTGCTTGGGGTGTGCTATAGACCGCCGGGATCTAGCCTGGATGCGGACAGAGAACTATTTAATGTTTTTAAGGAAGTAAAAACTAATAAGAGCTGTGTGATCATGGGGGACTTTAACTTCCCAGACATAGATTGGGGAACAAATGCTAGTAACAATAATAGGGCTCAGATGTTTCTAGACGTGCTAGCAGATGAATTCCTTCATCAAGTAGTAGCTGAACCGACGAGGGGGGATGCCATTTTAGATTTGGTGCTGGTGAGTAGTGAGGACCTCGTTGAGGAAATGGTTGTAGGGGACAACCTTGGCTCGAGTGACCATGAGCTAATTTGGTTTAAACTAAATGGAAGGGTTAACAGAAATAAAACTATGACTGTGACTAAGGTTTACGATTTCAAAAAGGCCAACTTTAATAAATTAAGGCAACTACTTAGGGAAGTGGATTGGGCTAACATACTTAGAGAGCTAAAGGCAGATGAGGCCTGGGATTATTTCAAGCTGAAGTTGCACGAGCTGTCCGAGGCCTGTATCCCGAGAAAGGGGAAACGGTCAGTAGGCAGGGGAATTAGACCCAGCTGGATGAGCGGGCGTCTCAAAGGGGCGATTAAGAAAAAACAGAAAGCGTACAAAGAATGGAAGAGAGGAGAGATCGGCAAAGAAACCTACCTTATTGAGGTCAGAGCATGTAGGGATGCGGTGAGAAAGGCCAAAAGCCGTGTAGAGTTGGACCTCGCGAGGGGAATTAAATCCAATAGTAAGAGGTTTTATAGCCATATAAATAGGAAGAAAACAAAGAAAGAGGAAGTGGGGCCACTGAAGCTTGCAGATGGAGTGGAGATTAAGGACAATCTAAGCATGGCACAATATCTAAATGAATATTTTGCATCGGTGTTTAACAAGGCTAATGAAGGGCTTAGGAATAGAGGGAGCGGGACAGAGGGGAATAAAGGAGGGGCAATTGACATTAAAGTATCAGAGGTGGAAGCCAAACTTGACCAGCTAAATGGGACTAAATCGGGTGGACCGGATGATCTTCATCCTAGAATATTGAAGGAGCTGGCGCGAGAAATTGCAAGCCCCTTGGCGATAATTTTTAATAAATCTGTAAACTCGGGGGAGGTACCGATGGACTGGAAAATAGCTAATGTGGTTCCTATTTTCAAGAAGGGGATAAAAAGTGACCCGGGTAACTACAGGCCTGTTAGTTTAACTTCTGTAGTATGCAAGGTCTTGGAAAAAATCTTGAAGGAAAAAGTAGTTAAGGACCTTGAGGTGAATGGCAATTGGGACAAATTACAACATGGGTTTACGAAAGGAAGATCGTGCCAAACCAACTTGATCTTTTTTGAGAAAGTAACAGACCTTCTAGATAAAGGAAATGCGGTGGATCTAATTTACCTAGATTTTAGTAAAGCGTTTGATACTGTGCCGCACGAGGAATTACTGGTTAAATTAGAAAAGATGGGGATCGATATGAAAATCCAGAGGTGGATAAAGAACTGGTTAAAGGGGAGACTGCAGCGGGTAGTACTGAAAGGGGAACTGTCGGGTTGGAGGGAGGTCACCAGTGGGGTTCCTCAAGGTTCGGTTTTGGGTCCGATTTTATTTAATCTATTCGTTACTGACCTCGGAACCGAATGTAGGAGTGGGCTGATAAAGTTTGCGGATGACACAAAGTTGGGAGGTATTGCCAATTCGGAGAAGGATCGGGATATTTTGCAGGGAGACTTGGATGACCTTGTAAATTGGAGTAACAATAATAGGATGAGATTCAATAGTGGGAAGTGTAAGGTGATGCATTTAGGGATGACTAACAAGAATTTTAGTTATAAGTTAGGGACGCATAGGTTGGAAGTGACGGAGGAGGAGAAGGACCTCGGAGTCCTGGTTGATCGCAAGATGACTATGAGTCGGCAATGTGACGTGGCTGTGAAAAAAGCTAATGCGATCTTGGGATGCGTTAGGCGAGGTATTTCTAGTAGGGACAGGGAGGTGCTGCTTCCGTTATACAAGGCGCTGGTGAGACCTCATTTGGAGTACTGTGTGCAGTTCTGGTCTCCTATGTTTAAAAAGGATGAACTCAAACTGGAACGGGTACAGAGAAGGGCCACTAGGATGATCCGAGGAATGGAAAACCTTTCCTATGAAAGGAGACTCGAGGAGCTCGGTTTGTTTAGCCTAACCAAAAGAAGGCTGAGGGGGGATATGATTGCTCTCTTTAAATATATCAAAGGGATTAATACCAAGGAGGGAGAGGAATTATTTCAGCTTAGTAGTAATGTGGATACAAGAACGAATGGCTATAAACTGGCCGTGGGGAAGTTTAGGCTTGAAATTAGACGAAGGTTTCTGACCGTCAGAGGGGTAAAATTTTGGAACAGCCTTCCGAGGGAAACGGTGGGGGCAAAGGACCTCTCTGGCTTCAAGATTAGGCTTGATAAGTTTATGGAGGGAATGGTTTGATGGGATAATGTGATTTTAGTCAAATAGGCATTAACGGGCCATCGCGGGTAAAATGAGAGTCCGGCTGTAGAATCTTGCCTGTATGCTCGGGGTTCTGCTGATCGCCATATTTGGGGTCGGGAAGGAATTTTCCTCCAGGGTAGATTGGCAGAGGCCCTGGAGGTTTTTCGCCTTCCTCCGCAGCATAGGGCAGGGGTCGCAGGCTGGAAGATTCTGTTGTGGGTGAGTCAGCTTTTGTGGCCTGCATCATGCGGGAGGTCAGACTAGATGACCATATTGGTCCCTTCTGACCTTAAAGTCTATGAGTCTATGAACTGGGACTTCTGTCATATCTTAAGCTATTACATAACAAGTTTGCCTTACTGAAGGGCTATAGTAACAAATGATTGCAGGGAAGATGTTGCATACTAAACTGACAGTTTAGAACTGCTACCTATCATCTTTGCTCCCTTAGTTTGTCAACAGCAAATTGCAGGTTATGAAGTTGTCCCATGCCATTTTGAATTGGATCTTTAGTTGCAGAAGATTATTAGTGGACACTTTACTCGGTGGTATGACTGGAGAGAGTGTACACACAGGACAATCTCTCAAAGAATGGCTAGGAATAAGAGCCATTACTGCAAGGTATTAGCTCCCCTGCTTGGATAAAAGAGTTCAGTATTTAGCCAAACATCTTTCAGACAGCTTAATGTTAAGGTGGTAGCTTGCATCAAGATGGATGAAGGATAGTCACAGCTTAGACACAGAATTAGATTTTTAACAAAGCAGAATGAGTTGTGTTTATCATCCCCTGACCAGTCTGCTTATATTGCATTATAACCCTTCCCCACCAAGTGTTTTGGGGCAGGGCTCATCTTCCCTTGTGTAACTAGCTCATTTTGGTGCTATTGCCATACTAGTACACAGTATTGTCTGATGAACTTTCAAAAGGTTTGACCAGTTTCCCAATTTGCTAGTTTCCTCCTGCATCATTCACGATGTGTGCGCACACAAAGCTGGAGACTGCAAGAGAGGTTGATGCAGATTGTGACACCAGATACTCTGCTTGTTAGTTTGGTTTGAAATCTTGACCTTCAAATAATCCAGTATTTGACAATATAGTAAGAGCACCTGATGGGTCTGGTTCTGTTTATTGTAGTTTGACTGCAAAACTACTAATCCACTTGTTCCATGACATGGTATAGCAGAGTAGTAACATAGGTAGGACTAAAGTTTTAGATGCTGCAAACTAGCAGCTATTAGCTCATATGTTAATATAGCAGATTGGGATGATTAGTATCTAGGACAGTCTTGTTTCATTCATGTGACAGCAATCTCTTTGTAGGCTAAGTAGTTCACTTAATTATCTGACTTGAAATAACTGCAAATGTCTAGTCACAGTAAGACTTGTTAATGTTTAATGCTACTTGAGTTTACTGTACGCAGAGTCAAAATAATGAGAAACTAAGAAATTAAGACTAATCATATTGTTACTTCTAACAGACTTCATATGGCATAATAAACCTTCCTTCTCAAATGAAAATCTAAAATGTGTTGATATAATTAGTGTGCATTTTCCCTTGTTCCCTGTCTGAATGCATAGGCTATATGACTTCCATGGCAGGGGAGAGGTATCCTTAATCTAGGTGTATTTGGTACATTCGGCTTGAACATCTTGAATTAAAATTACAAAATACTGTAATGACAAAACAATTAAATTGCTCCTTTTAGTCTGACTGCAGGAGTGAAGGAGATGGCCTTGAAGTCTTTCTGGAAGCCAAAATCCAGGCTTGTAGTTAGCTAAGCAACACAGATATGGAAAGTGAGGCATCCCAGCATCCTCCTTTTGAAGATTCTGGAATACTGGGTAGAGCTGAGGTTTGGTCTTTAGTTAAGGTACTATAAGAAGTCAGATCTGCATTCTATTCCAGCTATACCACAGACTTCCTGTGCAAGCTTGGGCAACTGAATAAAGAAATTTATACTTGTCCTTCTTGTGAGGAAGGCAAGTATATTACTCTTTATGAGATGCTAAGATACTAAAGTGATGGGGTTCATATAAGAACCTAGAGAGTTTCCTACATGCTCAAGTTATTTTCATCATATTTCAACACTGCAGGCTGGATTGGGGCCAGAGTGGAAGGGTGCTAAAGAGCCATGTTTTCTGGTTTAGTCCCAACCAGAATATTTGTAGATCTTTACTACACAAAGTAGAAATACATTCTTATTCTCCAACATTGAGACATCCACAATAGAGCTGGTCAAAAAATTCCAACTTTGTCTCTTTTATGGAAGACCTCTAATGTTCATTCCACTTCTTAGCCAATTCTAGACCACAGGCTTCTGTCATTAACGGCTTTCTTATTTGGCTATTCAACTGTGGGTGGCAGAAAGCAGATTCTTGAGGGCATACTGGAGACCCCTAGATATTAGTTGACATTATGGCAAGTGGACACATTGCAGTATTTCTTTAAGTGAGGCCATCACACCTAGGAGACCCTGACTGCAGAGGCCTGGGCCAATTTTGTTTCCTCTTAAAGAAACCCCTTCTGCTAGATGGCATCTAGGCAGGCTCAGTGAATCCAACTCTTCCAAGCCCTAGAGAACCGGTTTTGAGATAAATGGGATTATCTGTAACATACACTACGTTGTTTCTGATGGGGCCCTGAGCTGTACGTAGTCACCTCCTGTCCAAGGCCTACTTCCAGTACCGCAAAAGCCTTTGAGCATTCAGGGTGCTGTGGCAAGTGGGATTTCTTGTTGCTACACATAGGTGATGACAAAGCAATCTAGGTAGGAATTTGCCACCTTGAAGTTTATGGAAGATAAAAGTTCCAAGATAGAGCTACCAGAACAGGGACCTTAACTTCTTGCAAATCGTGGTTAGTTAGGAATCTGTTCAGATGTTTTAGCCTTAGTATTGCTCGGATCCCTCCCAACCATTTGGCAACCAGGAGTAGTATGGACATCCTTGTCTTTTCCATTTGTGGGATTTCTTCAGTCACTCCAGTCTGATGGCAAGTTGTTTCTCTCATCTGCCCTCATCAGCATGTTTATACTGGGGATTATCTAGTAAAGTTTATATTTCACAGGGAAACTGGTCAGGTGAATTTTAAAGTGTTTATGTGAAAGGTAAATGGACAAATCACATGTAGAAGTTGGCATTAATGGAACAATGCAGAAACAGTTGTGCAAGACCTAGAAGGACAGATCTTGAACCTGACGCAGTGAACATGGAAACCAGTGGGGAGATTCAGAAAGCAGATGGCATGGGCAGGAGATCTAGCACTATTTTTATGGATTGAAGAATGGCAACATGGGTGTCAGGAGGCCCATGAACACTTACAAGTGTACAGTACTAAAGCGCACATGTGGGATCACTTCAGCTTGTGAATTATGCAAGTTCTCAGCTAGAACTAAAGTATAATGTAAAGCCATGACAACTGGAACTTTGAATGTATTGCACAATTTCAGCAATCACTTATGCATTCATCCTGTTTCCTAATTGTAATCCAGAGTTATGAAGCCTATAGTGAAAGTTTTAACAGCTATTTCTTGTTACTGAGTTTAGTAGCAGACTGGATTGTTCTATTATCAGTTTACAACCTACGAAACAGTTTAGATATTTAAATAATTTCTATATCCAAGCAGGAGTCATGGAAAACTCAGTGAGCTTCAGGCCACTGCATCAGCAAGTGTGCAAGCCTTGTTTTGCAGATGGTGCCACCACCACATGCATAATAATTGCTGAGAATATTTAAATACTAGCATTTTTTGCTGGGATTAAGGTGACTAATCCAGATTATTTTCCATTCATTCTGAAATGTAGAATGTGATGCCAAAGGTATACTTTTTTTTTCCCTTTCTTTCTTTTTTTTGGGGGGGGGGAGGGGGGGCTTAAACACCCAAGTTCTTGAAATCTGCAATATGATGTAGGCAATTCTCAATGTCACATTCAATCTACTGCATTATTTAATCAACAGTACTTCCAACATATTAAGACATTCTCTACTAGTAGTACTGTGCTAGAGTACTCCACTTGTTGAAAGTGCTTTAGTCCCTATTTGTATAACAAACCAAAACTTAGTTGCTTGAAAGGAGAGTTCAGCAGCATCCTAAATGGGTTAGATAAGCAGCAACTCCCTCCCAATCCAAAAATGGATTTAATATAAATAGTCAAGTTACCAAAGATTGTAGATTCTAAACATTTAAGAGGAAACATGCTTTAGATGTCTCAAGTTTGTTTCCTTCATACTTATTTTCTTATAGTTTGGCTTTGTTGATATGTAGAGTTCTTTCTGAACTCCGAATATTTTGATTGTTCTCTCCCAACTTCTCAACCCCCACCTATTCTTCCTTCCCATTTAAACGCCATCTGTTGGGTTGAGGGCTGGAATGAAGACCCTGCACTGTCCTTCCAAGTTTAAGAGTGGGTAGCCCTGCCATAACTATAAAGAGGAAGCCCATTTAGTTTAGGTAAGAAACTGAAGGATATTCAAAATTAAATGAGTATTAAATTATAGAGGAGAATTATGTATAAAGCAAATAATAGAAAGGAAGACTCATGCTCTGGTTAAGTGTATTCTATTTACAGCTACAGTAAGTTTTTTTTAACAGAGAGCTCTCCAGATTCTACCTAGGATAGGAGTCATGATGGGTTTCCTTCTCATGCACAGGATGGGAGGACAGTCTAGACTCAAATATGCCCTCAGTGATATGCAGCTGCATTATTTCCGTGGGCTTTGTTAGTGGATGCAAGTCACTGGAACGTTTTTATTAATGCTCAAGGGAGGCATAGACTCCAGTTCCCTCTTAACTGGGTTGGCACTGAAGTGCCAACAAGGAATAATATTGATTAAGGAACTAGTTACTGTATAGGTTGTATAAACAGGCCCATTTGAGTGTGGTTGTACTCCGAGTTTGTAGAATGGTACCCCCTTCAGTCTGGAAGGAAATCCATATCCTGCTCTAGTGCCCAAACCAAGATGAACACATTATATTAATACCTCATATGATTAATGTGACAACTGAAGCCTGTTCAATGGATTAGTCTTCACAAAAGATGTAGTTTACATTTTAAGATTAAGATTCAGACAATGCCCACTGATTTAGTATTTTTTGTGCACTTGTCACCACTGAGATACTGCTCCAGCTATGAATGCTAGTGTAATTTGCTACAAGAGTTTAAATACACATGACTATTGCCAGCCAAAGATATGTAGATATCAAGGTCTCTACAGTTGTAAGTTCTGTCTGATGAGCTTGCCTCTAAACATTGTGTTGCTGTCAGAAATTGAGTCTGGAGATGGATCTAGGGAACACAGCTAACGCAAGCTTCCATGTGTCAAGAGTGCTTTAGCATGTCAGTGACAGTATGTTTCTGTAAATACAGTCAAGCCTCTAGAGTGCTTGTAGCCATGGATTTGTAAAGAATCCTACTGAATTCAAGGTGTATGCTGCATACACTATGTAAAGCGGAGCCAGGGAACTCAGGATTTCCTCTCTCTAGGGTTGTTTGTTAGACTAGATACTTCTAATAGGGCAGCAGTTTTAAAGTTGTGTGTTGCTATGACAGAACACTGGTATAATTTCAGCAGTTTCATTTCAGTGCTTAGTTAGTATATGCCTGCTGAGCTGGTTTTGTTTCTCCCTTGGGTAATCGTGCACTGTCAAGTTTGATGTCAACTGCAATGCTGACAAGTTGGACAGTACAACATCCTATATTTGCAGCCCTTCCTCTAAAGCAGGAGTTCCCAAGTTGTAGTACGTGTACCTCCAGGGATATGCAAGAAAAATTGTGTTGTGATTTTATTTATTGCATTTTCATAACTGGCTACTCAGACAAAGCTTTAAAACTGTGGGAATGTTATATAAAATACAGTAGTTAATTTACGTCAAGATGTAAAGCACTGGAATGGGTTATCTAGGGAGGTGGTGGAATCTTCTTCCTTAGAAGTTTTTAAGGTCAGGCTTGACAAAGCCCTGGCTGGGATGATTTAGTTGGGGATTGGTCCTGCTTTGAGCAGGGGATTGGACTAGATGACCTCCTGAGGTCCCTTCCAATCCTGATATTCTAAGATTCTATGTACCAATGAGGACAGACGTGATATATAGAGCCCTCACCTCCAGTCACTGTACAGCACAGATTCAGTTGCCCAGCAACAACTGTCCAGTGTAACTGAGCTCAAAACTTAATCAGGGGAGGTTTTCAGTTGTATGTCACACTATATACTGTACATAACAGTGAAATATGGACAGATGGCTAAAGACAGCTAGTGTTAAGAAGAACACAAAGTATCAGTGATGATAAAGGTAGGGGGACATGAGCAGCTGGTATATCTTGAATGGGGTACACAGGCAGATGGTAGATCCGGAGGAGGTACGCAATAAGAAAAGTTTGGAAACCTCTGCTCCATAGGGCTCAGAATCTGCTAGTGTCAGAAGACAAATTCCAGAGTGGATAATGTCCTGGTGAAATTAACAAATATTTCTGTTGCAGCCAACTGCCCACTGCAGATTTGTGGGTAGAATGAGACTAGTTCTTACTGACTGACTTATACCTGAAAGCAAGGCATATTACTATACTAAGGGTCAGTTATCTAGACCTAAAAATTTTTAGAGACCCCTCAGTCACAGCATTACTCAAGAATCAAATCTAAAAATTTGGGCCCTAGCAGCTTGACCTTGAACTATGGGGTAGAGCTCATTAGTACCCATTTTAGTGCCTTACAGAATGATGTATCAATTCTGAGATAGATTAAGGCCAGAAGAGGCCATTATGATAAATTTGGCCTAATGCATAACGGGCCATAGACTTTCATCCAGTAATTCCTGCATCAAGCCCATAACTTCTGGGTTGTACTACTCCATTCGGTTTTACACAGCCCCTCACCACTGTAGTCAGAGCTCCTTCCAGAAGTGCAGTAAGTGATGTCAATGTCTTTTAGGCTTGTCTACCCTGCCACTTACAGTGCTGAAACTTTCCTCACTCAGGAGTGTGAAAAAACACCTCCAAGTGATGCAAGTTTCAGCACTGTAAAGTGGCAGTGTAGATAGCACTGGTAGCTATTCCCCTCACAAAGGTGTTTTTTTTTTGTTTTTTTTTTTTTACAGCACTGGGAGAGCTCTCTCCCAGCACTGGAGCTGCATCTACATAGCCACATTTAAAGCCCTGTGGCAGTGTTTTAGGTCGGCTGTGTAGACATGCCCTTAGAAAAGGGCATCCAGTCTTTAAAGACTTTGAATGATGGAAAATCCAAATACTTTGAATTGTTCCAATTGTCAGTTACCATTACTTCATCTCTTCCCCTCCCCACACACACATTTTGTTGCGGTTCAGGGATGGAGATACCATTATGGAGGTAGAGGTGTATCCTGTGGACAGGTCCTAAACAGGAAAACATGGGATAGATTTTTAGAGTCATAACTCTGGCCCTGCTCAAGCAGACTGGGTCCTACAATCTGTGATGGGCACTAAGTTTCAAGCCCTACCTTTCCCTAACTGAGGGTACATCTACACTACCTGCTGGATCGGCGGGTAGTGATCGATCTACTGGGGTTTGATTTATCGTGTCTAATGTAGAAGTGATAAATCGATCCCCGCTCTGTCGTCGACTCCTATACTCCACCGCGGCGAGAGGCGGAAGTGGAGTCGACGGGGGAGCGGCGGCAGTCGACCCCACGCCGTGAGGATGTGAAGTAAGTCGACCTAAGATACGCAACTTCAGCTATGAGAATAGCATAGCTGAAGTCGACGTATCTTAGGACGACCCCCTCCCCATGTAGATCAGGCCTTAAGGATCATCAGTAACCTCACTGCCAGCCTCTTACTGCAGTAAGACATTCTCCAGCAGTGCATAAAACCTGCCAGAACTTGCTGTTTGATCACAGTGACAAAAGGCCTTTTTCTGAGAAAGACAAAACAGTCAACACTTAACAAGGCAAGCACATGAAGTACCTGCCTGCTGCAGCTGTACATGCTTATTTATTCTTCTAAATGGAGAAATTGACAAGGATAGGTTGCTATAAAAGCCTTGAAGAATTTGACAGCAACCAAACCTGAGGCAGAGGAGGACGACACCTCCCCACATCAACCTCCAGCTCTGCACAGCAGTCTCTTTCCCTCCCACCCACCCACAGCACAGCAGCCTGCTCTGCCTGTTGATTCCCATTAATGGACTTCTGTGATTCCCTCCAAGTTCTCCCACAGCCTCCTCAGCAGCTCTTAGCTCTCCACACTGTGGGATGTCTAAGCTTCCCAGAGCTTTGACAGGGAGCTTTGCATAGCTAGATGCAGAGCAGCAGAGTTCCAAACAGTGAGAGAAAGCAGTCATGGCAAGCATTGTGGGATACTGGGGAGGCCAGTTGTGGCAACAAACAGCAGCATCTACACTGACGCTTTGTCACTAACTTTGCCACACAAAAACTATGCCTCTCATCAAGGTGGTTTTATTTTGCCACCAAAAGTAGCTTTGTAGTATGTACACCTCCATTGTTTTGTCAGAAAAAGCTGCCTTTTGCTGACAAATTGTGTAGTATAGACAAGGCCCAACTCCAGTGCAAGGTTCTGCTGCTCAGCTTCCTCCAGAAGTAGGAAAATTTTGCTCTGTGCTAGGTAAGAGTTAACAGCAACAGTGGTAGTGGGTCCATCCTCACAGATTCAGAGAGATAACACTATATTATCACTCAGTGTTTAGGTTGCAGCAGCCAAGAACTAGAACATTTTATTTAAAAGTTTCAGTTCTGCAGAACTGGCCCCAGAAACTTGCCATGCAAAAAGCTTCCCTTTTGCAACTGGCGAATGAGTAGATTAAGAACTCGGCATTTAGTAAGAATTCTGGATGGTGTTCCTTGGGCTACAAACGGGGGCAAAAGCACAACTGCAAAATAGGGAGAGCAGAACTTTTACAGTTGTGAAAGTAGTTCCTTTCTTAGCACTGGTTTCTGGTTAGCTAGCTAAGATTCTCCCCTTATCAACAGGCATTAGAAGTGTTTTCTAGGATTTTCACACTTCAGCATTTGAGGGCACTCAGCTTGTTCTTCACTCTGTTCCCCCCAGGGGCAGTTCTATGTATTTTGCCGCCCCAAGCATGGCAGTGAGGCAGGCTTCGGTGGCGCACCTGCGGGCGGTCCGGCTGGTCACGCGGATTCGGCGGCATGCCTGCGGGAGGTCCACCGGTCCTGGGCCTTCAGCGTACCTGCCGCCAAAGCCGCGGGACCAGCGGACCTTCCGCAGGCATGCCGCCGAAGGCAGCCTGACTGCCGCCCCCACTACGACCGGCAGGCTGCCTCCCGCGGCTTGCCGCCCCAGGCACGCACTTGGTGCGCTGGTGCCTGGAGCCACCCCTGGTTCCCCCCACCCATACAAAAGCTCAGTATGTCTTAGTGATAGAGGCTTGACTTTTTAGTTTTAGGGGCTTCAATTTAGGCATCTAGCTAAGAATGGCCTAGTTCCATTCCATCCTACCCCTCTCCCCGAGAATTAAGTACATCAGCAGGAGCTGCATATGCTCAGCATCTCTACATTAAGAATCTATATGGGGCCCAAGCTTAAGCTGACTCACACTGACAATTCTGGCCATATAGTAGCTCCTCAGTTCAGTGAGTAGTCTTATTGTAGCACCTGCTTTCCCTTCCAGTCCCTGTTTTTTTTTGGCTTACTCGCAGCAGTCTACCCAAGGATCAGGATAAGTGAGTCATCTACCACCACACAATGAACCTCACGCCAAGATATTAAGACTAGGGTTACCATTCGTCCGGATTCCCCCGGACATGTCCGGCTTTTAGAGTTAAAAATAGCGTCCGTGGGGAATTTGTAAATGTCTGGACTTCCCGCCCCCCGCAGAGCACGCGCTGCTGACAGGGCAGCCGGACGGATGGTGCCACTTACGTGGGGCTCCGACAGCCAGAGAGAGCCCCTCCTCTCCCCTGCAGCTGAGAGCACTCCCTCCCTCCCTCCCTGCATTCGCAGATCACCAGCCGGCCGTTCGCACCGGCAGTCTGGAGCTCCTCCCCCTGCTCCTCCTCCCCGGCACGCTGGTCTGAGCGGCAGAGTAAGGGGGCCGGGGGTCGGAGAAGGGGCAGGGAGGTTCTGGAGGGAGCAGTCAAGAGATGGGGGGGTCGGGCATTCGGGGGGGGCTTTCTGGGGGTGGGGGTGTGGATAAGGTTTTGGGTAGTCAGGGTACAGGTAGGGGGTAGGATCCTGGGGGGCAGTTAGGGTGAGGGGGTCTCAGGAGGGGGCAGTTAGGGGACAAGGAACAGGGAGGCTTAGGTAGGGGGTGGGGTTCTGAAGGGCAGTTAGGAGCAGGGGTCCCAGGAGGGGTAGTCAGGGGACAAGGAGCGGGGGGGCTGTCAGGGGGCAGGGGTGGGGAGAGGGATCGGAGCAGTCAGGGGACAGGGAGCAGAGGGGTTTAGATGGGTTGGGAGTTCTGGGGGGGGCTGTCAGGGGGTGGGGAGTGGTTGGATGGGGTGTGGGAGTCCCGGGGGTCTGTCTGGGGGTGGGGGTGTGGATAAGGGTTGGGGCAGTCAGGGGGCAGGTAGGGGGCCGGGTCCTAGGGGGCCAGTTAGGATGGGGGCAGGGTCTCAGGAGGGGGCAGTCAGGGAACAAGGAGCAGGGGGAGGGTTGGGGGTCCTGAGGGGGGCGGGAAGTGGGAGGGAGTGGAAGGGGCAGGGGTGGGGCTAGGGCAGGACTGGGGCTGAGCTCCTCCCATCCTCTTTTTTGCTTGCTGAAATATGGTAACCCTAATTAAGACTAGGGAAGATTATTTCTCCAGCAGAAGCAGCTATGTGCTTTTCTGATACAGCTTGACTGAGCTTGTACTTTTGCTTTGAAGCCACTTATGATTCTTTCAAATAGCCTTGCTGAGCAGAGGTCAGCAACCTGGACTATTATTCTGTTCAGAGAGGGGAAAAAACCTTTAAGTCTACAATAAAATTTTCTGTAAGTTAGTTCAGGAATCCTTAGCATTCAGGTAAAGTTCCTACACTGTTCTGCTGCCATGGAAACACTAAATTTTGTTTTGTTTCCATCTTGCACACTATTTGTTTGAAAGGATACAATTTTAGGTCATTTTTATCTCAAATCCCAAAATACTTTACAGAATTATAGATAGTACATAGGTCAAACAGGCCAACACCTTTGTACACTGCTGTGACGAAGGTAGATTCTCCAAGACCCCTTTGTGTTGGCATAGGAGAGCTTTCTACCATTGTAAACAGGCAGAAGTGGCTCCTACACCAGCTGCCCCACACCCTGGTGTCAGAAATACAAGCGATTGGGAGGAAGCCTAGCAGAGCTCTTGATACCAACAGAGCCCTCGTAGCAATGGTAGAATTTAGAACAGCCAAGAGGCTTCTTCAAGCTCATAGGGACTTGTGCAAGTCAGGAAGCCTCACTCCACTCCCTGACGCAGACCTCCCCCCCCACACACACATTTCCTAGGCAGATCAGTGCTCTGCCACAGGAAAGAATCTGGCCCATGAAGAAAAAATTGTTTAAAGAGACAGTACTTACAGGCTAATAAGGGGAGAAATGTTTAATGTCTATAGAGTAGCCAGGATATAGGAACTGTTCTATATGGCCAGCGGGGCCAGCTCCAGGGTTTTGGCCACCCCAAGCAGCCAAAAAAAAAAAAAAAAAAAAAAAAAGGGCCGCGATCGTGATCGCGATCTGCAGCGGCAATTCGGCGGAAGGTCCTTCGCTCCGAGCAGGAGTGAGGGACCGTCTGCCGAATTGCCGCCGAATAGCTGGACCTGCCGCCCCAAGCACGCCAAGCTGGTGCCTGGAACCGGCCCTGATGGCCAGTAGCGTTGAAAAAGCTAACACTAGAAAGCAAAAGCAAGCATGAGATTAGTACTGGAGCAAGGATGGCATAGAGACAAGATTCTTATGGAAAATTAAAATAGTGTTGGAAAGGAGCAGCAGGCTTACATATATGGGGGCTAGATTTACAGCTATTCCTAATAAGCACCAGGTTTTACTGAAAAGGGCTCAGTAGAGTTGTTTAGTAACAGTTCTGCACAGGGCTGATAGCTCTAAACTATGCTGGGTGTCTCCTGCTACTAGCATAATACAGAGTAGCCTAAGCAAAGGGGCTGTCCTGGCAGCCAGGACTGACCAATTACAAAAGCATTCCAGTCATATCACTGCCACCCTTCCCCCAAATGTCCCCTACAGCAAGAGCTGGGGACACCATCTAGGAATTCCCCCACACTAAGGAAAGTCCTTCATCCAGATGCAGAAAATTCATGTTTGGTTTGTGCTGATAGAACATAAAGAAGCTTTGGAGCCAAGGATCTGGCCCAAGAATAGAAGTTGCAAACAGGAAAAGGAAACAGAAAAAGCTAGATGCTCTGAGCTGAGTGAGCTTAAGGAAGTGTTTTACCAATGATGTTCTGGTCAAAGAAGCACTTCTGACTGAAGCTTAGAGTGAAGCCAGTTCTACTTGGTAAATATATGGGAGAGGGAAATTAAGGCCTTGTCTTCATTTAAGGTTTTGCCACTTAACTATGTCATCATAGACCTTATTATGTCAGCGTAGTTATAGCAGCAATTCCCCCAGCATAGATGCAGTTGTATGGGTATAAGTCTGCATATACAGATATAGCTTAGCCTGGTGAAGCAAAACAAAAGAAGCTATACTGGTACAGAGAACTTTATACCAGCATAACTTGATCTACATTAGGGCTCTCACTGGCATAACTGACAGTTTAAATAAATAATAATAATAATAATAATAAAAAAAGAGACACCCCTTACAAGTAGAATTAAAATAATCTATAGCGTAAGTGTAGATCAGGCCTAAGAGGAGCAACTCTAAAAAAATAGCTAGGTGTAGCATTTATAACAGAGCTAAGATAGGAAGTTTGACTGCAAAATTTAATCCTCATTTAGAGACAGTTTAGCTCTTCCATTTGCTGAAAGTACAGAGTATGTCATTGGAATGGCACCCTTCCAAGTCTAGAGACAAATGGCACGTCTCAGCTGCTTCTCACTTTGCTAAGCAGCAGACTGAAGTTCAGAATTCTTCTGTTTCACTGAAGCTGCTCAGAGTGCTATGGGCAGCTGTGAAACTGACAAGATTCAGATCAACTCTATCTTGCTGGTACTTGGGGAAGCTCTGAGTACCTGAGGCATGCAGGCAATGAAGCTGTTGGGGAAGGAGGGTCTAAAAAGGCTGGAAGAGGCAGAGTAATAGAGACACCCCTCTCCTCAGCCTTCCACCTACCTCTCCCTCCAAGCATCTGAGTGTCTGGGCATTTCCAGTTAGCCATCCAGGACCCAACCTGTCTCCAATGAGAAATCCTTCTCTCACTATCACCTTCTGATTTACACTGCCCACCCAAACAGTTTACTGCTAAGATTTGCCACAATACACAGGAGGTCAGAACAAGTTACTTGGACACCATAAAAATCCTATTTTTAAATCAAGATTGGATGTTTTTCTAAAATATGCTCTAGTTCTAATGGAATTTAATTCAGTGAAATCCTATGGTCAGGGTGATGCAGGAGTCAGACTAGATCAGTAGTCCCTTCTGGCCTTATAACATAGGAATAAAAAGTCAATTTCTATTCATCTAGTAGTTTGTTAGCTTGGCCTCTGCATATCAACAAAAACCTACAGAAAAGGTTAGTTGGATGTCAGGATACTGAAGAGTTACCGACAGTAAGAACTGGCTGATCCATTAACTGTTCATTTTCCATTTGTCTAGCCATGCACAACTGTAGAGATAAAGTTTTGTGAAGAAAGTAATTTTGAAGTGTGTAGATTAATTTTTAATGCAAGTCTGATTTTTTCAAACAAGCTTGACAAGAACTGATACAAGTTGACAAACTTACTCACCAGGGCAGAACTCGATGGGTCTTGTATGGACTGACTAGTTGGCCAAACTTCAACCTAATGAGGTTCTACGGCAGATCTGCTCTGGTAACAATTTAAAATGGGACTTTGTGAAGAGAGAATTTAGCTATACAAGTTTTACTTTCTTAGTCATACAGGTGGCTTATTTGCCTGGTGAAGTTATGCTCGTCACTCCTGATTTTAAAGCACATTTGTTTCCTTTCCCCACCATTCATGTTAGCTACGATGATAGACATGCAACATTAGTGCTTAGAGTTAATGTGAGGAAAGTTCCCAATATTGCTAGCAGTAGTTCCCTCCACATTGGGGTTGATATAATGGATTCTGATGTAACAGTCTTAATACAGACTGCTAGTCCTAGAAAAAGATGCTTATATTGTGCGTGTATAACAATGTGAATCGAACAGAGGAGCTCCATGTACCACGACTCCCAGAACACTTCAAAAATCCTCTTGACTACTGGACTGAAAAGCTTACAAGCTAGGATTCTTCTTCAGGTCTAGAAATGGAAAACAGCTGAAGTGCAGGTAAAAGAAACCAGCACCGAATTGTGAAGCCTGAGGGTAATACAGTTCTACAAGACAAACAGCTTAGTCTTGGTAAGTCATGGAGACTTTTGTTGCATGTGGTTACTAAACATTCAAGGTTAAGCCATTTCTGATCTGATCATACTGATAGGTTGCACCTACACTGAAGTTGTGCCAGCTTTCCGAGCAATGGTGAGCTGCACTAATGCTGACAAAGGTGTCAGTGCCAACTTAGACAGGGATCAGATGTCTCTTGCTACCATACTGTGCAGAAGCTGGAAATGCTGGTACAATGTTTTCTACTGCTGAAAAGATAGTGATACACAGCTTCAGGTATTTTGTGTAACAGGCCATTTAAAAGTTGTTCAGATTAAACTCTGTAAGCTTAGATTTTTGATAAGGGTGTGGTAATGCTGACAGTATGCAGTGACATATGGGTTTGTACACACTACCACTTATGTCACTCAGGGGCATGAATAAGCCATCCTCCTAAGTGACGTAAGTTACACCAACCTAAGTACCAATGTGGACAGCGCTATGTCAGTGGAAAAGCTTCTCCCACCAACATAGCTAACTCCTCTCGAGGGGGGTTTATTATGCCCATAGGAGAGCTCTCTGTAGCAATTCTAGTGTAGACTAGCCCCAAGTAACCGGCCTTTAAGGGTGGGAAACTGTCAGTATGTAACGAAGGCAGGTTTCTCAGAAAGTTAGTGTCTATTTACCTGTGAAGACCCTACTTCTGAATACAAGCATTACAAAGCTAAAAAGACTCCATGATTTATCAGCATTAGTTTGTAGTGAAAGATTTATCCCAGATGTGAACACTAACAAGGAATAAGCATTAAGTAGCATTTTAAATAAATACTGTGACACCCACTTAGTTTTAGTAAATTGCTTTTTTGTTCTATAAAGTAAAACTTCTAGTGCTAACAGTTTAAAACTAAAGACTCTCTTGCAGTGTTTCCAATCAAAGTGTTTTGCTAGTGCACAAGAACTAGTCTCTAGCCAGCATTACACAAGTCTTTCTATTGCACAAGTGTGAAGAAACCCAGTTTATGGTATTCATGGCTAAGTTTATGAAGTTCTTCATTTCAGTGTATTATTTTAATTTGTTTGTTTTGAGATGCATTTACCAGTGTATTTTTAAAGTTTACTGTTTTGAGTAACCAACTTATTTACAATTAGTTTCATATTTAACATATATCGTTGGCGTACAAAAATTCAGGAACAGCTATTAAGCCATCCACAATTCTTTTCACTTTCACAGGGTGAGAATGCAGCTGTCAACTTAATTGTTACAAGGTTGCTACTGTGCATTGACATCTATTAAGTGGAAACATTGGTTACATGGCAGTTTCACTATTATCACTGTCTGCATCACAATTCATTTACAAACCTCACTGTTAGACCAATAAACATTTCAATTGTCTTGCTCATGGCATAGACATCTCCTAGACTGTAGCCATAATCTTATATATAGCTTCTAAATGAGGTTTTCCTTCCACAGTCCCCAGAAAAGAGTGAGACAGAAAGCAAAAAGTCCAACTTTTGCTAGTTTCAAATATAAAGTTGATCTTTTCAGCATTCTGGCTATTGCTGAGCTGGTTACGAGTTATCTGTACTGCCTCTGGATTATCTTCTCATCCTCTCCCCATATTCCTTTTGAGTTTACAGAAGCCACCAAGAGTCTGAGATACAGCTTACTGACACGCTATGCTTTCTTAAGCAACAGTTTGCTTGGCTGACTAGGCTAGTATTGTTGTACTCACGTCGGTCCTAGAATATTAGAGAGACAAGATGGGTGAGGTAATATCTTTTATTGGACCAACTTCTGTTGGTGAGAGAGACAAGACTAGTATTGTCAGCCAAGTTTACAATCCAAAGAGACATCCAGTTTGCTAGTTAGACGTGCCCTCAAGAAGACAGGCCGCTGTAGTGGTAAGTCATTGGTGAGCACAGGCCTATCAAATGCTGAACAAGAATCCCATGTCTCCAGTACTAGAGTTTGCTTACAGCTATATTTATTAGACTAGTTTCTTGCAAGCCTTATTTTTAAATCGATTTAAATTAACTATGTTTGTCTTCACTACATAGGAGCCCTGTTATTTCAGAGTAGTTGACTTTATGATGGGGCATATCCTCATTTTGTACAAGGAGATCAGAAGTGGGAATTCAGGAACTCTGAAGTGGACAGTAGTTTCTGGAAGAGGCAAGTATTTCCCTCTACAAGTCTTGTCAGTCTTGTTCCAGATTCCATGTTGTTTCAATGCAGAGCTATTACTTTCAGCGAATAGCTGCTTTGGAATAAAGTCTACTCTACAGTAATTGTTTCAGTTAGATATTGAAACCAGAATATATTTTGATGCAAACTGTTAAATATTGCACTTTGAGTCTTATGGAGATAAATTTATCTGACCAGATTAGTTAAGTGTAAAAGCTACAAGTTTTCCTTAAAAAGCAACAGAGGGTCCTGTGGCACCTTTAAGACTAACAGAAGTATTGGGAGCATAAGCTTTCGTGGGTAAGAACCTCACTTCTTCAGATGCAAGTAATGGAAATCTCCAGAGGCAGGTATAAATCAGTATGGAGATAAGGAGGTTAGTTCAATCAGGGAGGGTGGGGTGCTCTGCTAGCAGTTGAGGTGTGAACACCAAGGGAGGAGAAACTGCTTCTGTAGTTGGATAGCCATTCACAGTCTTTGTTTAATCCTGATCTGATGGTGTCAAATTTGCAAATGAACTGGAGCTCAGCCGTTTCTCTTTGGAGTCTGGTCCTGAAGTTTTTTTGCTGTAAGATGGCTACCTTTACATCTGCTATTGTGTGGCCAGGGAGGTTGAAGTGTTCTCCTACAGGTTTTTGTAGCTACAACATCACCGGCTCATTCACCTGCATGTCCACCAATGTTATATATGCCATCATATGCCAGCAATGCCCCTCTGCTATGTACATTGGCCAAACTGGACAGTCACTACGCAAGAGGATAAATGGACACAAGTCAGATATCAGGAATGGCAATATACAAAAACCTGTAGGAGAACACTTCAACCTCCCTGGCCACACAATAGCAGATGTAAAGGTAGCCATCTTACAGCAAAAAAACTTCAGGACCAGACTCCAAAGAGAAACGGCTGAGCTCCAGTTCATTTGCAAATTTGACACCATCAGATCAGGATTAAACAAAGACTGTGAATGGCTATCCAACTACAGAAGCAGTTTCTCCTCCCTTGGTGTTCACACCTCAACTGCTAGCAGAGCACCTCACCCTCCCTGATTGAACTAACCTCGTTATCTCCATACTGATTTATACCTGCCTCTGGAGATTTCCATTACTTGCATCTGAAGAAGTGAGGTTCTTACCCACGAAAGCTTATGCTCCCAATACTTCTGTTAGTCTTAAAGGTGCCACAGGACCCTCTGTTGCTTTTTACAGATTCAGACTAACACGGCTACCCCTCTGATACTTAAGTTTTCCTTAGTAGACCATCACATGAGCTCAATGGAGGTGCCCTGGCAAAGCATAAGTTTCATCTGCCTTTTTATAACATTCCACATAAAGTTAAACTAAAATTTGACAAACAAGTCTACAGTTACATTGCAGAGTAAAACACCAAGTTGAGACCTCAATTTCAAGGCATAATGGACCATGTCCTCAGTTCACAATATTTGAAGGTGGCACATATAAATCCTTCTGCAGTGATGTGCACTCAATTTTACCAAAGTGACTTAGGAGCACAAATATTTACAATGGGACTTAGGCACAACTGAAAATTTTACTTCAGTACTTTTCACTAATTGTTTTACCTCTGCACTAAGTCTTACCAGGCAACTCTTTCCTTTTGTTGTGCACATGCAGAGAAGTTCACAGATGTCTTTTTAAAGTTATATTATCAGCTAACGCAGTACACTTCGTACTAAAGAAAGTGGTTAACACACTAATGCACTTGTTTAGTCTAATCAGGCCAACTGCACTGCCATGCAAGTTAACTGAAGTGCGCTGCCTCTGATTAAAAGGGGTTATGTCCAAAGCTAGATAAAGTTCAAGTTGGAGGCATGCCAGTCTATTGTTTACACCAAGACTAGCCATTTACCATTTAACCCATTGTGACTTTGAACATGTGTCATGAATACAAAATAAGGGCATTTGAATTCAAATATCAAGCTTGACCAGGTAAGGAGCAGCACCAGTGGCTCAAGCAGTGCAAGAAGCTGTTTATAGAAATACAGTAGGTCTAATTTATTCCACACAGGAGAAGTCAGTGGTACATAATGCAGCATGTTGCTATGTAAAGCTACTGTGTAAAATATCATCCTTAAAGCATTTTAGAGTAACAGGTCATATCACAGATTGGCCCAATGATAACCACCAGCCTTAAGGTACAAGATTAATTCACTTTTTCCCTTAGTCTCATGATTAATCTAGAGAGATCTCTTGCGTCTGATGAAGTGGGCATTCACCCACGAAAGTTTATGCTCCAATACTTCTGTTAGTCTTAAAGGTGCCACAGGACCCTCTGTTGCTTAATCTAGAGAGGAGCTTCAGTTAACTATAAGGCAGGAGGAGAGCTGTGATTCCATAAGAGCTAGAAAGACAGCCATACATGTATAAAGGAAATCCAAGCCCATGAACTTTTGCCTTCCAAAGCCTGCAAACAGCTGCAGTGCCTCTGCTGTAGCAATTCAGAAACCTATGGGCAGCAGCACAATGGAGGTCATACAAATTCCCTGCTGTTAGGTGAAGCTGTGAGCACTAGTATTAGGAAGCCCAATTTAAAAAACAAGTCGCCATTTACTCAATAGCCTCACGATCTGTTCCCCTCCCACAGCCATGCGCCTCCCTATTGGTGAGGAATTTGACAACTACTACCCTAGCACTCCTGCTCAAGGAATAAGGGACAGCACCTTAGTAGAAGTCCCAGCACCCAACCTTTTGTTTTACCAGATGGATTTGGCAGCAGGGCTTGGGTTCTTCACTAGAGCACTGCCCCATACCTTACCAGTATCCACCCCACACTAGAAAGCCATATCTGTAACTAGTGGGTTCAGTTCTCCTGCTAATAGTTTTTGGTAGATTTAAGCCTTGCATTTATTGTAGGAAAGCAGCTCTTTCATGCTACAGGAATATTGGATGTTTCCTTCTACCAGAGAAGATTTGGCAGATTAGAATATTTTACTGGAACTGTTCCACTACCAGGTTTACAAAATTAACTTAATCCCTATCCCCCATCCAGATTCCTATAATGAATGTGCTTTGTTGGGTTTGGTTTTCAATCCATGGTTTACTATACGGTCATAAAATACCCAGAGTGCTGAGCACATTAGAAATACAGGATGTAAATGCTTAGCCTGTGTTTTAAGACAATCACCTGAGCCTAGTACAGTTATTAAATATGAACATATAAGCTATTTTAGAATATTGAAGATTACTCAACATCTCAGAGGCTAAGTCAAAGTAATTCCATTCTATCTTGTATGCATATAGAAGGTAGAAACTAGATTCACAACATCTTTAACAGGGACCATTGGGCAGTTAAACCAAGTAGCTGGGTCCACCTCGGGCCTGATTTTCAGAGGTGCTAATCACCCACAAGAGCAAATCGGAGTAGTGAGGGTTCAGCATCTCAGCAGGTTGGGTGCTTGGTGTCAAGCCTGGCACACAGGAGTAAGGGAGTGGGAGAGAAGAGACAGCCTTGGACAGGCTAGTGCAGACAGGGGCACAGTAGGAGCAGGGCTTGGAGGTGCCTAGGCTCCAGTATGGCAGGTTGAGAGGAAGCCAAACTATGGGTAGTTTAGGGCTTTCAGTCTCCCCAGGCAAGGCCGGCTACCTCCACGCCCTCTCCTCACTCCTCCGCCCCTAGCCACCGCCGGAGCTACAGCAGCTGCCACGGCTCCCAGAGGGCGCGCGCAGCTAATCACTATGCAAACAACAAGCGCTGGCCAGCGGCCGCTTCACCCCCGCCCCGCTCCCGGATGCGGCCAGGAACACAGCGCAAGGCCCCCGAGCGCGGGCTGTGCCCTGCGGCACCAGGGGAGGGGCTGCTGCGGCCACGCCCGCCCCTCCCGGAGGCAGGAGGGCTCTGGGGCTGGGGAAGCGCAAGGGCCGGGGCGGTGACGCTAAGGAGGTGGCTGCTCCTCTCTGCCCCGTCCCGCTGCTCCGGGAGCCGGCAAGCGGGCAGCCCCGCCAGCGGCCCCCCTCCCCACAGGGCAGGCGGAGCCGGGGCAGACAGGGGGCGTCCGGCCGGGAAAGCTCCCCCGTACCTTGCTCGCTGCTGGGGTCCATGCTCGCAGCCACCGCCCTCCGGAAACAGCCCGCCGCCGCCTTGCTCCCGTGCAGCCCCGGCTCAGTCACCACCCCCCGGCGTCAGGCTCGGCAGCGCGAGCGCCGCCTGGGCTTCATATAGGGCGGGCTCCCGGCCACGTCAGCCAGCCGCCAGCCACCTGACCGGAGCCGCCCTGCGGCTGGGGCAGCTGCAAGGTGCTAGCAGGTGAGGGAGGCGCCCCTGGCTGGGGGGCAGGGGCTCTGCGCCGCTGAGCCCAGGTGCCTGGC
The DNA here is from genome assembly GCF_028017835.1 of Emys orbicularis. Taxonomy (NCBI): domain Eukaryota; kingdom Metazoa; phylum Chordata; order Testudines; family Emydidae; genus Emys; species Emys orbicularis. Next base: position 52,992,683 of record NC_088684.1, on the reverse strand, counting down.
CCGGGGCAGAGCCGTGAGCCCCGCGCTGCTCCGCCTGTGGGATTCTCTTCTCAAGCGGGGCAGGTGCTGGGAAAGAGGCAGGGTGATTGGCAGCCCTGGAGGCGCCCCAAGCCGGCCGTATTGAAAAGCTGTCCTGGAAACGTACCAGCCCGGACACGAGCCCCTGTCAGCGGCCCCATCAGCCCTCCTATTGCCCGCTACAAGGCGTTCAGACGTCAGGAATCAGGCCCCGAGAAATCGCAAGCTTCACTTAGAAAGTAGTAGATTTAAAAATAATAACCAGGGGGTTCTTTATATTTGCCTGCTGGTTTATGAGACTTGGGGGTTCCTGTTTTCAAGCTTTTCTCTGAAACCTAACGGGCTGGAAATGTCCTTTTTGAAATGAAAGGCAAAATTATCACATCATCCTCAACTGGCTCCAGGAGCTGGGTCTTTAAGGTGCCATAAAATGCCAAATATCTCCAGACTTGTGATAAAGTCATGAGAGGCGGCAGCACACTCTCTACCTTTATGATGATGATCATAATGGTAAAAGTAAGGATATTTCATTTACTCTTCAAATAAAGATTACTTTTCCAGGGTGAGTGCACCAGTAAACTTTTGCAAAACAGGTCTAACCTAATCTGAGCATCCAGGCATTTATAAATTATATCACATAATGACTGTGGTATCTATTTCCAAATCCAGTGCCGCAAACACTTACTCATGTAAGTAACTTTACACACATGAGCAGTCTGAATGATTTAAAATGAGATACTCATATGCCTAAAGTTATTCACATGCATAGGTGTTTTGCAGAATTAGGCCTGAAGTTCATATACCACAATCTGTGTACCCATGGTATCTGAGATTTTTACACTGCACTCATTTCCATGGTAACTATTATGCTATTTAATACTGTGCCTCAGTTTCCTATATATAAATATCTGTTCATTTATTCAGATCTTTACATGTTCATCAATCACCATAGTGTCTGGAGCTAACAGTACTCACTACCTTCTATAAAGTGCTTCTGGACCCTGGAATAAAAGTTGCTTAATAATTGCAACTTGATATTATTTTACTTATTCACAGAACTGATACAGCAATCACTTTACACAAGATGGTTTAAAGAAGCCTATGGCAGGCAGTTAAGAACTGAATATTCATAATATGTTATGATATGTTATAACTAATTCATGATATGTCTGTACCCTGTTGTGACGGCTCAGGCTATTTGTTTTTTCTATTTATCTATTATATTTTTGCTTGTAAACAATATGCATATTTAAAACTTGCACTGTGTTACTGAAACTAAATTATATTCTTATTTTAGCCTCAGGGGTGTCCCCTTGAAAGTTGCGAACAGTTAAACAAAGCAACCCAGTGCACTTAGCAGATCATCAGTTCAAAAGCACTGTTGCTGCATTAAAGAGAATGAGAGAGACAACAAGGCGACTGAAGTAATATCTTTTATTGAACCAACTTCTGTTGGTGAGAGACAAGCTTTTGAGCTACACAGAGCTTTTTCTCAGGTCTGGGAAAGGTACTCAGTGTGTCACAGCTAAGTGGACAGAAGTTGATCCAATAAAATAATAGATATTACCTCACCCACCTTGCCTCTAATGTCCTGGGAATGACATGGCTACAACAACACTGCATACAACAATTAAAGAGAACTAACAGTTTAAAAAACAGGGCACTGCCTGAACCTGAAACATCACATATGTAGTTTGAGCTTTTTCTCCTAAAATAACTTTAAATGCTGAAAACTTATAATTGTGGAGTCTGCCATAAAAGCAAACCATTTTGAGAGAGTATCTCAATAAAGAATATTAGATTGACGGATACACTTCTTCCCCCACTCCCTTCTGTTCCCCTGGTCCTGCTATCTATGGCTTTGTTTGCTCAAAAAGAGCAGTGTTTGCATAAAATGAGTGGCCAGACAGACACAGAGTGGGGCTTTGTGAATACCCAAATTGTCATGAACATTTGGCACATTGTCACATGCCAAAGAGGATCACAATAGAGGGCTATGAGGTGCCAGTTTAGGATGCCTAGACAATGAGGAAAAACAATGTAAATCTCAGGTATTCCATGAAATCTGGGACAGCTTCTGTTAGAGGACTATTCGTTTACATTATAGCATATACATAGCTTCCGAATGAAGTGATTGTGAAGATGCCATAACAATATAGCAAGCAGATAAAACAAGGTAATGTGTATATTCTCATCTTGGTGCACAAGAATCAGTTTAGCTAGGCACGTAACACCCTGTGCAGTGAGATGAGTCTACATATCTCACAGTAATGTTTTTTGATTATGGTAGTGATTGAACAGAAAATTGAACACAGATACATATTTGAAATTGACACATCTCTGATATTAAAAGACATAATTCAGTGAGAACTATATTTTAAAATACTGCATTTGAAATCTTACACTTTTCCCCATCCCCCATGAGCAGCTGATGATTTATGACTGATCAGTTCTCAGAAGGTAAGAATATCAACAGTGTAGAGAATTAAATCCCCTTGGGCTCAACTCACTCCACAATTATGCAGGACTTACACGACTAGCACAAGCCCCAACAGCAGACTGTCAGGGTTGCAGTGGTGCAAAGCAATCACAATCTCAGTTCTTCTTAGGGGTTAGAGAGTCATAGGCCAGTATATTCCCCAGAATGGGTGTGATGACCACGACAGAGGCATTACCAGGGCAGTTAGGGAGTTCATTGATTTAGTTCCCCCCCCGGCACTCCCACCCCCAAAGCTCCTATGAGTCTCTGGTACAAATGAAAGCTGCCCTGCTCTGATGACCCCCAATGAAGAGCACTGCTGACAGGCTCCTTGCTCTCACTAGAGAGGAATGCCCTGTTCCATGCAAGGGTACTGTTGGAGTTGATTGATAGGTTTAATGTACATCTTCTTGTGCCAATTTGACCAAATCTGGCCTCTTAACTACAAATGGTTACAAATGAGTCCCCCAAATACACTTAAACTATCTTAACATTCTATTTTGTTTTTCTTCACAGGTATGCAGAGGATGATTCTTTCTGAACAGGGCTGGCTCTGGCTTTCTGGCCGCCCCAAGCAAAAAAAAAACCCGCGGCGGCCAGAACAGCAAAGCAAAAAAAAAAAAAAAAAAAACCTGCGGCGCGACCGGAGCCAGGGTGCAGGGGGGCTCCCTGCTTTGCAGATGTGCCCCGGCTAGCGGGGGGAAGGGGGAGGGAGCAGGGGGAGAGAGAGAAGGGGGGCAGCCAGGGCTTCAGCGGGGCCCTGCCACGCGGCCCCTCCCGCCATGCCCCCTGCCGGGAGGGCTCCATACCACTCCGGTCGGCTGGGAGGGAAGGACGCGGGCTGCCCTGCCGGGCTTGCTGCAGGGCGCTCCCGTCCTCCACGCCGCTGCCCCCTACATGGCGGCCGGAGCGGAACAACAACAACAACAAAAAAGTGGCCATGCCGCCCTAGGATTGGGTGGAATGCCGCCTCCTACAAGCTGCTGCCCCAAGCACCAGCTTGCTCGGCTGATGCCTGGAGCCGGCCCTGTCTCTGAATGTGTACTTTCTTTTTCATCCAGTTATTGCAACCCAGTTATTAAAAGGAAGAACATAACTACAACAGCCTTTCTGTTACATGAATAATACTGACCTTGGACCTTTTTGTCTGCTTGGATTCCTTTTATTCACTTCGGATTGAATGTATTGTGCATCTTCATTCTTTTGTCACCAAGCTTTCAACCCCATTCTTTCTGTAACCATTGACTGAGAACAGTATTTATAATGTTCGTGGCTGATATCTGTATCTGTTAGACCAACTTAAAGTCTGTTCCACCTCTGTGTTCAACATATGTATATTCAGATCCCCACATGCCCCTCACCTCCATATTCTTCTGGAGAAGAAGCACTGAAAACCCTCAGCATCGCTTTCATGCAAGGTAGCATATTCTGTTTTCATTTGCAGCCTAATGCTGCAAGGTGCCCTGCTAAGTGCTGAGTGTTCTCAACTCCCACTAATTCTATTTTTATTATTATAGTTATATTACAGAAGTGCCTAAAGGCTCCAGCCATGATTGTGCTCTCCAAGTACATGGTAAAAGACATTACTGTTCAATCTCAGAGTAAAAGACAGTTTCTGATCTGAAGGTCTTACAATCTATAAGAGAAGACACAAGTGGGTGAGTGTAACAAACAATAGGAAGAAAAATGGAAGAGAGGACAAAGGAAACGTGATTAGTTATATATACAGATTGTTTTGAGTCAATTACCTTTTTCATTTATAAGATCTACAGTAGAACCTCAGAACTATGCACACCTCGGGAATGTAGGTTGTTCGTGACTCTGAAATGTTCGTAACTCTCAACAAAGCATTATGGTTGTTCTTTCAAAAGCTTACAACTGAACATGGACCTCATACAGCTTTGAAACTTTACTCTGCAGAAGAAAAATGCTGCTTTCCCTTTATTTTTTAAGTAGTTTATGTTTAAACACAGTACTGTACCCTATTTGCCTTATTTATTTATTTATTTAGGTCTCTGCTGCTGCCTGATGGTGTACTTCCAGTTCCAAATGAGGTGTGTGGTTAACTGGTCAGTTCGTAACTGGTGTTTGTAACTCTGAGGTTCTACTGTAGATATAATAGTTATCAGAAATCCCTATTGGCTACCTATTTATCTGTGGGAGCTGAGAATGCTCTGTTCTGGCCCTTTCCAAGCTGAGTCATTTGTGTTTTGTTGGGGGTTCATAAGTGTAAAATTTAATTTTCAGTTAACAAAAATTAAGCCTTTACAACACTTTGGCCTTGTCTACACTACGAGAGTACTTCGATTTTAGTTAATTCGACTATGTGGAATCGATATTACTAAGTCGAACGTGTGTGTCCACACTAAGGACAGTAATTCGACTTTGTGAGACTTTGTGAGTCCACACTAACGGGGCAAGCGTCGACATTGGAAGCGGTGCACTGTGGGCAGCTATCCCACAGTTCCCGCAGTCCCCCCTGCCCTTTGGAATTCTGGGTCGAGCCCCAAATGCCTTCTGGGTAAAAAAATGTGTCGAGGGTGCTTTTGGGCGCCTGTCGTCATCCGTCCGTCACTCAAGCCCTCCCTCCCTCCCTCCCTCCCTGAAAGCGCCGGCGGGAAATAATTTCGCGCGCTTTTCTGATTACTGACAGCGCGGACGCCACAGCAGTGCGAGCATGGATCACGCTGCGACCATCGCTGCAGTTGTGGCAGTTCTCAACGCCTCGCAGCTTCTCCTCCACCTGTACCAGAGGCAGCTGCAGATCAATCATGAGAGGAGGCTACGGCACTACCGTGACGGCATGAAGTCGGACACTAGCTCCGACCTCTCTGAGAACATGAGACCCAGCGCCCAGGACATCTCGCTGTCACTGGGTCTTGTTGATACTGTTGAACGGCGATTCTGGGCCCGTGAAACCAGCACGGAATGGTGGGACCGCATAGTGCTGCAGGTCTGGGATGAATCCCAGTGGCTGCGCAACTTTCGCATGCGGAAGGGGACTTTCCTCGAACTGTGTGAGTTGCTGTCCCCTGCCCTGAAGCGAAAGGACACCCGGATGCGGGCAGCCCTGACTGTCCAGAAGCGAGTGGCCATAGCCCTCTGGAAGCTCGCAACGCCAGACAGCTACCGGTCCGTCGCTAACCAGTTTGGCGTGGGCAAGTCTACCGTGGGGGTTGCTGTTATGCAAGTAGCCAGGGCAATCGTCAAGCTACTGCTATCTAAGGTAGTGACCCTGGGAAACGTGGAGCTCATCAGAGATGGCTTTGCCGAGATGGGATTCCCAAACTGCGGTGGGGCTATAGATGGGACTCACATCCCTATCCTGGGACCGGACCACCAGGCCAGCCAGTACATCAACCGGAAGGGCTACTTTTCCATGGTGCTGCAAGCACTGGTGGACCATCGGGGACGTTTTACCAATATCTACGTTGGATGGCCGGGCAAGGTTCATGACGCTAGGGTGTTCAGGAACTCTGGTCTGTGTAGACGGCTGCAGGAAGGTATTTACTTCCCGGACCACAAAGTAACTGTTGGGGATGTGGAGATGCCTACAGTCATCCTCGGGGACCCTGCATACCCGCTAATGCCCTGGCTCATGAAGCCCTACACTGGCGCACTGGACTCAGGGAAAGAACTATTCAACTACCGGCTCAGCAAGTGCAGAATGGTGGTGGAGTGTGCTTTTGGCCGTCTCAAGGGCAGATGGAGAAGCCTACTCACTCGCTGTGATCTCAGCGAGACCAATATCCCCATTGTGATAGCTGCTTGCTGTGTGCTCCACAATTTGTGTGAGAGCAAGGGGGAGACCTATATGTCGGGGTGGGAGGTTGAGGCAAATAGCCTGGCTTCTGATTACGTCCAGCCAGACAGCAGGGCGATTAGAAGATCACAGCGGGACGCACTGTGCATCAGGGAGGCTTTGAAAGCCAGGTTCCTGACTGAACAGGGTCTCCAGTGACTTTTTACTTTGTGGACACAGATGCTGAACCTGCCCCCGTTTCTTTACCCAGTTACTGTTGACTATCCTTCCAAGTTACATACCCCCTTCCCCACCTTCCCAACAAATAAAATCTGTTCTGTTCTGTTAATGAACAAGGTTCTCTTTTTTACTGTTTTCGCGGGAATGTTTTAAACCGGGGACGCAGACTGTGGCGGGGGGCGGGCTTACTGTTTTGATGCAAATGATGCTTCTAAAGTCCGGGAATGACAGGCTCCGCAGTGCTGCATTGGTTGTTTCAACGCAGCCTGCCAGCAGTCCTGGGCGGGACTGGATGTATGTGTCGGCCAAGTGACTTTCTGGCAGGGGGCGGAGGGTAACAGATCCCCTGCTGCGTGGCTCTGTGATCCAGGATAAGGACCGCGGCATAGGATCTCTAACTGCCCTCCCCCGACACAAAGTCACAGATCAATCCCCCTCGCACCCCAGAACAAGAAAACCGCCTCCCAGACTGACCAGGGTAACTGGTGACTGTGCTGTGTATGTGTCCTGATGCTGGACCTGCCCCCGCCTCTGTAGCCTGCTACAGGTGACTGTCCTGTCCAAGTAACAAACCCCTTCCCCCCCTTCAGACAGAATCCCCTCCAAAAGACACTCTCGGAAACAGTACTTAACAGAAACCGATGTTTTATTACGAACCGCACATGAAAAGGGGGGGGGGGAAGGAAACTTGCACATGGGCTAGTGTGAGATGGGTAGGAAAGGACTTTTCAAACTTTGGAACGAGAGCCTTCCATTGCTGCAGCAGTGTGCAGTGGCCGACTGACAGTTTTAACGGACCTTGCCGCCCCTCCTTCTTTGTACTTTTGGTGAGGGGGGTGTGGGACTTGGTGGCGGGGGAGGGCGGTTAGAGATAGACAGCAGCAGTGCTCTGTCCTCCTGCCTCCGGTCTTGCAGAACATCCACTAGGCGCCGGAGCGTCTCCGTTTGCTCCCTCATTAGTCCAAGCAGGGTTTGAGTAGCCTGCTGGTCCTCCTGGCGCCACCTCTCCTCCCGTTCCATGACTGCTCTGTGCATTTGTGACAAGTTCTCCCTCCACTGTGTCGTCTGGGCTGCCTGCTCTCGTGAGCACTCCATAAGTTCATAAAACATGTCTTCACGAGTTTTTCTCTTCCTTCTTCTAATCTGCGCTAGCCTCTGGGAGTGTGATGCCAGGCTGGGTTGGGAGACAGTCGCAGATGTGTCTGTGGGAATGGGAAAAAGGGAGTAAATTCCTGAGACAGATAAATGAAGTTGCTAACAAAGAGCATAGTCTTTCTCTGTGAACAACACCATGCACTGCACCTTTCACATGCGCACTCAGGACAAGGTCGAATTTTCGGCCCTCGCCTTATGTGTCTGGGGTCCTGCAGTTGCGATCAGAGAAGCGTTGCAGGACACCTCTACTTCAGCTGCGGGCAAACATGGTAAGCCGTAGACTTGTGGCAGCTTAAACATGTAATAGTAGCACTGGGCTCCTTTCGCACTGAATGCAAGGCCACTCTCTGCTGGCAGCAATCAGGGAAGCATGAGCTCTGCCCCTGTCCCACCACCTCGCGGCTGTCCCCGGGAAAGATCCCTGTATGCTGCCCCTCTGCCGCCTCCACCGCGTGGCTGTAAAGCAGTCCAAATACTAACATTCCCCTCCCTAATTTAAAGCAGGGCGTCATGTGTGACATAACCCTCATGAGGATCTCGGAGACCGAGAGGGGAAGGATGCTGCGTGAATGCATGCAGAGGCCTGGGCCATATGCCGCCATGCTGTGCCGCGCACTGATCCCCGACTACCTCATGGACTCATGGCGTGGGAACGTGTGCTACCACGGGGGACCAAACAAGATTGCCCTGCCGTTGAACCTCGTGCGCATGCTGGAGCGGTACCTCCAGGAGAGCTATGCGGAGCTATCCCAGGAGGACTGTCTGTCCATTCCCGGGCACATTGACCGCCTTTTCCTTTAAGTTGAGCATAACGGACTACAGAGTGGAGGGGCCGTGTTGTGGACTAATCATGAATATCCGGACAGTACTTGATTTTCTATACATAGTTAGTAGTAAAAAGTTTACTAAGCCAAATAAATCATGAACAACAAATTACTGAAATAGTTATTATTCCTGTTTTGTTATAAATAAAAGTTTCTATGTTTAACTGAGTGACTGAAAAGCCCATTCTTAACAATATAAATATTCCACTTATGTTAAAATGAAATGTTTAGATGTTTAAAGCACTCACTGCTTGATCCTTCCCCTGATTCGGTGTCCGGGGTAAGGGCTGTGGACGGTTGGTAGGGGATCTCGGTAAGGGTGATGAAGAGCTCCTGGCTGTCGTTGAAATCAGCGGTGCAAGCGCTGTCGACTGCCTCGTCCTCCTCATCTCCTTCCTCATCTTCCCCGTCACCTAACATTTCCGAGGAGGAACCGGTCGTGGACAATATCCCATCCTCGGAGTCCACGGTCACTGGTGGGGTAGTGGTGGCGGCCGCACCTAGGATGGAATGCAGTGCCTCGTAGAAACGTGATGTGTGGGGCTGGGATCCGGAGCGTCGGTTTGCCTCTTTGGTTTTTTGGTAGCCTTGTCTCAGCTCCTTGATTTTCACGCGGCACTGCGTTGCATCCCGGCTGTATCCTCTCTCTGCCATGGCTTTAGAGATCTTCTCATAGATCTTTGCATTCCTTCTTTTGGAGCGCAGCTCTGAAAGCACGGACTCATCGCCCCAGACAGCGATGAGATCCAACACCTCCCGATCAGTCCATGCTGGGGCCCTCTTTCTATTAGATTGCACGGCCAACTCTGCTGGAGAGCTCTGCATCGTTGCTAGTGCTGCTGAGCTCTCCACGCTGTCCAAACAGAAAATGAGATTCAAACTGGCCAGACAGGAAAAGGAATTCAAATTTTCCCGGGGCTTTTCCTGTGTGGCTGGTCAGAGCATCCGAGCTCGAAGTGCTGTCCAGAGCGTCAACAGAGTGGTGCACTGTGGGATAGCTCCCGGAGCTATTACCGTCGATTTCCATCCACACCTAGCCTAATTCGATATTGCCATTTCGAATTTAGCGCTACTCCTCTCGTTTTCGAGGATTACAGAAGTCGAATTTAAAAGAGCTCTATTTCGAACTAAGTAGCTTCCTGGTGTGGACGGGTGCAGGGTTAATTCGATGTAACGGCGCTAAATTCGATATAAGCTCCTAGTGTAGACCAGGCCTTAGTGATACATAGGGCTAGATGCTCAGCTGAGGATTTGGGCCCAGATCCACAAAAGTACTTTGGTGCCTGTGTCTTAGGTTAAGGTGTGTACATCACAGTTTTAGGCTCCACTGTGATCCACAAAACTGTTGCTAAACCCTGTAGGCTCTTACACTCATTCTACACCTAAGTTTTCAGGGTAAAAGTTCTCTTCTTGCCTAAGTTTCTGTCTCTGAGCATGTGCAGTGCTGCCTCCCTCTAGGCATCTGGATACCTAGATCCCAGAGCAATTTGTGAACTGAGGGAAGATAGGTGTTTACCCACTGAACTCGTTTGAGGGGAGGCCATCTACCAGGTCAGGTCCCATTCAAAATCTAGCTGCTGAACATAGGCGTGCGCACGGGATGTGCCGGGTGTGCCCAGGCACACCCTAATGCCCGCGGGCCGGATCCGGCCCCTCAGGGCTTTGGATCCGGCCCACGGGATTTGTCCCCTGTGGTGCCGCAGGCCCCGCGCCACTCTCAGAAGCGGCCAGCACAGCACCACATCCCTGGGGCCCCGGGGGGGTTGGGGTAGAGGGCTCCATGCGTTGCTCCAGGCACCGCCTCCCACAGCTCCCATTGGCCAGGAACGGGGAACCACAGCCAATGGGAGCTTCAGGGGAGGTACCTGGAGGCGTGGCAAGGGCAGCGCGCGGAGCCCTGTGCGCCCCCCCCCCCTCCAGGGGCCGCGCAGGGACATGGTGAGCGGCGCAGCGTGGGGCCAGGACAGGCAGGCAGGGAGCGTGCCGCTGCAGGTAAGCGGCACCGGGCCAGAGTCCGAACCCCTCCTGCACCCTGCCCCCCAACCCCCTTCCCTGAGCCCCCTGCCTGCACCCCGTACCTCTCTTGCACCCCAACTCCCTGTCATGAGCCCCCTGCCTGCACCCCATACCCCTCCTGGACCCCAACTCCCTGTCCTGGGCCCCCTGCCACACCCCTTCTGCACCCCAACTCCCTGTTCTGAGCCCCCTGCCGCACCCTCCTGCACCCCAACCCCCTTCCCTGAGCCCCCTCATACACCCCGCACCCCTCTGCCCCAATCCCTTGCCCTGAGCCCCTTCCTGCACACTGCACCCCCTCTCCCACACCCCGCACTCCCTCCCACACCCAACCTTTATGATGTTCGCCTTTAAAAAAAATAAATAAATAAAATTCCCTGGGTGCACACCCTAATGAAATGTGCTGCTCACGCCTATGCTGCTAATGGAGGTGGTGATACGCACCTTATCACTTTTAGTCATGTGGTTAGAGAACTGCCAAAAGGGGGAAAGGATTTGAACAGGAGTCTCCCACCTCTTAGGAGTGTGCTCTAGCCACTGAAGTATGGGATAGTCTGATTCAGAATTCCCTTAGTCTCTCCTGTTGAAGCTGTTCTGCTGTGGCCAAATAACGAGAGAGTGGTTGAAACAGGGGCTGGACCCTGAGTCTCCCACCTCTCTCAGGCCAAGTGACTGTTCTACTGTGGATAAATACTTAAATAGTCATTGGGCCCAGAAGCAGCCCTAGTCGTTTTACCAGCCTCAGTTGAATACTGACAAATATATAGCTGAGATCAGTCTGGCTCACCTGTGTGTTAGTACTATAAAAATAGGTATTAGAATTATAAGAATTGTTTAGTGTTTAGATTTGAATGCCTGTGAGTTGCTGCATGCATTAATTTCACTGATAACATCTGTATCCCATATTGTAAGGTAATATTTGAGCGTTTGCATTGCAAGCTTCTGTAACTGTGTAAATCACCAGACAGGAGACAGACATGAACTAGTGTGAAATGCTGGTCTCCAACAGAAAGTGTTATGTCCTGCCCAACAAGGAAGGCCCATCAACACCAGATAGAGATGAACATTAAAGAAGAAAAATGTTTGAGTTTTGCAAGTGAATTCTTCCCATCAGCTGATTTGCAGCTCAAAGTGCAAAGGGGAAGGGAATAAAAACCCCTAACAATAAGTGGACTTCTATGCTGCTTGGACTCTGAGGGGCAAGGTTTTCTAGGCATAGGCAAGAGAACCCAGTGCTGAGCCTGGGTTAGCCCTAAAGGACATATCGAGCTTGCTTATTATGAAACCTTCTATAATGTTGAAATTGAAGATTGTAATTCATTTGTGTACGTATGCTTACTGGCTTTAACCTTGTAACTAACACTCTTATTTCCTTTTCCTATGAATAAAACAATATAGTTTATTATAGGGTTCTCTGCAAGCATTGTCTTTGGTTTGAGATCTAAGGTGTAATTGACCTGGGTTAAGTGACTGGTCCTTTTGGACTGGGAGTAACCTGAATATTTCTGTGATTCATGGTGTAAGGGACCATCTATCACAAAGGCAGGCTTTTCTAGGTGACAAGATTGGGAAGGGGACTCGTGTCTACGACTCTGTGTTCAGGCTGTTATGGTGCCTGAGGAGTTTACACTTGATAACTGGTTGGTGAAATCTAAGTACAGAACTCACAACCAATTTGGGGATTGTGCCCTGGTTCTGAACAGTCTGATCTAAAGTTAGTACTCATGCTCTTGAGTCGCTGCAGGACAGCTTGACAAAATACTTAAATAGTCATTTGGCCCAGAAGAAGCCCAAGTTATTTAATTAGAAAACATTTTTCACGCATCTCCCCCTACTCCTCAAGATGCTGAGCCAAAACAAACAAACAAACAAACAAATCCAATGGTTCTAATCTATGGCAACTATCTCTTCCCATTCATTGTATAGCCTAGGTACCTAATGCAGGTCTTGCCGATCACTGTGTTGTTCCTGTGATTCTCTAGGCACCTAAAAGTTGGCCTTGTGATGCTTAGCATTGCAACGCCTAAGTCCTTTTGTGGATCTGGGTCTTGGAAATTGTTTTGAAATAAGTTTCTCCTAACTCAGATGTTCATCATAGAATACAGATAAGAGCATCTAAGTGATTTAGAAGCCTAAGTCTCATGTTCAGAAGGGACTTGTCTACACACAAAGGCTGCACTATTTCCACTATCCCAGTATAGTCAAAGTGGTACAACTCAATGGGAGTTAGGCGCTGAGGCACTTTTGAAAATCCCACTACGTGCCAGTTTGCATCTTTAGGCACCTAAATACCGTTGAATATTTGGCCCTTAGGCACTTTTGAAAATGGGAGTTAGGCACCTAAATCACTTAGATACTTTTGAAAAGATACCTGACACCGCTAATCACCTGGACTCTGAAACATTTGGGGGGCTCCTGCAAGGTGTTTGTTACTAGTACAGCACATACAGAATACCACTAGTGTTGTCAAGGATTATTAGAAATAATAGTGCAAGGATTTTGGAAGTTCTGTCTGCTCATCGCTGCTTTGGACACTATCATTCTGAAGTCTTCTCTAAGCATTACACAGCAGTTGTCCTAAAGTAACTATATACTTATTATTAATAATGAGCCAAATCCTGAAATTCTTACTCAAACAAAACTCTCGTTGAATAACAGGCTTCATGACACCCTGCTTAATGGAGCTCAGCTACAGGAGACAGTCTGGTCTTATAAGTGTAAAATGCTATCAATTTAGAACTCTCCACTCCCACCTGCAGCAGCATTTTACTCCCACTTTGTACTGCTGTCGGTGAGTACATAATGAGCAGTAGTGGTGAATAGGGCTAAGGGTTTTTAGTTAAGTACTACAGTACAGCTACCACAGAGAGTACAAGAGCACCAAACATTGTTTAGATTATGTCTTCTTATGTGTATGTTGATTAGTGCACATTTCCTAATTTCTCACTGAAGGAAGAGTGACTACTTATTTATTTTTAATTAGCACTTGACGGTTTCATTTACGTTTGTGTTACTACAAAATGTGCAGTATTTGGGTCTGTCGGTGCATGGCTTATCATATGAAAGAGTGTGATATAATGCAATTATTCATTTTAGCTGGACAATAAATAGCCTTTGCATTTTGCAAAAGCTATTAAATACCCATGTATTTCTGGAAGTGCTTAAGGTTTTGGTTTGTTTGTTTTTCTCGCATAATGAATAGGGGAAAATATTTCTAACTTCTGGTTAGTGACTTGTTTCCTTACCTTAATGTCCTTGGATAAGATTTATGTTTGTTTATGTCTATGGTAGTAGTTTTATGGAGCATTGTCTAGCCTGTGAGGTACTCTGGGGTATGTAATAAACATACTGATTGATGAGTGCAGTGCTTTAACTTCCACATGCTTTATTGTTTGTAAGTAACATCCTTGTTACAATAAATATAGTTGTATTTTAGGTGGATTTTTGTCTAGTATCAACTTGCTGCTGATAACGTGTCAGTCACAGAAACTAATATCCATTCGAGAACCACCCTACCTATAGTTAGGGCTCCATGTCTGTCACGGAGGTCGCAGAAGTCATGGATTCTGTGACTTTCTGTCACCTCCGTGACTTCTGCAGGGGCCAGTATGGCTGACCCCAGGGCTGCCCAAGCAACTGGCTCCGGGACCAGCTGCTCAGGTGGCCTCCGGGACAGCCACACCAGCTGCCGCTCCTGTGGCCCCAGGCATCAGTCCCTGGCCAGCCATCCGGAGCAGCCATGGTCCGCAGCCCCAGGCAGCGAACCCCAGCCATCCGGAGCAGCCACAGCCCGTTGGCTCAGGCAGCGGTCCCTGGCCAGCCGGGGAAGCCGGTGTCCATGGCCACAGGCAGCTGGTGCTGCTGGTCCTGGGCACTCCCCCCAGCAGAGCCTCCCCCATGCCTCTCCAATGCCCCTCCCCCCCCACAAGATTTAATCACAGATAAGTCATGGACAAGTCACAGGCTGTGAATTTTTGTTTATTGCCCGTGACCTGCCCATGACTTTTACTAAAAATACCTGTGACTAAATCGTAGCCTTACCTATAATGGAACATGTTTGCACAGTTGAAAATTGATAACAGAAACAAAATGAGATTATGTCCCCAGTCTTTTTCAGTTACATTGTCAAATGAGATTACTTCAAAGCCTGAAATGCTGTACATGTAACACATAATTAATAATCCAATGATCTCCAAGTGCTTTCTAAACATTAGGTAACTTTCATTACACTCTTATAGATGGCTAAATCGTGGTACAGACATGTTTCAGTTGGGTAAACTGAGACACAGAAAATGTAAATAATTTACCATCACACAGCAAATCAGTGGCAGAACTGGGAGGAGTATATAGGAATCCTAGTAAAAAGACACAATGGAGAAGCCATTAATCACTGTTGCTTAGGGTTGCCAACCCTCCAGGATTGTCCTGGAATCTCCAGGAATTAAAGATTAATATTCAATTAAATATTATGTCATGTGATGAAACATCCAGGAATACATCCAACCAGAACTGGCAACCCTACTGTTGCTCCAGTTTTTTATAGATTTTAAGGCCAGAAAGAATCACTATCATCATATTTGACTTCTTGCATAACATGAACCATAGAATTTCACACTGCAATTCCTGCAGTGAAGGCAATCATTCTTCCCTACTGCATAAATGAACATTATTGAATCAAGTAACTTGCTGCTGAATAGACAGCCAATCTTGATTTAAAGATTCCGAGTGATGATCACCACTTCTAATGGGATCACTGATATAAAGCAGGAGTAAAACAGCAGTGAATCAGGGCCTAAATGTTGAGATGAAGGATGTGATGGTCCTAGTTATCTTGAATTGGTAATACTGTCTGTTTCCCCCCGTTGAAATAGCCAGTCACATCATGGCCTCACCCAGAGCATGATGTATGCCTCCAGCAGTAAATAAGGTTTCCAGAACATAGAAGACAACTTAATCAAACTGTTCTAATACCAGTATATCTATTAGAACCATCCAGGCCCCAGGTTTGAACCAACAGATTACTCAGTCCATCAGGAGCTTGGCAAAAGTGTATGGCTGCACTCCCAAGGAATACAGTTAATTTTGGAACTCCTTCCAGTATGTCTTCTCCAAGACCTGCAACTGATCTAAAACAGCAGATGACATAGGCTTGTTCTCTGTAGCAACCTCCCCATACCAGGTCCAGTTTGTGGCATATATCTCTGTTTTCAGAAAGGGAGTCAAACAGCTAGACCAGGACTCCTTCTCCCACTGAGCTACCTGCTTGAAAGCAATACAAGATCACATGGATTTCCACTTAACCCTAAATTTCCACCTGACTTGAGCTCAGTTACCGTAATTGTAACCTACACTTAGTGTCACACTCTGTCCCCTTCTAGTGGTGGCTGGGCCATATATACATGTTGGTGAACCTGCTTACAACAATGGCTAACAAAGCTGGATTTTTCAGCTCAGGCCATGTCTACTCTACAAGCATTATGGCTGCTATAGTCCCGTAGTGTAGACACTTCCAACAGTGACGGAAGGGATTTTTCCATCACTGTAGAAACTTCACCTCCCTGAGTGACAGTAGCTAGATCAATGGAAGCATTCTTCCATCTACCTCGCTGTGCCTACACTGGAGGTTATGTTGGCATAGCTATGATGCTCAGGAGCACAATAGCTATGTCAACCTAATTTTAAAATGTAGACCAGGCCTCATACTTCTAGAACCAGAGGTCCTGGGTTCAATCCCACTGCCTGAGGAATAGGATTACATAATTGTGAATGCAGATTAGGAGCACAATTGTGTGCCATCTGTTCTAAAAAATTACAGGTTTTATAATAGTATAGTCCAATTCCTTACTTCAGAGACTAATCAGTCTGAGCTCTCAGTGCAACTCTGGTTAATGTCTAGAAACTATTTCACTAGAGATTCTGCCCCTTCAGTGGCACTGCGGTGGGGGAGGTTGTTTCTCAGTGTTCCTAAATTCCTGCTAACCAGCTGTCTTTCATATGCAGTTTTGGAGGAAAGGCACTACAGGGATGCTGCTGAAACTGCACTGAAAGGAGCCTACCTCATTATGCTAATTGGAGATAGCTATAAAGTAAAATAATATAACAACCTTCTAGTGCCTGATGTGTCTATAAGTACAGCCCGCAGTAAGGGGCAGGGCCCAAGTCAGGCTGTCCATGCCTTCCCTCACATCCATCTCCTTCCTCACAAACTTAGGCCACTATGGGGACTATACTGGTATAGCTACAGAGACGTAGCTAAAATGGAATAACCCTATTGCATAGACACAGCCTACACTGACAGAGGGGGATTTTCGATCTCTGTAGAAACACCACCTCCCCTAGCAATGGTAGCTAGGTCGACAGAAGTATTCTTTCATCAACCTAGCTGTGTTTACACTGGGGTTAGGTCAGCATAGCCCCTAAGCACCATAGCTAGGTTGATCTAAATTTTAAATGTAGACCAGGCCCCAGTCATTCATTCAATCTTGCACTAACACACTCATTCACTCCCTCACATGTGCGGTCACTTACTCCCTCTCACATACCCTTATCTATTCACCCCTCTCACACACATTCACTTTCAGGCTTGGTCTACACTTAAAAGTTGAAATGATATATCTATGTTAGTCAGGGGTATGAAAAAACACACCCCTGCCTGTCGTAGCTATGGCAACTGAACCCCCCAATGAAGACGCAGCTATGGCAATGGAAGAATGCTTCCATCAGCATAGTTACTGTTGTGGAGGTGGTGTTCCTACACCAATGGAAAAACCTCTTCCATCAGTGTAGGCTGTGTCTACACTAAGGGATTATGCTGGTATAGCTATGACGATGTAGCTCTGCTGGTATAGTCTCTGTAGTATAGATTTATTCTTATTCTCTTCTTTGCCCTCTGTAGCAAGCTTTGTAATAAGTGGCTGCAGGACTGAGCCTTAGTGGCAGCTAAGCTGCTTGGGGTTAGAACCAAAGCAAAGATCCTCAATGGTATTTAGACACAGATTCAGGTCTGATTGGCTGTTGCCTTGCACCTTATGTAGTCATTTACCCCAGGGCAAAGTGGATATAAAATGCTCCCAAATCAGAACAGTAGCATTTTACACCCACTTTTCATGACTCCAAGCATAGGTAACTACTACAAAAGGGCAAATGTAGGTCCTGTATAAATAACAATATCTATATATCTACAGCATTAGCTTTATGTCCCATCTTCAGTTTTGAGAGAGAAAACCCCCCATCTTTTGACTCAGCACTGAGTTATTTCCTTGCCCATCCTGTCATTAGAACCTTCCCACTTTGGCCAGGAGTTACATTTGCAGTCCTGCCATCTGAATAATGAGATTTTTAATTTTATTTCCCTGGTTATGGCAATGCACAGGGGTGTCCAAATGTACTCTTCACTTAATGCATTATCTACCGGTGCAGGCTTAACGCAGACTGTGAAAAAAATCCCTCATTTCTTTTCAGCTCTTCTATACTTCATCCTTAAGGCTTTTCAGATAAATCAATATGTGACTCAGTGCCAATGACACACAGAACTAACTTCAGCATTAAGGAACTGCACCACATGTAAAAGGTCTGATTCTCTTCTTTCTTTCACCAGTGTAAACCAGGAGTCACTCCACAGAAGTGAATGGCTTCACACTGGTGTTAAAAATGTAAATAACAGGAGAATCTGCAATATTTTGTGACTTTATTTTTTAAAGACACTATGCACATTCTTTTTCCTTTTCAAGAGGAGTAGGAATTCAAAGGGTTAATGTGATCTCTTCAGTAGAAGAAAGGTTCATTGGTTTATAAATCTATATGAACTGTGCTGGTCTGGATTTTTCACACCCCTGAGCAACATAGTTGTACCGATAGAGGTCTGTATGTAGACCTGGCCTTAGTAACAATTGTTGGATTTTCATAGGAATTAACCTTAACAGAAATCCACTTTTGGGGGATGATTTTCTGATTCCTGCAAAAAAGGCTTGGTTCTGTGCAGTGTATTTCGTACAAACTGTATCCTCCAAGGGTGTTGCAGTGTTAAATATGACAGAGAGCTAAATAATAAATAAGGCCTCACACAGAGAGACCTTTCAAAGGAGCTTTCTCTGTCTTTAAGTGGCCATTTATTTTAGTCACAGAGGGGTAGTATAATTAAAAAAAGAGAGAGAGAGAGAAAAACTCAGATCAGCTGTCAGCAAGTGCTCTACCTGTTTACATACTGTGCCCCTGTAGTCATGAATACAATTCTTCAAATGTGGCCATTAAGCGGGGTGGGGGGAGGGTGTTTTTGAAGCACAACAGCAGAAATAAATTTACAAATGGATGCTCTCCATAGCTTTTACATGTCTAATTGCTTGGCTATTCATAAGACTTGTTACCGTAGCAACTGCCACATCCCATTGTAATTATACTGTCTCTAAGTAACTGAGCACCTTCTTAAAGGAATACACACAGAGTTATCAAAGTCAAATAAAAAATCTTGGTGCATTGGGCTTGTTTTTGGTGTAATTGGCTTGTAAGTTGCTTGTTGGCTAGTTTTTGGCTTGTAGCTTGTTGCTCGTTGTAGCTTGTTGCTTCTTTTTTTTTTGATTGGCTCCTTTCATCTCCTACTCCTGCAAATGTCCCTGTCTGTCACACTGTCTTCCATCCCCAGCATTGCAAACATCAGACAATCAAAAACCTTGAGTCAGGCCCCACAAAATATCAAGATTGGCCTAAAAAAAGTCATGAGCTTTTAAAATTAGAATACATTTGTGGTTCTTTTCATTTGCTTTCTGATTTCAGAGCCTTTCGGGTGCGCTCAGATCATGTTGTCAGGCTTTGTCTACCACAACTAGAAAGGAAGTTAATTTTTTATTAAAAAATGAATGATGAGATCCACACATGATCAAGAGCTTCCAGGAGGTGGAGTTTTAAGAAAAAACACTAAATATCATGACACCCATGATGAAATTGTGAGAGGTGGCCACCCCGCATTTTGCCCCTTGCGCCCAGAACTCCTTCCCCAAGCCTGTTCACCAAGCCCCTTCCCTTGCTTCTTTCAAATCCATTCTGAAAGCTCATTTCTGTTGTCTCACCATGAAATATGAGAGAGAAGGAACTACAAAAACTAAAAGCAATGCTACCACCAAGATGACTGACCTCACTGACCTAGCTAACCATGGAAAGATACTGGAACAAATGATTAAACAATCAGTTTGTAAGCACTTAGAGCAGAAATTCTCAAACTGGGGGACAGACTCCTCTGGAGGGGGCACGGAATGTATTTGCAGGGGGTAGGAGAAGCTTTAGGGGGAAAAATTACTGGGCACATTTTACCCACAGCAAAGAATAACTAGCAAAGCTGATTCTTCCAGACATATCAGGTCCTCAGATGACGCTGTGCATTTGACTCTAGAGAGCGCTGTGCATTTTGACAGATTTCTGTTAAGCTTGCATAGCATTTTACAAAGTCGTTGCCATCTGTACGTTAGTCCATTTGCTACAGTGAGGTGTACACATTTATTTGTAAGCATCGGCCGCAATCGCAGTTTTGCTTTTGCTCTTATATGGATCATTGGCTCTGTTTGAATCAATACCTTACTGTTTTTAATAGTTAGGGAGAGTTGCATGTTGATTTTTTTAAAACGTATATGTACTTGTGTGGCGGGGAGGGGGGGGTAAACTACTACAGACACAAAGAAGGGGAACACGATCAAATAAGTTTGAGAACCACTGACCTAAAGGGTGATAGGGTGATATGTAATAGCCAACATATATTTATCAAGAATAAATCATGCCAAACCAACCTAATTTCCTTCTTTGACAGGATTGCTGGCCTAGTTATAGGGGAAGCAGTAGATGAGGTACATTTTGATTTTAGTAATACTTTTGACATCATCCCCCAGGCCATTCTCATAATAAACCTAGGGAAAATATGGTCTAGATGAAATTACTATAAAGTGATGGCAAAACTGGGTGAAAAACCATACTCAAAGAGTAGTTATCAATGATTCACTGTTAAACTGGGAGGCGGTATCTGGTGGGGTCCCACAGAAGTCTCTCCTAGGACCAGTACTATTCAATATTTTCATTAATGACTTGGATATTGGAGCAGAGAGTATGCTTATAAAATTTGCAGATGACACCAGCAGGGAGGGATTGCTAGTATTTTGGAGGACAACCTTAGAATTCAAAATTACCTTGATAAATTGGAGAAATGGTCTAAAATTAACAAGATAAAATTCAATAAAGACAAGTGCAAAGTACTGCACTTAGGAAGGAAAAATCCACACACAATCACAACATGGGGAATAACTGGGTTGGCTAGGCAGTAGTACTGCAGGAGAGGATTTGGGGTTATAGTGAATCACAAATTGAATGAACCAATATTGTGATGAAGTTGCAAAAAAGGCTAATATTCTGGGCCGTATTAACAGGAATTTCATATGCAAGACATGGGAGGTAATTGTTTTGCTCTACTTGGCATTGGTGAGGCTTCAGCTGGAGTAATGTGTCCAATTCTGGGCACCACACTTTAGGAAAGATGTGGAAAAATTGGAGAGAGTCCAAAGCAGAACAACAAAACTGGTTTAGAAAACATGACCTATGAGGAAAGGTTAAAAAAAGCTGGACATGTTTAGTTGACTGAGAAAAAAACCAAGGGGGACCTGATAACAGTCTTCAAATATGTTAAGGTGTATGGGGAGATATTGGCAAACCAGTAAAGTGCCTGAAACCACTATGGCTTATTGCTAAAAGCAACCTAGTCAGCAGTCTCAGCTTGACCAAGGCAAGAGGGGAGAGGGGTTTGGGTGCCACAGAGAGGGCAGCTTGACCCCGCGTCCTTCCTGATAAGAATTGTGTTGAAGTTGCTGATACATGCATTTTAGAAGAGCAGGATGTGCCCCAGGAATGTCTATTGGGGCCTCAAGGCTGCAAACTCTGGAAAAACCCACAGCTGGTTAATCAATAATCAGAAGGAACCTCTTGCTTGACCATTGAAACTGCTTACTTAACAAGTTTTCTTTAAGGGACATGTCATTCTATTACTAATGTATAAATAAGGGGGAAAAGTTTGAGGTAGTGGGACTCTTTTTGGACTTGTTTGGACTCTCCCTTTGGATACATCTTGCGGTCCGAACCGGCAGACGGAAGATTTGGCCACCGGAAGCCTGCCGCTGTGTCACTCGAGAGCCACAGTCAGCTTTGGTAATTATCAAGGGTTGGGGGTGTTTTACTAACCTGTTGCGGAAGTGTGTAAGTGCTTGAGACTAAGTAAAGTTTAGCTTTAAGTGAAAGCACTCTTGTGTTGTCCTATTTGTGCCAGCCATCTATCAGTCAGACGGCCGTGTCTCCCCTGATTTATTGCCTGACACCACCTCACACAGAGTAAACGTTACCCCGAGCTTTGGGTTGAAAGAACCCCGGGTAACAAAGGCTATTATAAAGAGGACAGTGATCAATTGTTCTCCATGTCTATTGCAGGTAGGACAAGAAAAAATGGGCTTAATCTGCAGCAAGGGAGATTTAGGTTAACTATTAGGAAAAAACCTTCAAACCCCTAAGGATAGTTTACCAAGGGAGGTTGTAGAATGCTCATCATTGGAGTTTTTTAAAGAACAGGCTAGACAAACACCTGTTGGGGTAATCTAGGTATACTTGGTCTTGTCTCAGCACAGGGGGTGGAGTAGATCACCTCTCAAGGTCCCTTCCAGCCCTACATTTCTATGATTTTATTGTCTCTTTTGTCCACCTCCTCTTTTTGGGGATGGGGGGTGTCAGGTTGGTCAGCCCTGTGTTGTACCATGTCAGATATAGATTGTACATCCTCATGGATAGAGTTTGTGTCTATAGTTTCTGTGATGTGCATACCATAGTTTTGGATGATCAAAACAAATAACACACCGTAATAATTTTAATTGCATCTAAATAGAATTAAAATTATTAAAGCAGGTGGACTTGAGGCTATTGATTCAAAACTGAGCAATAAAAGATGGAGCAGAAGTGGTAATTTGAATGCTTTGTTCAATATTTAACACATCCTTGCTGGAGGGTAATATCTCCCTTGGCTTGGAAATTTTCAAATGTTTTACCTTTGCCTGAGGATAATCCATTAATAATGATGGATTAGGGATCCTTTGGCCACATTATTCTCTCAGTTACACCATTGTAATTGAATTTAAATAATTGGGATGGCATTTGTAAAGAGACAAAAATTTGCCCTCACAACTCTATACCAGAGACATATGAGGATCATATTTACACTTCATATTTTGTAGCATTTGAACAAGCGTTTTATAAAAACATAAATCAACCAGAATCTTCAGAAGGCTTCTAGGTTTCCATAACATTTTTATACAATGTCATGAAGCTGTCAGAGGGCATAGACAGTGTTGAAGGAATATGCTAAAATATTTTTCCAAAGCATCTGCCCCACATAATAACAACATGTTAATGCTGAAAATTAATATATATGGGAAAATCTCTTGTCAGAAGTGTGCAGAGATTCTTCATTGACAGAGTTTGGAGCATAAATTCAGAAATTGTGGGCCAGATCACCAGCCAATGTAGCTCAGCTTAGCTATATTGACTTCACTTTACATCAGCTGAAGGGTTGTCCCTATGTTTCTTACTGGTATGCAGTCTGAGTATTACAAAACTCTCTTTTTACCACTGGTGTTCCTGATTTAGACTGGTGATCTGTGAGAGAATGGTCTGATTATAAAGGGAAATTCAATTCTATCATATTTTGATTCTATTTGGAATGGAACAAAGTATAATTGAGTTAAACTAAACTCTGAGGGCAAGATTAAAGAGATCTGTTCTTTCCCTCATAGTCCAAAACATCATTTTTCTACTTTCTCCTAGGTTGCTTGGATGCCATAAAATTATGATAGAACTGTAACTCTTTAGTACAGATTAAGAACTTTTAGGATCTTAAATCCTGTAGGCTAATTGCTGAAGGACTTAATGATGAAAGCTAATAAATCATGTTTTCATTACTGATGTAAAACTTGTGGATTAAGAAAGGAGAGGCACTGATTAGCTATTCGGAAGAGCTTTTACACACAGAGCCCAATTCATCTGAAAGGATAGGAAAGCGTTTGGGGCGTGTAAGCCACAGAAGAGCTGCCTTTGGGGTTGTCTATTCAGTGGGGAGGTGGTCCTTATCAGGAGCAGCAGGTTTGTATAATTTTTGGTGGTGCCCAAAATGGGTCCAAGTCCCCCCGCCACCCACACCTGCCTTGCAAGCCAATATATATATTTTAAAATAACGTTAAAATGTGGGGGTTCTGGGGTGGGGCTGGTGATGAGGGGTTGGGGTGTGGGAGGGGCTCGGGGGGAGGGTTGGGGTGCGGGGGTGAGGGCTTCGGAGTGGGTCTGGGGATGAGAGGTTCACGGTGCAGGAGGGGGCTCAGGGCTGGGGCAGAGGGTTGGGGGGGGAGGGCTCTGGCTGGGGGTGCGGGCTCTGGGGTGGGGTGGGGCCGGGGATGAGGAGTTTGGGGTGAAGGCTGGCTGCCCCAGGGCTGGGACCAGAGAGGAAGACGCCCCCCAGCCCTTCCCTGCCGGCAGCAGCGAGCTCTGGGGCAGGAGCCCCCCCGCCCCCCTGGCAGCACACTTACCTTGCATCATTGTCAGTGCACATGCTCTTAGGGCTCATCTCAGGCCCAGGAAGTCCCCTCGTCTCCCCTATGGTGGGTGCCGTGGGGGGGGGGGAGGACTGCCATCACGTGTGCGCCTCCTCCCCTGCTGCTACCCCTCACTGTAGCCTCACTGGGGGTGGGGGATGGAGCTGCCCCTTGCCCAGCGTGGGGCAGGAGTGGTGACTGTGGGCAGGGGGGCCCCCTGTGCTGGTGAAGGGTCCCATCGGAAAAGGGAAGGGTCCGTCCGTCCGAGGCGGAAGGGCAGAGTCCGGGTCAGCCTGCCCTGACAATGGTGGTGATGGGGGGGCACTAGGACCCTGCAGCAGCAGTTGATGCCAGGAGGCAACAGAGCAGAGCGCAGCGCAGAGCTGCAGGGGGCAGCCACCTGCTTCCCAGGGCACAGGCAGAGACGCTCAGGGGAGGCACGTGGGGGCAGCATGCAGAGCCGGGCCCTGAATATTGCTGGAGTACGGGCACCACGGGCCCATGTAACTCACTGCCCCTGGTCCTTATGCAAGAGGAAAAAAAGAGAAACAAAAATAATCTGCTACCGTTTCAGGAATTGTGGAACTGCTCTCAATGTACATGGGCTCTCAATGTTGTAAATGGTTTAATTCCTGATTCTGGACATCTCTCTGCATTGGTACAATTGGAGCACCCAGACAGCCTTCAGGCTGTGCTAGTCCACTTGTTTGTCTCTGTTGTTGAGTTTGGGGAGGTCAGTATGGAAGAGGGCTGGAGCTGGTGGCAATTAAATGAGAATGGATGGGGTCCTGGCTCTCTACCCCATCGCATCCTAATGGTGGTGCCTCCCTGCCCTGACTGCCTGCAGAAGGAGGTGGAGTATCCAGCGGTGCTGGAACAATTTGTATAGTGGAGGTGCTGAGAGCCATTGAACCAAATTGTAAACCCTGTATAAAATGCAAACCACTTCAAGCCAGTGGGTGCGGCAGCACCCACCCAGCACCCCTAATTCCAGCACTTATGGGAGTATCTCTCACTTCTGTTATGATTTGTTGTTATTCGTATTATTTTGTATTTAGGCTTTAGCATTTGTGTATGGCCCTATACACAGCAGTTTACACAGCATGCAAACACACGGTCCCTACCCCAAGAATTGACAATCTAAGCTGACCACAACAAGGCAGGATTGCTGAGGGAGATAACAAACAGCAAAGGGGAGGGAGGAATATGCAGAATGTGTTATAAATTTGTTTGGGTAGGACCTGACGCACGTTATAGTAGGAACTATAGATCAGCAAATACCACACTACTGCTCCACCATGCCCTAGAACAACCCCCTCGCCACTGACTAAAATCAAGAAAACCCTTCTGCTCTTGTGCCACAGCCCTCCTGGCGGAAGATAAGGATTCTCACAGAAGATGGTCTGAAGCCTGGGCATCTGCCAAACCAAACAATAATCTAATTGTCAACCCAGCAGTGCAAGTGCCAGGGTTCTCTTCCCCAAGGCGCATATGGATAGTTCTAAAAGGTGGAAGATGTGGATACTTACTCCATAGGTGGTGTGACATTATCTAATTAAAATATGAGCATGCAAATCATTGTTGCTACCACTGTTATATAATTGCAACAAATCTTATACACATTGTGATGTATGGCCAGAAAGGGTTAATCATCCTGCAAGATGAATGACCCAGATTCAATCTTTAAAACATGGTAGAAAAGTATATAAATGGTCATTAGGGCCATTCCATGCTAGCTAGGCTAGAACTTTGAAATGCAAACCTGTATTGTTAGAAAATTGGAGGTGATACTAATTGTATGTGTTTAATTATAACTTGTTAAATGTTAGCCATGTAAACAGACAGTTCCTGTCTGTCACTATAGGGCTATTGATTCAGAGATCAAAAGAGAATATTAATATTTAGATGAATCTTGGGTGTAACAATGTCATTGTTTATGTCTCTTTAAAGTTTGTAATAAACTGCTTAATGGATAAATTATCTTATGTTAATCCATGTAGTTAATTACCAGTGAGGTTTAGGAAACAGGTTACATCAAAAGCCTATTGTTCACCCAGGACTGCATGGTCAAGTGGCTGCTAGAAAACTGTATAAAAGACCCTTGGGTCCTGGTCCTTTTTATCTCAGATCTGCTTGATGCTTCATGCAGGGGAAGCTTAAGCTACAAGGCTGAGATCTCCAGTCCTAACTTGGAATCACCCTGAATATAAACATTGGACTATAACCCATGAACTAATTCTGAAAGAACTCTTTGCAACTACAAAGCTCACCATCTCTGCTATGACTCTGAATCTCAAGAACTGTACTTATGTCTGTATGTATACTGATCGTTTAACCAATTCTCTCTCTTTTCCTTTTTAATAAATTTTAGTTTAGTTAATAAGAATTGGCTGTAAGTGTATATTTGGGTAAGATCTGAAATATTCATTAACCTGGGAGGTAATGTGTCTGATACTTTAGGACTGGTAGAACTTTCTTATATGATGAATAAGATTTTCTGTAATCCTCATCATATCTGACTTGGGTGTCTGGGTGGAGACCTGAGGCCGGGTTGTTTTAAGGGAACTGTTGTTGGCTTCTGGGTAACCAGTGAGGTATAATAGAAGCGTTCGTGCTGGTTTGGTAAATCTAAGTATTGGAATATCCACCAGCTTTGGGGATCGTCTGCCTCATTCTTTGCAGTTCACCCTAATTGAGTAACTCCAGTGTGGCTTCCCTGGGACCCCGGTCACAGGTTGAAAGTGAGGGAATCGCCAAACTGCAACTGTGGCATGGTGCAAACTGTCAGACACATCACATGCTCATCTTGGAGGTGTTGCAGCCATTCACATGGATACCCCCTCTGCTCTGGACTGGATAAAAGACCTTAAGATCCAACTGTAGCCACACCATTGCTTTCACTGTTCCACTATCACCATAAAAAAGAAGTATCAACTATGTTCACTTTTCATCAATTATGTTATAGTTAAAATGTTGAGAATGGGGGGTTGGGCGACTAAGAGATTATGAACAAGATGGTTTCCTAAGTAGGTTTGGAATAAGGAGAGGGAGGTTATATGGTATAGTGGATCAGGGAGGACATTTCTGGCACAGAGGGATTCCCTGTTTGAGGGAGTACTTCATTCTCTCCAGCAACTGCCTTTGGAAGGGAGAGAACTCTTTCCTGGCTGTGACCCCGAAGTGTTCAGCTATGTGGAGCCACGTAAGAAAGAAGTCATGGCCGCCTCTGAAAGGTGAGGTGCTGGGGTGGACTTGCAGAGTAGTGACCAGCCATTGCAGCTGTCATGCCCCGCAGGATTCTACTCAGCAATGGAGGGAACAGGCAGCAGGACAGAGTTCTCAGAGGGTGATGGAAATATGGCACAGACCATCGAAGAGAGTATTTGAAGCTACACTTATCAAAGCATTTCAATCTGGAATAGGGGAGTGTATGGGACTCAAGCATTTCTGGATGTACCAGTTGAAATGTGGTTTGGGTCATGCTGAAAAGAGAGGGGTGGAATAGACAGGCCAATATTTTCTACATCATAATTTCAAAATGTTTCTAAAATAGGATCTAATCTTGAAGTCCTCAATTAGTTTTTACTCAGGCAAACACACTAATGTCTGAAGGTCAGTATTTGGTGCTCAGATATTATTGTGATGTATGGCCCATCTTGTTTATGATCATGTGGTAAGTAGCAGTTGTATCTAATGAGTGTGTTGGTTTAGGAATCCTGTTTGGCCTTTGCCTCTCTAAAACAAAAACATTTCAATTTTATAAATAAATAAATGGAGATATCCTATCTCCTAGAACTGGAAGGGACCTAAAAAGGTCATCAAGTCCAGCCCCCTGCCTTCACTAGCAGGACCAAGTACTGATTTTGCCCCAGATCCCTAAGTGGCCCCCTCAAGGATTGAACTCATAACCCTGGGTTTAGCAGGCCAATGCTCAAACCACTGAGCTATCCCTCCCCACTCCCCTGGAGGGAGGCTGAACTCAGCTGCAGAAAGTCTAAGAAAATTTACCCAAGGTCATATGGAAAATTGGTGGTGCAGACAGGAGTAACACACTCTTGTGCTTTTAGACCAGACCACACTTCTCAGTCTACAACTTGACAGGTAAATGCATCAAAGCTTTAGTGTATAGAAAGAGGAAAATATGTGAAATGTTTGGGTTGTTTTAAAGGGAGAGGTAGGAATGTACATTGAAGCAACTCCTGGGAGCGGAGAATGTTCTCACTTTGACACATACGAACGAATGGACTAAAATGTAGGCACGAGCCCCCCCAACGGATGCTTAGGAATTCTTTGGGCAATAAAGCATTTTGATTCTGAAATGTTTAAAGAAGGTGTCTGGCAAAATATACTGTGATCCAAAGTTTCTAAACTATGTGCATGAATGTATCTTTGTGAGCATGCAACCCTCCAGCTCTCCAGCACCCATCAGAGCATTTCTGGAGCTGAGTTGGACATGTTTATTTTTGTGTGCACACTTTTGAAAACATTGACCCTATACATATAATCATATTACAATTGTCAGTCACTTTGGGATATGAGGTATACAAAAAGTGGCATGTACACCCACATTCTAATTCTAACTTGGCTACAAGGTGTGTATCTGCCCACAGATCAGAGTCACCACTGGCAAAATTCATTAGCACAAGGCCTCCTGCACCACTTAAATCTTGTATAGTGGCTACATAGGGGATTGTGGGCAGAGTGGCTGCACAGGTGAACCTGCACAACCCATGTGTTTCCTGGAAAGGGCTTGCATGCTGGCTCTGCATAGGCCAGCATGGGTGGTCATAATGGGGGGGTCTATAGGCTCCACACTGATTCATATCCCATGAACCCAACACCTCTCACAGCTGGTAGAAGGGCTGCAGCTGCTGTTCCAGTCAATTGTGGAGAGGTGGTTGTGCTGCAGCTCTAGTGTTGGGTTGGTAGCTGGACTTATCTCCCTGAACCTTCTGTACTCTATTCACATAGAGCCCAGTTACATTAACTCGATGGTTGGGTTTTCAAAGGAGCCTAATGGAACTAGACACTCGACTACCATTGAAACTCAGGGTATGTTTACACTACGGGATTAATCCGAATTTACAGAATTCGAATTTTGGAAACAGATTGTATAAAGTCAAATGTATGTGGCCACACTAAGCACATTAATTCAGCGGTGTGCGTCCATGTACCGGGGTTAGCGTCGATTTCCGGAGCGTTGCACTGTGGGTAGTTATCCCATAGCTATAGTTATCCCATAGTTCCCGCAGTCTCCCCTGTCCATTGGAATTCTGGGTTGAGATCCCAGTGCCTGATGGGGCAAAAAACATTGTCGCAGGTGGTTCTGGGTACAGCATCACCCCTCCCTCCATGAAAGCAATGGCAGACAACCGTTTCGCGCCTTTTTTCCTGGGTGAACACAGCAGACGCCATACCACAGCAAGCATGGAGCCTGCTCAGCTCAAGACAGCAGTCATGAACATTGTAAACACCTCGCGCATTATCGTGCAGTTTATGCTGAACCAGGACCAGAAAAACGAGGCAAGGAGGAGGCGGCGATGGCAGCGCGGCGACGAGAGTGATGAGGACATGGACATGGACACAGAATTCTCTCAAACCGCGGGTCCCGGTGCTTTGGAGATCATGTTGTTGATGGGGCAGGTTCTATCTGTGGAACGCCGATTCTGGGCCCGGGAAACAAGCACAGACTGGTGGGACTGCATAGTGTTGCAGTGTTTTCTCCGACACAGGTGTGGGACGATTCCCAGTGGCTGCGAAACTTTCGCATGCGTAAGGGCACTTTCATGGAACTTTGTGACTTGCTTTCCCCTGCCCTGAAGCGCCAGAATACCAGGATGAGAGCAGCCCTCACAGTTGAGAAGCAAGTGGCGATAGCCCTGTGGAAGCTTGCAACGCCAGACAGCTACCGGTCAGTCGGGAATCAATTTGGAGTGGGCAAATCTACTGTGGGGGCTGCTGTCATGCAAGTAGCCAAAGCAATCGTTGAGCTGCTGCTACGAAAGGTAGTGACTCTGGGAAATGTGCAGGCCATAGTGGATGGCTTTGCTGCAATGGGATTCCCTAACTGTGGTGGGGCGATAGATGGAACCCATATCCCTATGTTGGCACCAGAGCACCAGGGTACCCAGTACATAAACCGCAAGGGGTACTTTTCAATGGTGCTGCAAGCACTGGTGGATCACAGGGGACGTTTCACCAACATCAACGTGGGCTGGCCGGGAAGGGTTCATGACGCTCGCGTCTTCAGGAACACTACTCTGTTTAAATGGCTGCAGCAAGGGACTTACTTCCCAGACCAGAAAATAACCGTTGGGGATGTTGAAATGCCTCAAGTTATCCTTGGGGACCCAGCCTACCCCTTAATGCCATGGCTCATGAAGCCATACACAGGTAGCCCGGACAGTAGTCAGGAGCTGTTCAACTACAGGCTGAGCAAGTGCAGAATGGTGGTGGAATGTGCATTTGGCCGTTTATAAGGTCGCTGGCGCACTTTACTGACTCGCTCAGACCTCAGCCAAACCAATATCCCCATTGTTATTGCTGCTTGCTGTGTGCTCCACAATC
Organism: Emys orbicularis; assembly: GCF_028017835.1. Classification (NCBI taxonomy): domain Eukaryota; kingdom Metazoa; phylum Chordata; order Testudines; family Emydidae; genus Emys; species Emys orbicularis. The sequence continues at coordinate 52,962,047 of NC_088684.1, read as the reverse complement.
TCTGTGAGAGTAAGGGGGAGACGTTTATGGCGGGGTGGGAGGCTGAGGCAAATCGCCTGGCTGCTGATTACGCGCAGCCAGACACCAGGGCGATTAGAAGAGCACACTAGGAAGCGTGGCGCATCAGAGAAGCTTTGAAAACCACTTTCATGACTGGCCAGGCTACCGTGTGAAAGTTCTGTTTGTTTCTCCTTGATGAAAACCCGCCCCCTTTATTGACTCATTCTCTGTAGGCAACCCACCCTCCCCCTTCGATCACAGCTTGCTTTCAAAGGAAATAAAGTCACTATCATTTAAAAATCATGTATTCTTTATTAATTGATTATAAAAAGAGTGAGAGAACTGACAAGGTAGCCCAGGTGGGGTTTGGGAGGAGGATCGGAGGGAAGGAAAAGGCCACTAAAAAAAGGTTAAAATAATGACAGCCTTTTGCTTGGGCTGTCCACTGGGGTGGAATGGGAGGGTGCACGGAGCCTCCCCCCCCCCCTGCGTTCTTACACATCTGGGTGAGGAGGCTATGGAACATGGTGAGGGGGGAGGGGGCTTATACAGGGGCTGTAGCACCAGTCTGTGATCCTGCTGCCATTCCTGAAGCTCCACCAGACGCCGGAGCATGTCTGTTTGCTCATGCAGCAGCCCCAGCATTGCATCCTGCCTCCTCTGATCTTTCTGCCGCCACCTCTCATCTCGAGCGTCTCTCCTCTCCTCACGTTGGTCCCTTCTGTCCTCACGTTGGTCCCTCATGTCCTCACGTTGGTCCCTCCTGTCCTCACGTTCACTGGCATCTTTCCTATACTTTGAAACCGTGTCCTTCCACTCATTCAGATGAGCTCTTTCATTGCGGGTGGATTCCATGATTTCCGCGAACATCTCATCTCGCGTCCTCTTTTTCCGACGCCTTATCTGAGATAGCCTTTGGGACGGAGGAGGGAGGCTTGAAAAATTTGCAGCTGCTGGAGGGAGGGAAAAAAGGAGAGAATTTTTTTAAAAGATACATTTTACAGAACAATGCTTATACTCTTTCATGGTGAACAACACTATTCACATTACATAGCACATGTGATTTCTGTGCAAGGTCGCATTTTGCCTCTTAATATTGAGTGCCTGTGGTTTTGCTGCTAGAGATCACAGACGCAGGTCCGGGCAATAGAATTCGGCTTGCATGCGGCCATGGTAAGCCATGGTCTTTCGGCTTCTGCGTCCTCCTTTCCCACATACCAAGCAAAGCCCGTTGAGTGCTGCGGTTTTCCTGTTAACCTTCAGCAGCAGAAAACAAACTAACCCCCCCCCCATCCAATTCTCTGGGATGATCGCTTTATCCCTCCCCCCACCGCGTGGCTGGTATCAGGGAAGATCCCTGCTAGCCACACGTGAAAAGCTCAGCGCTAATTCCCCCCCCCCACCCCCCCACGCTTGGCTTACTACAGGGAAGGATTTCTTTTCCGCCACAGGCAAACAGCCCAGTAGGAAGGGCCACCTCTGTCCCCTTAATTAAATTCCCATATTTCAACCAGGTTACCATGAACGATATCACTCTCCTGAGGATTACACAGCGAGATAAAGAACGGATGTTGCTTGAATGCCAGCAAACACCGGGACCATACGCTGCCAGGCTTTGTCATGCAATGATACCAGATTACTTGCTACTAGCATGGTATGGTCAAGTGTCCTACCATGGAGGACGGAATAAGGCTGCACTGCCCAGAAAACTTCTGCAAAGGCTTTGGAGTACCTCCAGGAGAGCTTCATGGAGATGTCCCTGGAGGATTTCCACTCCATCCCCAGACACGTTAACAGACTTTTCCAGTAGCTGTACTGGCCGCGAATGCATCCCAAGTCCTCAGGGCAAATTAATCATTAAAAAACGCTTGCTTTTAAACCATGTTTTATATTTTAAAAGGTAAACTCACCTGAGGTCCCTTCCATGGGGTCATGGTCTTGGGTACTGGCTTGGGAGGGTACTTCAGTCAGGCTGAGAAAAAGATCCTGGCTGTTGGGGAGAACGGAGTGCTGTGTGCTCTCCGCAAGCTCGTCCTCCTCCTCCTCTTCCCCGTCCACAGAATCCTCAGGCATGGCTGAGATTACCCCCGCCTCGGAATCCACGGTCAGAGGTGGGGTAGTGGTGGCGGCCCCCTCTAAAATTGCATGCAGCTCAGCGTAGAAGCGGCATGTCTGCGGCTCTGACCCGGAGCGACCGTTTGCCTCCTTTGTTTTCTGATAGGCTTGTCTGAGCTGCTTGACTTTCATGCGGCACTGCTCTGAGTCCCTATTGTGGCCTCTCTCCATCATGCCCTTGGAGAGTTTTTCAAAAGTTTTGGCATTTCGTCTTTTCGAACGAAGTTCTGCTAGCACTGAATCCTCTCCCCATATAGCGATCAGATCCAGTACCTCCCATACGGTCCATGCTGGTGCTCTTTTTCGATTATCGGCATGCATGGTTATCTGTGCTGATGAGCTCTTTGTGGTCACCTGTGCTCTCCTGTGCTGGGCAAACAGGAAATTAAATTCAAATGTTCGCGGGGCTTTTCCTGTCTACCTGGCCAGTGCATCCAAGTTCAGATTGCTGTCCAGAGCGGTCACAATGGTGCACTGTGGGATAGTTCCCGGAGGCCAATACCATCGAATTACGGCCACACTAACCCTAATTCGAAATGACAATATCGATTTTGGCGCTACTCCGCTCGTCGGGGAGGAGTACAGAAATCGATTTTAAGAGCCCTTTATTTCGAAATAAATGGCTTCGTTGTGTGGACGAGTGCAGGGTTAATTCGATTTAATGCTGCTAAATTCAAATTAAACTCATAGTGTAGACCAGGCCTTAGTGGGATGGTCAATTAACTCCCTTAAGCTTTATGGATGGAGTAGATTTCACCCTATGTACAATATGTGCAAATTCTTACTAATGAATAACTATGTACTCATATGATATAAAGCAGTGGCTCACAACATTTCCAGACTACTGTACCCCTTTCAGGAGTTTGATTTGTCTTGTGTACTCCCAGTTTCACCTCACTTAAAAAGTATTTGCTTATAAAAGCAAACATAAAAAGACAAAAGTGTCACAACACACTATTACTGAAAAATTGCTTACTTTCTTATTTTTACAATGTAATTATAAAATAAATCAATTGGAATATAAATATTGTACTTACATTTCAATGTATAGTATATAGAGGTATATAAACAAGTCATTGTCTTATGAAATTTTAGTTTGTACTGACTTTGCAAGTGCTTTTTATGCAGCCTGTTGTAAAACTAAGCAAATATCTAGATAAGTTGATGTACTCCGTAGAAGACTTCTGCGTACTACCAGGGGTATACGTACCCGAGGTTGAGAACCACTGATGTCCATAGCATCACCTTGACTTAAATGTGTGTGTATGGTAGGAAACAATTAGTTCTTTGAATATTTCACACTAGTCTGGCTTGTACTGTGCATGCTAGTTTCCCCCCTGTTTGATTCTCTAATTGCATATGTAATTTGCAGTAGTTTCTGGAAAACAATAAAAAGGAAATCTCTTATAAAAGAAAAATAAAGAAAGCAGGGGTATTTCTAGCCTCAGCATCTGGGGATGGGGTGGTGAGGAGTTTGTCTGTGGGGTGAGGTTTTCCTGCACCAATCCCTCTGCTGCCCATAACAGGTAATGTTGAATTTAAAGCACTAAGGATAATGCATTGTAAAGCTACCCTTTGTTAATTTATTATCCTATATGTAAATCTTGAAAACAGGCAAGAGCACAGCAAAACTGTACAGAATGCTCTGCTCCTGGAAAACTGACACTGTTACATTTAAGAGGTTCAAATTTGAACTGCTATATATATCAGTCTGCAAAGTCCATCTAATTCTTTAATGTGTTTAAGAAAAAAAAATCCATGTTCATGTTAAAAGGTTATGCCAAAACTAATTCATTGGCAACCTTATAAGAACAAGGCAGTGTGACAACCCATTGGTGCCAACTGACAAAGGGCTAACTTGTTACCAGCTTTGCCCATTACTTTGGGGTATGATCATTTATTAGTGTTACTCTTCTGTGGAGGGGGGTTGTACTTCTATCAATGTACTGCTTGTGTCACTTGTGTTCTCATGCGGAGCTCTACTTCTTCCTTCTGCAAGTTCCCTCCCAATGGAGCTATCCTGCAGGATCTAGGTTCCCCAGGGCTGGGTTCTTCCAGCCGCAGAATCACGAACACACACACACACATTAACAGAACGCGTCTGAGCAGACCGGGTTAATCAGCACTCCCAAGCTGACTCCTTATATGTCCCTGGACTCAGCAGGCTGGGTCGAACAGCACCTCCAAGCTGTCACCCTTATATGCCCTGGGTACTGCACTGGAATAGAGCACGCCTGAGCAGGCTGGGTGGAGCAGCATTTTCAATCTGCCACCTTTATATGCCCCTGGACTCAGCAGACTGGGTCGAGCAGCACTTCCAAGCTGCCACCCTCATATGTCCCAGGTTCAGCACGTCCCTATCCCCACTTTCAAGTTACAATTGTTCTGGTAGTAACCCACTTGATGAGCAAACCCCACAGGAATTTTGGGCACCGCAGGGATCTTTTAGCTTAGGTAGAGGAGCGTTGCTGCAGAGCGAATGAGGAAACCAAACAAAAAACAAAACAAAAAACAACAACCTTGAGGTGGAGAGAGAGAGAGAGAGAAAGAGAGAGAGAGAAGCAACCAGCTTATTCATGAAAGTTATTTATTGCCAGGTAATAACCATAGGGGAGCCAAACAAACAAAACAGTTATAATATTAAATCTAACTTAAATTTGATTATAAAAGTCAGGTTTACAAAACTATCACTGATCACATAAGTCAGGGTCAGAAGGCTATACCGAGAGAGAGAGAGAGAGAGAGAGAGAGAGAGAGAGAGAGAGAGAGAGAGAGAGAGAGAAAGCTGGGTTCTCACCACTCCATGAAGCTTGAATCGATCGGGGGTCCCAGGTGGTGGCGATAGCTGAGGGTCCAGAGTGCTGGAGTCAGGCAGAGCCCCCAGCACAATCAGTAAGGAGAAGAAGAAGTCCCAGTGGAACTGATGCAGATTTTGGATCCAGGCAACAGAACATTTACTTGAGCGTGGGTAGGAGTTTTTGTAGAGAAACAACAATGGTGTAAGAGAGAACACTAGATTTGTTTAGATGTAAACAAGGGAGTATACCAAAGTTGTTTTGTTCAGGCTAGACAATGGGAGCTGATCATTCCTGGCTTTGGGCGGTGTTCCTTGGAGGGAGCTCACAATGCAATTAGGGAGCTTCACTATTTTGGATACCAATAAAGGATTTATTACTAGAATTGGTCTGATAAGTTCTGAGCTGGGTATGTGCAGGTGTGGGTTCATTAACATCTGGAGCAGAGATTCCCCATCATGCAGTGCTTCCCTGCTTTTCTGGTCCCTTTTCTGGCCCTGCAGTTCTTGCTTGGAATCTCTGTTCTCCACTCTGTTTGCTAATGGAGATGCCTCCCTGTCCCATCTTCGATGCAAATGAGGCTAGGGGAGTTCCCTTAATCCTGTCATCCTTATCCCAGGGGCTTAGGTGTGTCTCCCACTTCCTTTTCATTGCTTTTTTGTAAGGGCTTGTCTACAATGGCATTGTTAATGCACTGCCACGGCAGCGCTTTAATGTGGCTTGTGTAGTAATGGCAGAGCGCTGGGAGAGAGCTCTCCCAGAGCTCTAAAAAAACCACCTCCACAAGGAGCATAGCTACCAGCGCTGGTGCATTGTCTATACTGGTGCGTTACAGCGCTGAAACTTGCAGCACTCAGGGGGGTGTATTTTCACACCCCTGAGCGAGAAAGTTGTAGCCCTGTAAAGTGCCAGTGTAGACAAGCCCTAAGTCTTTCTTCTGATCGGTTTTGGTTCAAGCAGAGGCTGGGGATGGGAGAACGTCTTTCATGAGTCAGACAGGCTGGGTACTGTGCCCTGTTTCCCCAAGAACATAGAGCTGACAGGTAACACACTGTTCTTTACAAACAACTCCTGTCTCACACCTGACAAACTCATTACACTTATTCCACCACTTCCATTGTATTTATCCATAAAGGGCAGCATGTGAGGTCTCTACTGGAAGCTTGTAACTTATCAATACTCATAATGATTGCGAGATGTGTGTATGGGTAATGTTTAAGGAATAATGTAACTATGTTGGAAATAATGTCCTTATTGTCTTGGAGTGAAAGTAAGTAACCAGAGAATAATATGTCTCAGTGACGGCCCATTCAAGTGGAAAGGGGTTGTCACCTCTCCCAGGCTAGCTGATTACACAATGTATCGCTCAATTGCCTACCTTTGCACCAACCCTGAAAAGTCAATGGAAAAACCATCAAAGACTAACTATAAACATTGAAACCACTTGGAACAATATGACAACAATGGGATTGCCCTGTCTATGAATAAGGACAAAAAATGATTCAGTATATCACAGGCTGGAGAAAGGCACTCTGGATCCATTCACTGAGGAGGTACCTTGATGAGCGGGGGGGGGGGGGGGGCGGCTTCATGAAAGACTGGATTTCTAGCTCCTTGGGGCTATCAAGCTCTGCAAAAGACTGATCTCTGGGGTGAAAATCTACTTTATTGGATAGGAAAGGTGACTATTAATAAGTGTAGGCCCTCGGTCACTTTTTATGATTTTGTTTTGTAGGTAACCATTTATTTCCATCACTCACACTTATTTCTATTTGAATCTCTGTTCATCCTTAAACAAATTTCCTTTTGTTTTACTATAATTGAACTGAAGTGTTGTGTGTGATGCAGGAGTGGAGGGCTAAGGTAAAACTGTTAAACTGGGATACACTGCTCCTTTGGGAAAAAAGGATCTGGGATTTTTGTGGGTATCCAATCTGCAGGGGCTGGATTCCTCAGAACACTGTGAAGGGACTTGGGAGCTAGAGTGACTCTATTGTCAACCTGCAGGGCAAAGGCAGGGCAGGTACAGAGGAGAGTGCTTGAGGGCTGAAAGGCTGGTGGTGACTGGTGTAGAGGATTAACACCCAGCTGGCACAGGCAAGACTCTCTTACACTAGAGGCAGGTGGTAACAAGGAGACTCTCAGCCAGTGATGAGCTGCCAAAATATTGACAACCGGTTCCCTCCTCCTCATCCCACGACCATCATGTAGTCTGGAAAACTTAGATATTTGAATCTGAATTTTTTATTGGGACTTGGTTTGGGGGGGGGGGGGTTGGGGTTGGTTTTTTTTTGTAATCCTCTATCTGTAAAACCAGTTGCCTTAGTATTATAGGGCCAGATCCTTATCTAGTGTAAATCAGATGTTGTAAATATACTGATTTATACAAGTTGAGAACCTGGCCCTATGAGTCCAGCTATTCAGACCTATGTGGGAGAGAGGAAAAAATATAAGTAACACAATTTAAAAACCTCTAAGAAATACAAAAATTAGCTTTTTGACACATAAATGCATTATGTTTTTAAAGTCTGATATATATTAAGACCTTCTGGGGCTAGAACGTGAAACTCTACCCCGTGTAACATGGTGGTGAATTTCACTTTTGGACAGAAAGGAGGAAATATTTTTGTGGTTGACAGAAATTTTTAAATGGCACCTGTTTAAAGCTACTTAGAGGTTTGGATTGGTCATCTTCCTGCGGGAGATGGATTAGTGAGTGGGGGAAGGCTATGTAGTTGGTGAAAGAGACAAACTTTTGACCTACACAGAGCTCTTCTTCACCTCACCTGCATACTCTCTCTAATATGCTGGGACCAATGCAGCTACAACAACACTGCAAACAATAATAATGAAGTAAGGGGGAACAGGGCCTAAAAGTCAGGATCTTGCATAGATTGCACACAATATACCTTAAGTACACTAATGCTTATAAAAGCTTGGTGGGTTGTGCCATGTCTCCAAAGGCAGCAAGTTCACTTTTGCCATACTTCCATTGCCTTCTAGGCCACGGCTTCGTTTGTGACCCCTCCGATGCAGCGTGAAGTCACGAAATCCAGAGGGTTCCTTTGCACAGGAAGTTGGTCATGCTGAGTTTTTGCCAGAGGGCAATGGTGGGTATACATGCAGGCGGAGAAGGGAGTTCAATGTAGCCAACTTCCCCCTCCTTCCCCTGTAGGTATTTGCAGTTTTGTGCCCACAATTAATTGCAAATGAAAAGCTGTACCCACTAACCTGAGACCGCTTGGAAAATGTGGCCCAATCTGTATCAAAACCCCAAGAATTAGACAGTACTTAAGCCAAGAAAAACTAGGAAATGATGCAACAAAAATGCTTCTTGAGTATTTGTTTAAACCTAAAAAACCATGAAAAGATTTCTTTGTTTTATCCTCTATTTAGTGTTCACATAAGTGGTAAAAAATAATTTCTTCATATTGTCCCTTGAGCCTCCATAGACGTTGTATTTTCTTAATATCTGCAAAGCCTTTAGTATAGCAGAAAGAGTATTTTGTTTCCTTGTCAATTACATACAGTTTTGCAGTGTATTACAGTGGCACATTGATTACCAAAAGTGTTGTCTACTAAAATCAATTTTACAAGAGTTTAGGCTGGATCAAATTTCAGTGTTGTCATTACATCAGTGGTACCGAATCATATATATTGAACCATTATTATGATTTATTGTAACATTTCAGCATTAAACTTCCTAATACATGAAAAAAAGAAAAAGGAGCTTATGTCTCCCTGCACGGAGCACTGATTACATAAGCATTGACTCAGAAGGGAGAGTGTCTGCTACTGAATCACCAGCACCATTTCCTGCAATAAGCGTGTGATGGTATATGGGTTGAATCCAGACCAGTGGGGGGTTGAGTCACCACTTGCCCTGTAACTCTGGGTGCCTCACAATGCTTTGGTGCTGTAGCCCCCAGCCTGGGACACTCACAACCAGCCTACCAGGATGCAGGTCACACCTTGAGTGTCTGTGTGCTAGACAGCTCTGGTTCAGCAGCTCTGACCTTGCTCAGCAACCTGTCTACAGCCCCACTCTGGCTTCCACCAGCCTTGGTTACAACCAGCAAGGTCCCAGTCCCCACTTTTCCCAAAACAGTGTGCTCTGCACTGTCCAGGAGGAGACTGGACATTTCAGAGAAATAAGTTTAGTTTGTTCCTCGAAAGACACAAGAGCACATCATGGCTTATTAAGTTAGCTGAGGTAAATACACCCTTCCCTGCAAACACAGCACTGAGTTGGTTTATAGTGAAAATAAAGCAGATTTATTAACAATAGGTCATAGGTAAGGCTGCGAGTCTGTCACCTCTGAGACTTCTGCAGCGGCTGGCTCAGGGGCCCAGGCCAGTAGCAGCAGCAGTTTGGGTGTAGGAGGAGGCTGGGGTGCGGGGTGGTGCTTACCTCAGGGGGACTCCCCGGCTCCCACCCGCATGTCCCTGCAGCTCCCAGGCAGAGGGGCCAGGGGGCTCCGCGCGCTGCTCTCACCCACAGCTCCCCTTGGCTGCGGTTCCTGGACAATGGGAGCTGTGGAGCTGGCGCTTGTGGCAGGAGCAGCACACGGAGCCCCCCTGGCCACCCTTCCCCCTAGGAGCTGCAGGGACATGCCAGTCAGAGCTGGGTACGGAGCCTACCAGCCCTGCCAATCCTCCCCCCCCCCCAGCACTGGCAGGGATCCCAGACCACGCGCTGCCGCCCACCCCTCCAGCACCATTAGGGGGCCCGGGCTGCACACTGCTGCCCCCCTCCACCCCCCAGCACCAGCAGGGGTCCCGGACTGTGCACTGCCACCCCCCCACCAGTGCCAGCCAGGGTCCTAGGCCACTCCCCAGCATCCATGGTGCCCCTGAGCACCCCCCCCCCCCGAGCACCCGCGGCCCAAGTTTTAGTTAGGCGTATATAATAAAAGTCATGGACAGATCATGGGCTGTGAATTTTTGTTTACAGCCCATGACCTGTCCATGACTTTTACTAAAAATACCCATGACTAAAACGTAGTCTTAGTCATAGGTAAAGTGGTGCCAAATAAAAGGAATAAAGTTAGAAAGGGTTGAAAGCAAATCAAAGTGAAAACACACATCTAAGTCTAAAACTTAGTCTAGCAAGATACAAGCTTTGTTCAACATGGTTTCTCTCACCAATCTTCCTCATGGTCATGGATGACTTTCCCTCAGTCAAGACCTTCCACAGAAGTACCAGAAGCTACTTCCCTTTTCTTCCTAGGTGAAAGATCTTTGCCTAAGCAGGTTTCTCACCTATATTCAGTTTCCAGAGACTTCAAACCCTCCCCCCTTGGTTGAAGGACCCATCTTTCTCAGCTCACAAGAGTTCTGTTCCCTTGGGTCTGTCTAGTGATGGATGCCACCATAGGCACCAACTCCATGGGTGCTCTGGGGCTGGAGCACCCATGGGGAAAAATTGGTGGGTGCTCTGCACCCACCAGCAGCTCCCTGCCCTGCCCCCCTACCCCAGCTCACCTCCGCCTCCTCCCCCTCCCCCTCCCCTGAGCATGCCGCGTGCCCGCTTTTTCCCCCTAGCTCCCAGCGCTTGCGCCGCAAAACAGCTGTTTCACACTGCGAGTGCTGGGAGGGAGGGGGAATGTGTCACGCTCGGGGAAGAGGCGGGGCCGGGGCGGGGATTTGGGGAAGGGGTCCAACAGGGGCAGGGAGGGGGCGGAGTTGGAGCGGGGACTTTGGGGAAGGGGTTGGAATGGGGCGGGGAAAGGGTGGAGTCAGGGCGGGGCCAGGGGCGGGGGGGCGCGAGCACCCACTGGCGCCTTGGAAAGTTGGCGCCTATGGATGCCACAGATGGTTTCTATCTTTGTTTAAAACTTCCAAAATGCATACTTCTGTTAGTCTTAAAGGTGCCACAGGACCCTCTGTTGCTTTTTACAGATTCAGACTAACACGGCTACCCCTCTGATACATGTCATCTTCTTCACCTACCAGCAGGGTGGTGGGGTAGGGGCTTCTGCCCAGTGGGGAGGGAGGTGTCAGGGCTTCAGCAGGAGCGGGGCTGAAGCCCTGAGCTCTGGCTCCTGGCAGGTGTGCTCTCAACCCGGCTCTCAAACTTCTGAAGATTGTTGTATGCGGCTCTGTGGGTCAGTAAGTTTGGCCACCCCTGGCATAATATGTCAGTTTCACTTCAACATAAACACACTGGATTGGATAAAACAGTAAAACAGCATAATTAAACCACACCCAATGAGCAGCAGTAGCTATGTCAGCGGGACGTAGCGCTGTCCATACCGGCACTTCTATCAGTGAAATGTATGTTGGTCAGGGGTGTGTTTTTTTCATCCACACTAGCAGCTCTTGCATCAGCACAGAGAGCAGTGCACTGTGAGTAGCTATCCCACTGCAATGGCTAGGGTGCATTAGGAAGAGTTTGCAATGCCTCATGGGACAGGTACAATGTCACATGATGCAGGTTTCTCAATCCCATCATTCCATGGGCATCCTACTAGATTGCCAGCCACTTTTCAACTGAAGTGGTGGAGGGAGTGTGTGTGGTAGAGACAGAGTGTGTGTTGGGAGAGTTTGTGAGAAAGTGGGTGGAGTGTGTATGTAAGAAAGACAGAGTGTGTGTGTTGGGGGCACAGGTGCTAATTTCCTCCAGGGCTCTGGGGTGGTCAACCCCTCCCACTCCATCCCAGGCACCTCCCCCACCCAACCCCTTCCTCCAAGCCCCCACCCCTGCCTCGCCTCTTCCCAGCCAGTTCTGCCCACTCCCCCAAGCACGCCCCATCTCTGCTCCTTCCCCTCCCCCCAGCACCTCCTGAATGCCATGGAACGGCTCATCTGGCGGGTGGTAGGCGCTGGGAGGAAGGGGGAGGGGTTGATTGGTGGGGGAACCACAGGGGAGCTGGCTGCCGGTGGGTGATAAGCACCCACTAATTTTTTTTCATGGGTGCTCCAGCCCTAGAGCACCCATGGAGTTGGTGCCTATGGGAATGTGTGTGTGTTGGGGGACAGTGAGTGTGTCAGCACGCTGCCTCTAAGTTCAGACAGCCGCTGAAAGGAACCAGTCCTGAGGCAATGGGAGGGGTACACCCCCTACATCAGCCCCTGCCTCCTTCTCTGGCTCTGCACAGCACAGCAGTCAGTCTCTCTCTCTTTCTCTCTCTCTCTCTCACACACACACATACCCCCCGCCCATGCCTCTGAGTTCGTAGTGCAGGAGAGAGCAGCATTCCACATTAATGATTTGCTCTTTGCTGCCAGAGCTGAGCGGCATGCTCAGCTGTCAGAACTTCCTGGAGCTTTGAAAGGGGAAGGGCGCATGCCCGGGTAGCAGGAATGCAGCTGAGTTCAAAACAGTGAGCAGAGCTGTCACAGCAGGCATTGTGGGATACTGGGGGAGGCCAGTTATGGCAATATAATGAACGGCAGCGTCTACACTGACACTTTGTCTCGAAGTGGTTTTATTTTGTCACCAAAATAGGGCAGTTTTGTTGCCAAAAGTGGCATTGCAGTGTGTACACCTCCACTGTTTTACCGCCAGAAGCTGTCTTTTGCCAACAAATCTCTGTAGTGTAGACAGACTTTCTCACTACATGTTTCCAGCAAGGTTACTGATCAAACTGTTCAGGTCAGGACCCTTTCCCGAAAGTCCAACGGCTGTTTCCTTTTGTCTTCTCAGATGCAGAGAATGTGATGGGCAGAGAAAGAGAGAGGGGTATCTTGGGGTGTTTGCCCCTGCTTTTTATAGTTTCAGTACTCCTCTTGAAAAACATCTCCAGCTGGGAGCAATGTGACAGGCAGTCTGTGTGGAAGGAAACTCCATGCTGCTTCTTTGCTAAGATGCAGATTTTTGCCCTGTCTCCTTTCCTGCCAAAGAATGGTCACTTAGAGGTCATGGTCCATCAGCCTTGTTTATACCTGGCTGAGGTGTCAGCTTGCACTTTGTCTCTGAGGAACTGGTTTGGCCACTCCCCAGACTTATCTGGAAAACATATTTTAGTCATGATTTCAGCGTATGTTTATAACTTCACATATAATGCTACTACATGCATTTTGCCATAGAGTGATTGATCAGAAAATGATGAGTTTTTAAATGATACCTCATAAAGCATGCCCTGTACAAGCATTATTACAATAGCATGCAGGGTATGAACACAGGGCATATTCCATCACAATGTTACCCAATGACTTCCTCAGCAGTTAGAGACTCCCATGAGGACCAGGTATTGAAGCTTTGTCCTCAGTGATATATCTCCCAGCAACTTCATCTTTCTCCTAACTTGGTGGCTTACAGCAGATGACAACTGCTGTTAATTGTACTTCCATTTTCATTCTCCATTTAATTTCTCAGTTCGGAGTCCTGAACTATGCAATTTATGGCTCCAGATAGTACATAATTTTATTTTGGGGGTGGGGAGTGTCAATGTATCATACAAAGAAAACAGACCACCTGGACAGCCAGTATGCACTTTCCCAGACAGCTATTGTGCCCACTGAAACTTGGAGCAAAAAAAATGGTTACATCTCACCCAAGACTTGATATAATCCATGATTTTCTGCTGTAACATATAGCAAATACAACACAATTTATTTCTCTACTAACAAATGAGGAAGTAATTCAGGAAATCTGTAGAACTACCACCATAGATTCTTGGCCCTAACCTATTTCAAATCCTGACCATAACTCATTCCACAGAAATAGTTAGACTATGTGGCAGTAGAGGTCGAATGTGTTGCTTAAAGATTACACAGCAGTATTATCCTGTTTATTACTTATATTGCACAAGTGCCACTGGGGCCAATCAAGAACAGGGAGTTATTGAATTAGGCACTGTGCAAACAAAGTCCTTACCCCAAAGAACTTGCAATCTAAGTAAGGAGACAGCATTGGTTCTATTATTGTCACAAATCAGAGACTTACAGGTTCATCTAAGCAGATTTTGTCCTTGAATGTTCAAACCATCTACGTGAAATAGCATCTCTTTCATTAACACTTGACCCCTGCACGTTTAGTTCAAGCTGACTGGGCAGAAGCTATTTTATATTTTATCAGTTCCTTCAGAGTAGCAATTTGAGCCCCTGTCTTGCAGCTGCTGAACATAAAAGGCTCTCTCTTTGCTTCAAAGTTCTCCTATCTCACAGAAGTGTTTTCAATGTGATCAGAGATTCTCCTCCACCACAGGGTTCCTCCCTGTTTAAACTTCATTCCACAGCCTCTCCCCCTCAGTGCAGAGGCAGAGACTGCTGTTTGTCTAATAGTTACAGTCTTCTAGCTGTCAAATTAAGGATATCTACTCTCCTTATGTCAGTACATAAATCTAACAAACCCCCACCCCCAAATCCTGATTGTTTTCTCAGGACTCCATTGTCAAATACCAGTCAGTTCACTACACTGCCCTCAGGTGCACTCATGCAGCTCCAGACACACAGATGTAACTGTGGGCAGAATTTGGCTCAGTACTTACATTTCCATCTGTTCCGCTTCAAGAGTATTATCTATTCAGTTAAATCAAAATTTTCTTCTTAAACGGACTCCTACATACTTTTTTTTTATTCCAAATATACAACAGGGAAGTCTAGCAAGTTCTGCTAAGAATTTTATCCCCAAATCTACAGAACTCTGCAGATGGCTAACTTTACACAATCAGCTACTTTTTAAACCTAGTTTGCACACAGACTTTTGGTACAAATAACTGAAATAAGAAAAAGACAAGAAAACAAAGAACATTGCAAGGTTAATAACAGTACCATTGTAAATGACAATCTATGTGTGATAAACTCCAGAGGGAGATGTTCAAAAGTACTTAAGGCATTCAGAAACATAATTCCCATGGATGTTTGGAGCTCCTTCGCAGATCAACAGCCATAATAGACAAGTTGCAGCACTCCTTGGCAAGCCTGAGGTTATTTCTTCCAGTACTACAGTATCTTCACAACAGAAAAATCACACTTAAAAACAATGTTTCTAGTCCTATCATTCTTTGAAAAAACAACAATAGTTGCAGTGTTACCAAATCTTATAGTTTATTGCAAGAGAGACAAGGGGGTGAAGTAATATATTTTATTGGACCAACCTCTGTCTGAGCTAAATACAAGGAGGGACAGATTGTTAAGCATAAGGATTTCACACATGCTATAGGTCAGGAGGCCACTTAAGATGGAGTGGGCAAGTAAGGGTTAGTAGGCTGTAGGGTGTGTTGCAAATTGTTGTAATGAGCCATAAAACCAGTATCTCTGTTAAGTCTGTGGTTGGTTTTTAGTGCCCAGCAGAGTTATTAATTTAAGTTCCCAAGCTCATCTTTTGAATGTGTTGTGCACGTTTCCTTTGAGGACGAGGACTAAAAGGTCAGATACGGAGTGACCACTTTCTGGGGAAAAAAAGCATTCAACCACGGGAGATAGGGTGTTTTTGCTTTTTATCATTTTTCTGCGTGAGTTCATTTGAGAACATAGTGACTGTCTGGTTTCAATTGTCGTTAGGGTGTTTAGTGCACTGGATGAGGTACACCACGTGATAGGCATGTGTAGGAGCCATGGATCTTGAAAGGTGTGTTGTTGGGTGGGGGGGGGGTGATCATTGTAGCAGTGGAGATATATCTGCAGGTCTTGCACTGTTGTTCTGGCAGGGTCTGGTGTCACTTTGAGTTGGTGTGTTCTGGTCTGTAGGGAGCTTGCTTCTGATGAGGTGAATTCACTGTTCTGAAAAGGTATGAGGTCCTGCTGGTTACCTTAACTCTGTGTTAATGAAATCTTTGGGCAGTGAACTAAAGGCACTGGAGAAACTGCTGGGTACTCAGCATTTTATTTCAGTGCTGAAATATGGATTTAGGAGCCTAACATTAAACCCCCCCATTTTTTAAAAATCTTGCTCCTAACTTTCAGTCAAGACTTCATTACCTACTACAGGTTTTCTGTGCTTTAAAAAGAAAAATAATTTCTCTTTCTCTTCCCAAAAATGATGCTTTCACCTTTTAATGATCCTTCCTGTGAATGTCCATATGATCGGGTGAACTCGCCCTTGGGGGAGGCTAGCCCCCAGACCCTCTCTGCCCGAGGCCTTGCCCCTTCTGCCCTCCCCCGCCAAAGCCCAGAGCACCCCCCGCAGCCACCGCCCCCCAGCCCCAGCGCTGGGCAGATGGGCAGGTGATGCAGCCAGAATGCCCCCAGCCCCCCCAGTGCTTGGCTGGGTGGGCAGGCGGTGCACCACGGGGTCTTGTGCACACCACGGCTCCCAGTCCTAGCCTTCCTGCCCCAGCCTCTGGGCCACCCCACCACAAGGGAACAGCAGGCAGGCAAGAGAGGGTCTGGGGGTGAAGCGTGGGCAGACCACTTCAGGCAGTTTGGGTAGATTGAGCCTTCCCCTGCCTATGATACCCGCCGCCCATGCCAGCAGGATTCTGCTCTGCTGAAGTGTACTGTGTTCTGAACTGGTTTCTAAAGACTAATCTTAAATGGTTACAGCTGCTACCATTTTTCCAGGGCTTAAAATATTTTAACAGTGATAGTGAAAACTGTTTGAGATCATTTAAAAAAAAAAATACTATCAAACATACCACATTCCAGCTGTATTGATGCGTTTTCAATACACTGGGTAAAAGCACCTGAAACTTAAGCTATGCACTCTAGCTAAAACATGCAATGTAAAGGAGGATGATTATTAGTCTCTTTTGTTCCAGCACATCCATTTCTTCAAACTGCAGCTCCCTTTCCCAGACCTTCTGCACTGTCACTTTGCTGACTAAGGCCTTGCCTTCTCTGGAAAACATTTGCTGGTATCACTATACTTAATGTTCTTTTAATGTAGGCTTGTGTCTGTCCGATTTTGTAGCTTTTTAAAAAAGTAAACCAACAAAAAATACATTAGGTAGCATCATAGTTACACCCCTCCCCCCGATGCATCACAGTAGGCTTGGAACTTTAGATCCACCACCCAGACCTCTGCCACTTGTGCTAATGGTGTGATAGCAATAGCAGTATAGGCTGTTATCCACTATATGACCCAGCATGAGATTCACCAGGTATGGAAAATTCCAGCCAAAATGGTTAAAGTTTGGCAAAGTTATAAGCAACTGAAAACAGGGTCTTATGATCAGAAAGGCTAAGGCACAAAATGAGTTACACCTAGCACGAGTCATAAAAGGCAATAAGAAGAAGCACAAGAAAGACTATTAAGTCTATTACTTAATGGGGAAGGAGAGCTAATAATGGGTGAACCCAAGAAGGCTGTGGTGTTTAATGCCTATTTAAGGTTTATTGTGACCAGATGCTTAACCCAATTAATATTAACAGGGGTGCAGGCTCCGGTTGGTACTTACCGCAAGCAGCTCCCGGAAGCATGTCCCCGCTCCGGCTCCGAGGCACGGTCAGGCGGCTCTGCGCGCTGCCCCATCCACAGTCGTCACCCCTGCAGCTCCCATTGATAAATTAGAGAATTGGTCTGAACTCAACAAGATGAAACTCAATGAAAAACGAGTGCAAAGTACTTCACTTAGCAAGGAAAAATCAAATGCACAACTACAGAATGGGGAATAACTGGCTAGATGGGAGTATTGCTGACAAAGATCTGGGGGGTTATAGTGGATCACCAATTGACTATGAGCCAACAATGTCATGCAGTTGCAAAGAAGCCTAGTCTCATTCTGGGGTATTGTGATGGTGTGGAGGTCAGCCCAGGGCACCCCTTTCAGTCAAGCAGGGTAGCACAGGTGAGCCCTGACTCAGTTCCCTTCACCTGGGTTATAAAAAAGTCCAGACAGACCTTTTTACCAAACAGCCCCCCCGTCAAAGAGTCTCATTTATGGACATAGCTCCCCATTCCTCTTAGCAAAGGGGCTGTGCCCCAAGAGAAGAGACTCCTTCTTCGGGGCATCCAGGGGGACCCATCATCTCAGGCTCAGTCCAGCTACCAATCTCTGGCTCCTTCCTTCCTTCGGGAGATTCACCTGTACATAGTCTCTATTTCCAGAACCTTCCCAGTTCCTTCTCTGGGTCACTTCTTTTCAGTCCTTCCTTAAGCAGGAGTCCCCAGCTCTCCTCTTTGGAACGGAGTTGTATTATTTAGTCCCTCACTCTCAACTTAAACAGGAGTCTCACCAGCTTTCCTCTCTGGAGTTGTGTTCTGGGTGGTTAGCCAGCGGTGCGCCTTCACCAGCTTCCCCCTTTTCCCAAATTAGCCTTCAGGATGCTTAGCTGGCTAGCTTTTCTCTGCTGACGTCTCCTCATGTCTGCCCTGTCCTTATCTGGTCCTCTTTTTTGAGTTTATCCCCAATTGGTTGGATAGGAGGGGAGCCTTGCCCATCCCTCTCTGCAAGACTTCTGGCCCCAGGTCCTTAAATAAACAGTACCATGATTTTCTCCCAAACATTTCTTACTCCTGGGACCACTTCCTCTCTCCCACTATCTCCCCAGTCCTTGTATAGATAATGGGACCATTCAAACTCTTATAGGACCATGCCCATTAAGGTTGGCTGAGCATTAGGCATTACTAGCCTTAAGGGGCAGACTACCCCATCATAGTTGTAGTAAGAGGATTCTTGCATGCAAGACACATGAGGTAATTGTCCCTCTTTACTCAGCATTGGGGAGGCCTCAGCCAGAGTACTGTATACACGTCTGGGAGCCACACTTCAGGAAGGATGTGGACAAAGTGGAAAGAGACCAGAGGAGAGCACCAAAAATGATAGAGGAAAGCTTAAAAAAACTGGGCATGTTTAAACTTGAGGAAAGAAGACTAAGTGGAGGATCTGATAAGAGTCTTCATGTATGTTAAGGGCTGTTACAAAGAGGACAGAGATCAATTGTTCTCCATGGCCACAGAAGGTAGGGCAAGGAGTAATGAGCTTAATCTGGAGCAAAAGATTTAGATTAGCTATTAGCTTTCTAACTAGAAGGATAGTTAAATACTGGAATAGGTTATGAAGGTGGTTGTGGAATCCCCATCATTGGAAGTTTTTAAGAACAGGTTAGACAAACACCTGTCAGGGATGGTCTAGATTTACTTGTCCCATGACCTCTCAGGATCCCTTTCAGCCCCACATTTCTAGGAGTCTATGACAATGGATGGAGTCAGGCAACCTTAATTAGAGGCAATGCTGCCAGCCACACCTATAATATAATTACCATCACTTTACTACCGTATGTGAGTATTATGCTACTAATGCCTTTGACTACTGCATAAACCAAAACCTGAATGAAACACACTGCGAAGAAGATAAGAGAAAAGACTTCAGGAAAACCTAGTGCTGGAGTAGGGAATGGCTGTTCCACATCTGCACCACAATGCTAACCCAGCTGCTGAGATCACTATGTAGGATTCTTCTGATGTTGCCAAGTCTGGCTTGCTCTTTCTGTTCTGTGCCGCTCTCCCCACTTTGCATGTACAGCACATGCCCCTTTGCAGATTACAGGCTACAGAACTGGTATGCACGAACTGGGATAACACTGTGATAGCAGATGTAACAGGGCACAAGGTAGTGTGATCATTTTATTAAAATTTGCTTTTTGTGGGCGAAGGAGAAAAGGCAGGAGGAGAGCAGCAGAGGGATGGGAGGAGAAAGAGGAAAAGGGAGTGACCCCACAGAATGTGAGAGAGAACAACCCAGGACCTTCAAATATTTTCTGGGCACCAGTAATTTTATACTGAATGGATATCATCACACAGCTGCATACAGCAGTTTGCACAATGTCTGCCAAGAATTATAGAGATGGAAAGGAAAATCATTTATCTTGCCCATCCACTTGATTGTTCTCTAAAGTATATTCTCAAGTTTTTTGTCCAATCTGATTTTGAATTACACAAATGAGGGGGCTTCCACCAATTCCATTGGGAGATCATTGTAAAGCCTGTGAGCCATCGTTGTTAGAAAATTATTCTTGTTGCCTGGCCTATATTGTCCATGTCTATTTTCATCATATTAATCCTAGTTGTACCTCTTTGGAGCCATCTGAAGCAACTCCTCTCCCTTCAGATTTTTTTTACATGATCATCATCTCCTCCCTCAGTCAGTGGTTAGCCAAGCAATTCACTCATCTTTCCTGTTTATTGGCTTACCAGGTTATTGGTTCAGCTCAAGCTTAAATTCTTCACCATGCTTGGCTGTAGTTAGTGCTAATAGTCTCAAGTTTTACAAATACTAACGTTTATACACTTCAGTCATCTTTTCCCTCCCAACAGCCCTGTCCCTCCCATATTGCTCTCTTTGAAAGACAAATCTTGAAAAGTGACAGGCTAGTCACAGAAACAAAGCAGTAGATTTCCATTCAGGCAGCATATTGGCAAGGATGGCTCAAGAAAGTCATCCTCACGTTATTGTGCCATTTAAAATGTATTTCTGCTTAAAAGCTGGCATGATATGGCCTAGGGGTCCCAGAGCAGCAAAAGCCGTAGCTCAGGGGGAAGTGTATTTTCCATTCTAACCCCATTACTTTTTCAGCTCCCTCTGACTTTCTCAAACTGTAATGAATCTGACCCATTTTAAGAGGTAACCTTTTCAGAGGAGTTTGGTATGGCACAATGATTTAGTTTTATGTGGCTGTGTGGGTTTATATCTTCTGCTTGTTTGTTCAATGCTTTAATAGTTTTGCCTTTGTTGTTTGTAGGTGCCTAGAGTGATATTGCAGATGGGCCTAATAACATTTTATTAGAAAGCTGAGCCTGTTTTGTTTTTAATTCAAACATTTCCAACTGGCTATCTATGGTGCTAGCAGCTAAAATGTGTGGCCATTGTATTTTATGCCATACAGGACATAACAAAATCTCTCCTTGCTTGGGGTCAAACTGTGTCTTTCAGATCCTGTGTGGACAGGGCCCTCCATGAACATGTAACCCACTGGTCAATGTGTGCTACATGTCCCCATTGGTGCCTGAGGCATGGAGGATGAGACTCTGTTAGAGCCCCCAGCTACAGAAGCTGGCTTTTTAGCTCAAGCTGTAGAGACTCATGTTCTCATCTCCAGTGTGAGCCAAGATAGCCGTGTTCACACACAGACCTACCCTTTATTGAGTGTAAGGGGTTCACAACTACATCATCATGTCATCTTTCCTAACCTATCGACTGGGTCAGGTTCTACAGAGGGAAGATGTTGGACCAGGGACAGGACAAGGGATGTGTACTGTTCCCCCACAGGCCTGGTGCAGATGACTAGGAAAACATAATACAGCTCCAGGCTGTAATACCCTTTCAGTAGAAAGCTGGGACGTCTGCCTTTAAACAGAGTCCTGATGGCAGCTCTGGCCTGGAAAGGTCCTAATAGCACATCTCCCATCCTGCCAGGGAGTGCTGAATTGAGGGAGTGGGAATCCAGAATGAACCAGTATGCAGAAGAGGGCCTGGCCAAGAAAGATTTGGGGGAACCCTGAAGAGATCCTTGGAGCGTTTCCCCCCATCCTCTCCTCACAAGCCTAGCTCTGTGAGGAGATGCCCTGGGCCTCCAACTTTACTCAGTCCTCACTTAGGCAAGTCCCACTGAAATCAAAAGGTAATCTGCCAAATTTTCCCTTCTTGTATGCAATGTAGTTGTAGCCATGTCGGTCCCAGGATATTAGAGAAACAAGGTGGGTGAGGTAATATTTTGCTGTGACACTGGGAGTTCCTTTCCCAGACCTGAAGATTAACTCTGTGTGGTTCGAAAGTTTGTCTCTCTCACCAACAGAAGTTGGTCCAATAAAAGATACTACCTCACCCATTTTGTCTCTCTAAATTTGCCATTAGATGCTTCTTTTGACTGCAGCAGGCATGATATCTGAGGGCAAAATTTGGGCCCATGTAAATAGATTAGGATTTGTCTCTGTGTTGTTAGCTATATTGGATCCCATAAAGCATGTGGGTGAGTTAGCATTGCACCAGAAACCTGAACATTTGAGTTTCCTGGTTGAATTCTCAGCCTTATTATTCAAGGATATTTGTTTTTATTGTCTTTTGTTCTGTAGAGATCAGGCACACAATATCCCACTATTTTGCCCAGACAACAAAATGTGTGCTATTGAAGACAGCCTGCTCAAAACACTTTCTATATGGTTCCTAAAATATCTCCTTGAAACAAGGATCATATTTCTGAATTTACCCATTACATAAGGTAGGTCACAGCCGACTAAAAGCAAGAATGACATGAGCCAGGCATAGTGAGGAAAGAAAGTTAATACCTCACTGTGCTAAAGGCAAATAGTTAATTCTACCACACAATCAACTGCTTTAATGCGTTTTTTTAGGGTGTTGCTAACTCATGTTTTGAATTCCATTCAAGGACTGACTTTTCCTCTTTGGCAAACCATTTCAGAATTCAAGTTTCTTACAAGAAGGCTGAATCATTTAGTTACTGTTCATAGCATTCATTAAGATTTCATTCACCCACTAAACAACTAGACGAATTCAGGAACAGAAAGATTCCCTCCAAAATTTTCACCAAAAAGTGATCTGGAGACAATAACTCAACTGGAGAATATAATCCAGGGCCTTAGAATGAAGAAAGGAAGAAACAGGAAATAAACTAAACACTGGTGTCAGCATATTTCAAAGTGTTTTGGTTATTAATGGTACAGTATAACAACTGCATCATATTAACACTGACCCTAGCACATGTTAATGCTGTGTTATTGCTTTGACCAGAATTCCATGGCAGTGCTTGCTAGTGATGCATTAACAGAATCCACATGCCCAAAGCGTTATAAAGGTCAATAGTGCTGGTCACTTGCTGTGATAGTCCCAAATCCTGCAGGAGATTATTGCTTCACAGCAAATGCCTGTAACGTTTTTAACTGACTTGGTTATTGGTAATCAACAGTTGTTCCCATGGTTTGTCATTGGTTTTAATACTTTTTGATTGATTGGCTGCTTTTACATTATTGATCATGGTATTGTGCCAAGATTCTCCTTGATCGTTGGTTTTCAGGACCTTGTTATCCATTCATGTTTTGTTTTTTTTTAAATTTGTCTGATTCATCTGACATGCTGTGCCAGAAGAATTTGCCTCATCTCATCTGTGGTTCCCCCTCAGAGCTCCCTGTTAGGTTTTCTATGCTTTAATCCCATTGCTGAGTCTATTCAGGTGACAAAGGTTTGCATATGCTTCCTAGGTTGATGATAGTTAGATTTGTACTTAATTTCCAAGCCTGACTGTCAATTTACATCTCTGCATCATGATATACTACTTGGCTGATACATGGGACATGTGTGTCAGAATTTTTTTAATAGAAATGTTGTTATTCACTGCTCATACATTTCTCACTTCCATGTTTCTCAGTTTTTAAAGGCTAACTCAGAATTACACCTGCAGTGGTAAGAGATCCAAGTGACTTTTGACTGATATATCCTATTGTGACAGGGTCAGGCCAGATGGCTACGGGAGAGTGATCGAAGGTAGATATATTAGCCCCAGATTAAGCAGGTCCCTTTTCCCTAAGTAAGATAATGGGCTGTTCCAGAACAATCAGGAATTTGCTGGACCCAATTAAAACAGGCTAATTAGGACATCTGGAGCCAATTAGGAAGCTACCAGAATCAGTTAGGACAGGCAGGATAATCAGGGCACCTGGTTTTAAAAAGACCTTACTTCAGTTAGTGAGGTGTGTGCAAGGAGCTGGGAGCAAGAGGTGTGCAAGAAGCTGAGAGTGAGAAGGTGTACTGCTGGAGGACTGAGACATACAAGCGTTATCAGACATCAGGGGAAGGTCCTATGGTGAGGACAAAGAAGGTGTTGGGAGGAGGCCAGGGGGAAGTAGCCCAGGGAGTTGTAGCTGTCACACAGCTGTTACAGGAGACACTATAGACAGCTGCAATCCACAGGGCCCTGGGCTGGAACCCGGAGTAGAGGGCGGGCCTGGGTTCCCCCCATCCCCTCAACTCCTTATTTGATATAAGAGGAGTTGATCTGGACTGTGGGTCCCACCAGAGGGGAAGGTCTCTGGCCTGGCCCCAGACCCATTAGGTGGGTCAGCAGAGACTGCGGGAATTGTTCTCCTCCCTTTCCCAATGCTGGCCAGTGATGAGGTTAGCCAAGTGAACGGCAGGTTTGTGCCACTAACAAAAGGAGCCAAAATGAGGACTGCTGTGAACCTCTGAGATGAGCAAATCCGCCAGAAAGCGCAGAACCCACTTTAGAACAGAGGAGGAACTTTATCACACTATGTTGTATGCAGTGTAGTTGTAGCCGTATTGGTCCCTGGATATTAGAGAGACGAGGTGGGTGAGGTAATGTCTTTTATTGGACCAACTTCAGTTTGAAAGCTTGTCTCTCTCACCAAGAGAAGTTGGTCCAGTAAAAGATATATCCTCACCCACCTTGTCTTTCTAATGTCCTATGCTGTATTTCTCGTATTTATTTGGTTATTCAAAGCTCAGTGTTTCCACTTTCATAATATTTCACATGTGTAAGCCCTGTGGCTTGAAGCTTTAGAGGGTAAGGAGCTCTCTGTTCCCATCTGTTGATAAACAGGAGAAGAATGACCATAGAAATGTTGCATCTGTATGAAGTATTTACCAAGAACTCCAGCTGGACAGAAATTCCATCTGCAAAGGAACTCTCTACCCCATCTATTGGTGAACAAGGGAAAGTACAGCTACAGAGCATCATTTGCATAAGCTTCTACCCTGCATTCCTCAAGTCAGACTTTGGGAGTCGCCATAACTACAGAATCTATGAAATGGTTAGGACTTGACCTGAACTGAGTGAGTGAAAGGGGCTCTTACACTCTTTGCCATAAAGTATCCCCAGGGGCAAGGACTCTGCACAAGGGTCCTGTGTGCTACTAGTTCCCCTCCCCTGAGAATCCACTGGGAAGTGATGCAGAAGTGGCTCTCCACTGAAGCTGCAGAAGATGGTGGCAGCAGTAGCAACTGCAGACAAGTGAACTCTGGTGAGGTCCCTCCAAACCAACTCTAAATAACGCTGAAATCACAATAGCTAGGTGAGGTGTTGGAAAACAGGGAATAGAAACAGGTGTGCCTAAGTGTACCTCAGGACTCTGAGACTATGCTGCCCACTAACATCATAGCTAAATGCCTCATATGCCCATGTGTCCTGAGATGCACTGTCTGGGTAAAAAGATAAGGGAGATTCCCCAGCAGGGAGAGACCTGGGGTCCCTGTGGGAATGTGAGAGGATGAGTGGGGTTCAGAACAGGAGCCCTACTGGGGGGGAACCAGAATATACCCCTTCCAGAAAATATCTGAATTGGTGCCACTGCCAGGCAGAGATCAGATACTGTCCAGAATTATTACTGGTGTTAGCTGACACGCTGAGCAGAACATATATACCCAGCATAAGTGAGCTTGGGGAAGGAAGATCAGGACATTGAATCCATTAACATGCTGCACTGTCTCCCAGTTTTAAGAGCAAAGCTGATGGAAATCGAAGAAACTACAGACATCCAACTACGGGCAGTCAAGAGACCAATACTAGCAGAGTGGCCAAAAGACAACAGCCAAGTGCTGTAGGAGCAGAACCATATTTTCAAATTAAAGATGAGCTGAGTGTGCAGGATGGAATCCTAGTCAAAGGACAGAGGGTTGTTGTCCCTGCCTCATTACATAGATGCAAAAAATACATGCCTCACACTGGGCATTGACAGCTGTCTTAGATGGCCTCAGGAATGCATTACTGGCTGGGAATGAATATACAACTCCACTCCTCGAGAGAAGGTGTGATGCCTGTGGGTTGGGTGATGGCCATCAGCAGAAAGACTCTTACCACATGAGCTGACCATGGGAAAAGGTGAAAGCTGACTTATTTACCTTCAATGAAAAGCAGTACTTGATTACATGGACTCCTATTAAAATTTAAAATTTTTGGGAGGTCAATGCCCTGCCTGATACAAGAAGCAAGTCAGTGATTGGGAAAACTGAAGGACTGCTTTGTGAGATCTAGCATTCCAGACACTGTCTTCACTGACAACAGACACAGACCCCAGTTTCCCTCAGAAGAATTCAAGCAATTTGCATGTGAATGGGAGTTCTTCTCAGGAGCTGATTACTTGGTGGATGCCCCTGTTTCTGTACAGAGGGGAGGCCAGGTCCAATTTCAGCAGTACTGTGACCATGCAGTGGAGCAATGTGCTGGACTGTTCCAGCAGCAGCTGTACTGATTTAGTACGGATCACTTGCTTAAAAGCGGTCAGACCAGGTCCTCCCTCCAGCTCTGCAACCCATGGAAATTTGAGCAAGTGCAAAAACCTGGGGATGGGACATTTGTCCCCTTGGGCCTGCCTAGTTGGTGCCACTGCAACTTGGTAGCAGTGGAGGTGCACTGACATGCACTGCAAGCTCTTTGGAGGTCTAAGAAGGGGCTTTACCATGCCTGTCTCTATGGGCTTGTGGTCTGATTGCACTATTACTGTGTGTGCACTCCAACTACCACAGCCAGAAGCTCTTTCTTTTTTGGGGTGTACCCTTGTTCAGTCACACGCTGGCCCTAGAGGATTTACCACAAAGTTCCTTACTGTTTAGCTGACACCTGCAGGATAGGTAGAATACGGAGCATAAAAACACCTCTGTGGTCTGATTAGGGGGCTAATTTCATTAATGTTATAAACATAGTAGAATTAGTGGTGTTACACTTGGGATGAATTTCTAAAAGTTGGTTACTTTATCTTGCCAAAGTGTAAGGGCTATATCTGGGTGGGGGGGCATTTGTAAGGGGGGCAACTCTGATGTCAGTGTGTTAAGGGGTCAGTGGGGGTCCAAGAAGTCACACTTTCTCTGGTAGCGGTAGCACCTAATAAGAGTACACTCTCTATCGGCAGTTGTGCTCAGTGGTGCGAATCCAGCAACCCACCCTCTAGTGGCAGTGGTGTCTAGCAGCAAGTGTGGGAAGGGTAGGGGAACCCGGGCCCACTCTACTCCATCAGGTTCTGACCTAGGACCCTAAGAAACCAATTACCCTGTGCAGGTTCAGGTCTCCATATCTCCAAACCCATCCTCCAGGTCACTTCCTACCCTTACTCTGCCACTGGCAGTGGCTCAATGTCCCCTTTGGTCCCCGTGGTCAACTGGGTTCCCGTGGCATAGTCTGGGTATTCAGCCTTGGCAGTCTGGAGTCCCGTCAGCTTCTCAGCAGGAGCCTGCAGCACATGGCCATTCTCCTCCTCAGCCAGCCCAGACTGAACTAAGCTGCTTCCTTTTATATGCTCCCTTCACTGGGGGCATGCCCGGCAAGGGTGAGGGTGCGTGGCCTCTTGGGCCCTGTATTGCTAGTGCATGGTTGATGCACCCCATCACACAGTGAAACAAAGGCTGAATTATGTCACTAATTGAATCAAAGACTAAAATGTCCCGTTTCCTTGGATACTTCTGAGTATGTAGGCAGGATTTGTCAAAATAGCTATTGTCAAGAAAGTTATTGGCATTGAGACCTCTGAAATCCAGATTGCTCATAAACAAATTGATTATCTAGACTGTATAGCAGTTGCGGCCATATTTTAAAAAAAGTTTAAATTTTGTCTAGATTAAAAAAATCATAGTACCGAATCCTGAGACCTTAACTTCACCTGGAAGTTTTGCAGTGTAAAAACGTCAGGATTTCATCCACAAATAGTAATTTTTAGGCAAAGTTATTCAGAAAATGTTGAGCCAGAAGTCCTTGAAGAACTCCAATACTGTACTTTTATAGGGCATGATCCTGAAAGCATTACTCATGCGAGCAGCCCCAAGGCATCTTGCAGTCCCAAATGGAAGAGGGCTCTAAAGTGGAACCTCTGGCCTGATAACCAATAGCACTCTTGAATGCCACATGTCGGCATTGTACAAACAAGACCACTCTCACCTGTTCAGTAATTTACCTTTGTTTTCTTGTGTGTCCCCAGGTGTCTACTGAATGTCACGTTCAGGTGAACTGCATCTCCAGCAAATCCACTGCCCACTTAGGGGCATATTTCTATGCAAGGCATTCTCCAGAAGCTGCAGAGGTAGAAAGCCACCCTCTTGGCTACTCTCCAAGGCATCAAAAGCAAGTTGAGTCCTAAATCTTCACTCAGGTCAATGACACACAAGACAAATATGCACTAGGATTATCTGAGTGCCTCAACCCATATCTGACATATTAGAAGTCTTGCAATTCAGCTGACATCGTGAGAACCTGGAGGCAGAGTAATCACTGGTTGACTGAATTGCAGCATAGTGTGCTACAGATATCTCAGCTGTTGCTTCACAGTGGTGCTTGTTGACACCATAGCTGGACTTGCATGTCCATAAGCAGCTTGCCCTCTTGAGCCAGTTTCAGCACTAACATGCTGATTATAGCTGGCATGGTCACTCCCCATGTCTTTGCTGTGGTTCCCAGCTTTATCTGGATTTCTGGCCACTGAAGCGCAGGTTGTGAGATTTAATTTAGATACAGTATGAGTCTGGTACAATAGGAACCAGGTTTCCAGTGAGCTTTTACTCCAGTCAGTCTTTTCCAAGTCTAGTCACATGAATGATAATTAAATCTTTATTAAACATTCTTGGTTAAATTTAAAGTGTAACATGTCTCTTTTCTTAAAAAGGATAAGAGCCAGCTCTGCTCTCAGTCTGAATTTATGCAGGAGCAAAATCTGTCCCATAAATATTTAAAGAAACATGTATACAGACACTTTTGTTCCCATTGCCGTGTGTTTTGCCATATTTGCTATACGAAAGTGCCATTATGGATTCAGCTATATTTTCCCCTAGAGGCCATAGCCACAGTAATATTATGTTTGATGTAAATAGGTTGTGATGACTGAATTTTTTACTCCAGTAAGCACATTGCTGGGAACACGTTGCTCACTCCTCCAGTCCTGTAAAGGGATGACTCATACCTGACAACTGTCACTGATCTCATCTGCCTTACCTCAAACCCCACAATTTATGTGCAGTTCTATTTTGAATAAGATGTGCATGAATGTGGCTTCAGTCTCTCTCTGTGCAGCTTCATTGTCACTGAGGAATTTTTTTCTTCCCTTCTCTGATATTTTTAGTGAACTGATGCTTATTCCTTGTCTCACTGCTGTCAGGTCCATTTTCATGAACATAACAAAAGGGTAAGTGCATCTTTGAGCAGTTGAATTGGGTATTTTCAGAGCTACTCTCTGAACACTTCCAAGACACACATGGCCAAATGTAGCTCTGGTGTAACTTCACCGACTTAGTCTGAGCTCTTGGGGGGGCAGGGACTTTTTTTGTTCTAAATTTGTACAGCACCTACCAGCATGAGGTCCTGATCCATGACTGGGGCTACTAGGCCCAACCAGTCTATAAATAATAAGAGTCTTTCTGTATCAGACAAGTCCCATCTCTTTAACAATGCAGTGTTCTAATGTGGAACAACACTGTGTTTGGGGTGAGGTCATTGTTCATCATTTATAAACTTATTTTTATGATGGAGGGAAATATTTTGGATGAAAACTTGTGACCCGATAGGATTGCCAACCCTCCCGGATTGAGCAGGAGTCTCCCGGAATTGGCCTCAATCTCCTGGTGACTATTAAAGGCAATCCAGGAGATTTTAATGGGCCAAAGTCCAGTCACTGGCGCAGCAGGGCTAAGGCAGGCTGCCTACCTCCCACACCCCAACCCACTGCCCCAGCCCTGAGCACCTCCTGCACCCAAACTCCCTCCCGGAGCCCACACCATGCACTCCCTCCTGCACCCCAACCCCCTGTGCCAGGCTCAGCCCGGAGCCTCCTCCCACACTCTGAACCTCCTCCCATACCCCAACCCCCTGACCCAGCCTGGTGAAAGTGAGAGAGGGTGGGGGAGAGCAAGTGACAAAGGGAGAGGGAATGGAGTGAGTGGGGGGTGGGGTCTCGGGGAGAAGAGGTGGGAAGGGGCGTGGCCTCAGGGAAAGGGGAAGGGCAAGGGTGTTTAGGTTTGTGTGATTAGACAGTTGGCAACCCTATGATCCAGCCAGCCTTGAACCTATGGTGCCTTTTCTCTGGTAGGAAGTTCAGACAGGTTTGAGGCATAACATGGTATTGTCAACAGGGACTAAGGGATTCATAACTGAGTTTGAGATTTATTTTTTTACAATGTTTATTAAATGCCCAGCCTTAAATCATTCATAAGGATCCTAATGCAGACTATGATCTGATAGCCACTGTAGAGCCCTGCAACCCAACCCCCTCTTGGGATCAAGTCACCTCTGATACCTTCTCCTGTCTATGAGGTTGGCCTGGATGCAGCTATGTGCCCCACTCCTGCCGGCCCTACCACCTTGCTGCAGTATGTGTGCTGCAGAGTTCATGTGCGGAGAAGTTCAGTACCTCTCATTCTGCAGCACACACAGCATCACAGGGCATGGCAGGAGCCGGGCATGCAGCCACCACCATGCCAACCCCGCAGGCAGGAGGCACTGGCTCAAATTTAGGGGGAAAGTCAGGTTGGAAAACTACTTGACCCTCCTAGGCTCAGGTCAGGTATTCTTGGGTCCAGTTCAGGGTTAAAAATTTGGCCCAAGCAAACCTCTAAGCTATTGTGTTAAATCTTCATAGTTAAATGCCACCTAGTGCAATATTTCAGTGGAAATCGCTGGACGTGTTCATGGTGGTAGTGAGTACATAATTATTGTGGCTCAGGGAGGGGTGTCACATCACCGCTTTGTTACTGAGCATTTGTGTTAGTGGTTGTTTTCATTTGTCTCCCATCTGTCTCAGCACTTACAGATTGTTTGAATATTTGTTCTAAGGATATCATGTTACTGCATGTACATAAAGTTTCTAGGGAATGCTCAAGACATCACAGCCTGCTACGATCCATGGCTGATTATTTTCAAAGGAGCAGAGTTGAAGGAAGTTAGGGAAAGTGATGTGTTAGCTTTGGTTTTTAAATTTAAAGCATCATCTCTAAATTAAAACTCAAAGCCCTGTGCCTCTAAGACCATACTGACGATGATTGCTAGAGTTGGATGAATGTCAATCAAACATATCTTAATAGTGTCTGTTTTTCATCTGCACTTTTATTGATCCAATCCCTGGTACCACAGAAGATACTTATTACTTTTGGCCAATTCACAGACCAGGTGGCATATTTTAGCGCACATAATTAAATCCTAGTCTGACTACTTCGTCATGTACGAGGATGTTTTGCTCAGCATGACTGTTAGATGGAAAATGGTAAGCCTAACAGCTATGGTTTGAGTATTAAAGGCCCAATTTTTCTTAAATTAAGGTGTTTTTTTTTTTTTTTAATAAAAAGCACACATATTAACCAGTTTAAAGATGAGAATTATAAAAAAATCTGATAAAAAGGAGCAGTAAGTAATAGTGAGTACACTTAATATGACTACTGTACTCAGTACATCCAATTAAAGAAACTAAGCAGTCAATACAGCCACAATTTTGGAGAATAACCAATATATATGTAGCTTCGCTAAAGTTTTATTTTCTATCTAGTGTAACTGAAAGTAATCTTTAAATTAAATGAGGCAATTAATAATGGATAGTCAATAAACTAAATGGAAAACTCTATGGTCTAACTCCAAACTTCATCTAACATGTGAAAAACCAAGTATTTCAACACTATATTTGCAACGTTACAAAAAAACAGTTTTATATTACAGAAAGTCAATCATATCTACCAGAACAACCTCAGTAGCAGGCAAGATGGTTGAAACAATAATTAAGAAGAGAATTATGATAAGCGATACAATAGAGACAAAGCAGCACACTTCTAGAGGAGAATATACAAACAACCTCCCCCCCCCCGCAAGCTATGAAATTTTTTTGAGAATGTCAACAAAACAGCAGATGCAGGAGAACCAATGCTTTGATTTTATTTGGGCTTTCAAAAAAAACCTTTTAAGAAGTCCCTCAAGAGACCATGAAGGAAGTTATGTTATCGTGGAGTAAGAAGTAAAGTTCTATAACAGATTAGAACAGCGGTGGGCAAACTACGGCCCGGGGGCCGCATCTGGACCTTCAGATGTTTTAATCCGGCCCTTAAGCTCCCACCGGGGAGCAGGGTCCCGGGCTTGCCCCACTCCAGCCAGGGAGCAGGATTGGGGACTTGCCCCGTTCCGTGCGACTTCTGGAAGCAGCGGCATGTCCCCCTTCCAGCTCCTACACGTAGGGGCAGCCAGGGGGCTCCGCAAGATGCCCCTGCCCCAAGCACCACCTCCGCAGCTCCTATTGGCCAGGAACTGCAGCCAATGGGATCTGCAGGGGCAGCGCCTGCGGACGAGGCAGCGCATAGAGCTGCCTGGCCATGCCTCCGCATAGGAGCCGGAGGGGGAACATGCCACTGCTTCCGGGAGCTGCTTGAAGTAAGTGCCACCCGGGGCCTGCACCCCTAGCCCCTCCTGTGCCCCAACCCCCTGCCCCAGCTCTGATCCCCCTCCTGCCCTCGGTCCCAGCCCGGAGCACCCTCCTGCACCCCCAACCCCTCAGCCCCAGAGCCTGCACCCCTAGCTAGAGCCCTCACTCCCTCCCACACCTCAACCCCCAATTTTGTGAGCATTCATGGCCCACCATACAATTTCCATATCCAGATGTGGCCCTCAGGCCAAAAAGTTTGCTCACCCCTGGATCAGAAACTAACAGACAGAAAGGAGTAGGAATAAGTGATCAGTTTGCAGCATGTCAATAAGGTTAACAGTGAGGTGCTATGAGGTTCCTATGTTTAATATACTTATTAGTGATCTGTAAAAAATGGGGAGAACAATGAGATGGCAAAATTTGTCAAATGCCAAATTTGATAGATTAGTCAACAGTAAAAGACTAACTCAGAATGGCCTAACAAAGCTAGGAGGATGGGATGATGGTGGTAGATTGAAAGGAATAATTTTGAGCTATTCCTTTAAAAAAAAAAAAAAAAAAAAAGCATTGAAATGAATTTAATGCCTTTGAAACATGCTATATAAGCAGCCTTGGAAACTTAACAACTCTTTCCATAGCACAGATGCATTATATGTGCACTGTAAGTTCTTCAGGGTTCTGTTTATTCAGCACCTACCACAGTAAGACCCTGATCCATGACAGGACCCCACCCCCATCTTCCCCCCTTCCCTCCCCCCACTACTGCAATAGACTATGTACTATTTACCTACATTACCTTACCACTGCCTCAGTCTTGATCTGGAGGGGCCATTTCTAGCAGTGATATTAGTTCAGTCTCAATACCCATTGATCCTTGGCTTCTCTGCTGAAAAAGTGAGCATATTTAACTTTTCTTTCATCCATATTGTCTGTTCCCCTCCCACACACTCTATTAAATGGGTCTGAGAAAATATTTCTTAGGTAATAACTTCATCCGAGGAATTTAGCCTCTTTTCTGCTGGTGCAGGATAACCATGAGCACAACATGGCTGAAACCAGTTCTTTTTAAAAACACAAACAGTTAGTTATGGAGAATGTTTTGCACTATTCACCCCACTTTAACAGTGAGTCGCCTGTTTCAGTACAATGCAGCTTAGAGCATATGGGGCAAGATCAAACAGATTATTGCAGTCAAAAGTATTTATGATTTGCCTTTATTGCTTAAGACTGCTGGAGCATTTATTCAAGCAGCCAGAAGTGATATGGTGTCCTGTTTACCTGACACTAGTCAGGAAAACCTGCTCTACAGGCTTCTACATGAAATCTTCAGTAGAAATTTAAATTGCTGATTCAATCCATCTGGTTTCAGCCAAAAACAACAGCTTACTCCCCTGCCACCAGCTCATTTATCTAAGACTAAGAACAACAACTGCCTGGTCACCAGACAGGAAGCACAATCGGCCTAACTTCTACCCAGAAGGTCATATTTTCAAAGCAAGGAGTGAACAGCAGTGTGTACCCTAAAACCCAAGACACATATGAAAATCAGGTATGGCGTTTACACGTAGAAGGAGACTTGTGCACATTTAAATGCTCCTAGCTTTGAAAACTGGTCCAGCATTTCAGACACTTGTATGAAATACACAGCTACAGTGATACCAACTCATGATTTTAATCACAAGTGTTACTGTATTTGAAGTTTTAGCTTAAAGCTAAGCTAAGTGATTAGATGAAAAATCTCAGCTTTCAATAAAAATAATAAAAAATCCTAACCTTCCTGGTGCGGGAGAAGAGTTTGAAAATGTGACCCAAATGCAGCCCAAGACTCAAAAACACAGAGCAAATGAATCCCAAATCTAATATTCTCCCCTTGCATTTTCTAAGCCAAATTAATGATTGGGGGGGGTTGAGGTGACTCATTATTTTTGATCATTTGGGGTTGCCAATACTGTAGCTAACAAGACTTTCAAATCAAACAAATACACCTGCCAAGTCTGTCATTACTGTGAAACTTACGCAAGGGATCACCTTTGTATACACACCTGTTTTGAGACTATCCCAAACATATCCAATAAATTCTATTCTTCTGTTATTACTGGAAGGCCACCTCCACTAAACAGTTCCTTACAAGTCTCCTGAGTGGTCATTGAAGACCTCTTTCATAGTAATTCTGCAACACATATAGTTTGCATCAGATTACTTATATGTAAGGCTGTGTTTTAGTCACAGACATTTTTAGTAAAAGTCATGGACAGGTCACGGCCCATAAACAAAAATTCACAGCCTGTCACCTGGTCATGATTTGTACTATATACCTTTAACTAAAACTTGGGCCCAGGGGCCATGAATGCTGCGGGGCAGGGCATGGCCCAGGACCCCCACTGGTGCTGGGGGGGAGGCAGGCAGCAGTGCATGGCCCAGGACCCCCGTTGGTGCTGGAGGCGGGGGGGGGGGGGGGGTGGCGGGGCTGGCAGGCTCCCTACCGGGCTCCGTGCAGCTCCCTGGAAGCAGCCAGCAGCTCCTAGTGGGAAGGCCAGGGGTCTCCAAGCGCTGCCCCCGCCACGAGTGTCAGTTCCGCAGCTCACATTGGCCGGAAACCACAGTCAATGGGAGCTACAGGCGTGGTGCCTGCAGGCAGGGGCAGCGTGCAGAGCCCCCTGGCCCCTCTGCCTAGAAGCTGCAGGACATGCTGGCTGCTTCCAGGGAGCCCCCTGAGGTAAGCACTGCCCCACACCCCAACCCCCTGCCCCAGCCTTGAGCCCCCTCCCACAGCCAAACTGCTGCTGCTGGTCCTGGGGCTGCCTGAGCTGCTTGGACAGCCCCAGAGCCAGCCACACAGACCGTTGCAGCAGTCATGGAGGTCATGGAAAGTCACGGAATCTGTGACTTCCATGACAGACACGCAGCCTTACTTATATGTAGCCTATATTAAAAAGGTGGAGCAAAATTCAGATCAATTGGATTATATGCGTGCAAAATATGACCATTTGCAAAGCAATGAAATCCTTACCCAGCTCCAAACAATACTACAAAGTCAGAGTCAAAAGACCTCAAGCACTGATTTATTAGCAGAAAAGCAACTCTAAAAGCACACACCAGCCACTAGTACTTTACCCTGTATAAGGATTCTCCTAAAGATTTGTTTGCTTTGTGCAGAACACATGCTCTGCCAGAGATCTCCTCCCATTTTCCTTCTATTCACAGTGAAGTCTAATGAGCCATACTTGCCTCAGTAAGTCAGCAGTAATTAGAACCTTGCAGGGAGCTGCATGTTAACACCTGCTAACTGAAAGAGGGAAGAATCCTGCCACTCTAGCCCAGATCCTCAAAAGGTATTTCAGCTCCTAACTTCCATTATTTCAAATACCTCTAAATACTTTGAGGATCTAGTCCGTTGTTACACCATGGATAAAGATAATTACAGCAGATACATTGAACTGGTGTAACCTTACCCTTTCTTCTCTTAAATGAGCATAGCTCAAGATAGTGCCCATATTGAAGACATACAAGTTGTGGCATGTCCTATCAGCTTGAGGACTCCTCCCTTCTAAACCACAGTCAGAAAAGAATCGGATCCTATTGTACTATGGGCTGGAAGACAAAACAGTTCCTGCCTTAAACAGTGTACACCCTAAGGCCTTGTCTTCACGAGAAAGGGTTTGCTGCCAAAACCCTGTACTGTAGTACACCCCAATATAACTGCTTCTACACTAAGGCTTTTGCCAGTGTGTGTGTATATACATAAATAAAAATCACACCCCCTAAACACAATTTCTAAACCGGCAAAAGTTTCTAGGGTAGATGAGACATAAATAAACATGCAATGTCCCATTTTGTACACGGAGACTGCACCAGTGCAAAACCTGCTTTGTGCTACATCATTGTATTTACACCAGTGCAAATGTCCTTAATGTAGTCTAACCCTTCGTGAATGGTGTAAATCTAGGAGTAACTCCATTGCAGTCAATGCAGGTACTCCAAATTGAGTGTCTGCATAGGCTGCAATGGAGTTATTTTACCTTTATGTCAGCATGAATAAAGTCAGGATATGGCCTTAAATTAATAGAATAAACAGATTATACTTTATTAAGCCCACTTTGGTAGCGTACTAGAAGTTCACAGTTTTGAATGGACAAAACTTAAGTCTTAATGAACTGGTAAGAGCCTGCTCGCTTGGATGGAAAGGTTGTGTTTCTCTCCATTTGCCCTGGAGGCAAAAATCAAAGCTTCAAACAACTTTTTTCATTTAGATGACAAGAAGGCTGAGCAAATGAACCTGGAAGCAGCTACAGCCTCCAACACTGATTTGTCTCAGCCACAAAGGGGAAAATATAGGAAGTGAAACAAGTCTCTGAACTTTCTGATTAGGGCGAGTCAGTCCTGAATTTAAAAACCAATGACATTCAAACACAGAAGGATTTCTCTCTTTAGGTTGTTTACAATTAATTGAAAAAAAGAAAAAGAAAGAGATACAGGAGCACTATCAACTTCCAAATTTGTTGGAAAGGCCTACTCTGTTCACACACGGAATTGAGTTTGACAGCCACATCTAAGTCTCCTGTAGATATATTCCCAGTGCTATTGTAACCTTTGAGTGGGCTAGAGTTTACTTTACTGCCTCTCTCCTGGTGCTCTAACACACCTTCTATAGCAAAGCACATGGAGACCCAGAATTCAGTCATTGAGGATATTCAGCAAGGATTGCACAGGGTCAACCTCCCCATAAGCAAGTCCAAAAAGAACAAAGGGAATGCACTTACTTTTAAATACCAACTTTACAAAAGACAAATAAACTAATAGCTTAATTTCTGTTTTATAAGCCTACTTCACAATACACATAAATTGTCTTCATGTATACACAAACAAAAGAAACAAATTGAATCTAAACAAGTCAGTCCCCATAGAAACACAGTGAGAAGCAACTCAGTGTTCTAAAAGCTTAGATTGAGTTCACCTGAGTCTCACTTAGGCCTTGTCTATACTTATGGCTAGATCGGCATAGCTGGGATTGATGCAGCAGTGTCGGTTTAGCGGGTCTGGTGAAGACCCGCTAAGTCAGTGTTCTTCGTTGCAAGGCCCGCGAGCCAGTGGCAGCTCCCATCGACCCTAAGGGCAGCTCCCTAAGTTCCCTCTAAGCTGCGCAGCCCCACAGCAGGCTATAAATAGCTGCGCAGCAGCTCTAAAGGCCATGCAGCAGGGATCTGAAGAGGAGAGAGGTAGGGGGTGGGTGGGAACTGGGGAGGGGAGCAAATTGGGGCTTTCAGGGCTGCTGTGGGCCTCTCCCCCGGCCCTGGAGCTCCTTGTTGCCAACAGGAGGGGAGAGAGGGCCCCTTCCCCCAGAGCTCCTGTGCCGACAGGGGGGAGAGAGGGCCCCTTCCCCCAGAGCTCCTGCTGCCTGCTGGCAGGGGAGAGAGAGGCCCCTTCCCTGAAGCTAGCTGCTGCCAGCAGAGAGAGGGCTGCAGGGAGTCCTCTTGCCTCAGCCCCAGGGCAGCCTGCCTGCACCCCAAACTTCACATCCCCAGCCCCACCCCAGAGCCCACACCCCCAGCCAGAACCCTCACCCCCCCCACATCCCAACCCTCTGCCCCAGCCCTGAGCCCCCTCCTGCACCCTGAACCCCTCTGCCCCAGCTCCACCTTAGAGCCCTCATCCTGCACCCCACCCTACCCTGGGCCACCTCCCACACTCCGAACCCTTTGGCCCCACCCCATGTGGCTCTCACATTGAAAGTTTTTTGCCAAAGTGGCCCCCACTTCAAAAATAGTGAAGAGCACTGTGATAAGTCAATGGCAGAGCACTCTCCCCGCAACTTCTGTACTCCAGCTCCCCGAGAAGTATAAGGTAAGTCAGTGGGTGAGCGTCCCCCGTCGACACAGCACGGCGTAGACACTGCTGAAAGTTTACTTGAGTTACGTCGACTTCAGTTACGTAATTTACGTAAGCGATGTAGCATGACATAGGTCGACTTACAGCTGTAGTGTAGACCAGAGTCTTTGTTCATCCACTCTGCTGTGTGCTGAGTCAGAAGCACTACATCATATCTTCCCTCCTCTGGCTTGCAAAAGTCTCCAACTGGAATCCAGGCAGAGTTGCTCCTCCTCAGCTGACTAGCTAATTGAGCGATTCCCCAGTTGAACAAACTACTTAACCAAGCAATCAGTATTAGTTATATAAGTGAAAACCCCTGTTATAAGAAAAATACAAAACTGAGAATAGCACAATATAAATGACGCTTTCTCCACCATCACATTTAAACAAGAAAAGAGTTGGTGAACCAGACTGGTTAAGACAATTTGGCTAATATCAAATAACATTCAAAATATACAATTAAAATGAAAAAAATTTTCCCTCCCAATTTCCCTTTTCTATTACCAACACTCACAGGTGCTGACTTTACAATGTGCCGGGGGTGCTCAACCCCTGGCTCTGCCCCAGGCCCTGCACCCACTCCACCCCCTCCGCAAAGACTCCACCCCTGCCCTGCCTCTTACCGCTCCCGTCCCGCATCTTACTGCCCTGTTCCACCCCCTCTCCCAAGCACGCTGCGTCTTCGGTCCTCTCCCCTTCCCCCCAGAGCCTCCGGAACACCGCGAAACAGCTGTTCACAGCAAGGGGGAGGCGCTGATCCGCGGGGGCCTGCTGCTGGGGTGGGGGGAGGGACAGCAGTGCAAGTACAGCGGCACAGCGCGGTACGCCATGCCAGCAAGATATTTATAGCCAGTACAGTGTACTGGAAAGACACAGGAGGAGCCGGTGGCCCCACACCGGCAGCTTCTCTGGTGCGGCTGTACCACCCCCAGCCCCGCCTCCTGCCCTTTCACAGAGCTGCGTCTCCTCCATCTGTACAACAGCAGCCTCGCCGGAGGACAGGGCTGGGGGCGGTACAGCTGTCGAAGGAGCTGCCAGTGTTCTTCTCCTTTCCCTGCTGCGGTTCCAAAGTCTCTGGCGCAGCAGGAGGAGGACAGAGCCCTCCCTCCCACCCCCCTCCAGTAATGTGGGATGGATCATGGAGAGGGGACGGGGAGAGCATGGTGGTCCCGTGCTCCCCCCTTAACTGGTCCCCCCTCCCCCCTCCGTACCGGTAAGAAATGGATTTTACTTGCACCACTGGGTGGGGGGGAGCTGATGAGGGGCTGTCAGTGGGTGCTCAGCACCCACCATTTTTTCCCCTATGGGTGCTCCAGTCCTGGACCACCCATGGAGTCGGCACCTATGCTAACACTGCCAGGGCTTCCCTGTTGGAAAGGTAACAGTATCACTACCCTGCTGAAAAATGCATCAGAGTTAGGGGAAAGCAGCTTGCTTTCTGTTCCTGGGACTATCTATCTTCCAACCTATGCATCTCACTTACCCTTTTGTAAAGCAAGCACTTTCTTTCTTTTCCCCTCCGGCCTCCTTCCTCAGCAGTCAACCAATTCCCTTTTATAACCCTGCTTTAATGAGCCCCCTAGTTAGCTGCTGCACTGCTTACTTTAGTTCGGGTTATCACAAGCTGTTTTTATTATATATCTATGTAATATTCCAACTACTACACCCGCCCCTCACCCACACATATATTGAAAGGTATTTCTCAGTTAGACAAACAACAAAAACAAATTTAGAGTTCTAGGCCAAGTCATTTTTCAGATTTTCAGATTTGAAAATTTTACCTGAAATTAACTTTTAATTTTTTTTCTAAATACCATCACTTAATATTGTTTTCTGATTTTATCCAGAAAAAATTCTACCTTTGGATGAGATGCAACATGCACAATTTCAGAAATTGGTTTCTTTGGAGGGAAGAGTTTAAAAATAAAATCAGGTTTATAATGGGAAATGGGTAGTTAAGTAGTATTTTTCCCACTTTACCCATGGGGAAACTGAGGCAGATATCTCCAGTGAATTGCTTAAGGGAGCCAGAGGGAGTCAGTGTCAAATGGGACTAGAACTCACCAGTGCTTGACTCCCATATCTACTAGATCAGACCTCCCTCCCAAGGGAAAGAAGGAGGAAAACAGACAATACAATTGAGCAAGATTATTTGAAAGATCAAGCAACATATTAAGGAAAGGACCACGTTATATCAATTACAGCATGTATATACAGATTCCTGTATGGTAGGCACACAAGCAGACATTCTATTCATTATTAGTATCCTGCTGCTCTATCCATTGAAAACAAAATATGTCAATGGAATTTTTCATTCTAATTAGGTTTCATAATAGTGTAAAGAACTGCCTGATGAGTATATACACCACTACCCTCTACTGGATAGAATCAGAATGTCTGAGCTGTGTATGGGAGGCCCTACATTGCTAACAGGTAGCCAAAAGTTCTTCAATTTAGGGGGTATGAGCATGAATTCTATTCCTGTTATCACCAGGGCTTTCTTTGTACAGCACAGCAAAAACTGCAAAGCTTAGGAGTCCTCAGATTTGTTAACAAAAGCAATATTTAATGTTTCACCCCTGACCTATGAAAGAGTGACTGAATACATGAATTAAAGCCCTCATCCTTGCCTTAGGCTTTAACATTTGCATGTCGTCATTATCTAACTAATCATTACCTTCAAACAGATTTTATTGCTTTATAAATTGTTAGCTGCAAAACACATTAAACATTGTTTAAAATACAAAGCATAGTATTAATATGAATGATGCTGAAGTTTTATCAATTTAAAAGTATACAAAAATACAATTCTTTCAGACTTACCATAGTGTGATTAAAGCAGGCAGTCAGAACACTAAATACACTCATTTGTTCTACATCACATATTTTAAACTGATGAATTGTAGGTCATTGGCACTAAGGAGAGCCCATACCTCTGTTTGATTAAAGGAATTAGCAGCTAAAATTAAATAAGTGGGAACGAAAAAAAATCCCATCAGCCAATTCTTGAGAGGAAAATGAGAGCTTAGTAGGAAAATGGTAAGTTACTATATATGACATGATATGTAATGTATTCAACAGATGCTAAAGATTGACTCTTTACAGGGATATTAGTTTGCTGCTGGATTCCTGATATGATAAGACTGCAAAATCAGGATAGGTTGTTTTCCCTCAATGAAGATAAAAGATCAAAACAAACAGGTT
This sequence comes from Emys orbicularis, assembly GCF_028017835.1. Lineage (NCBI taxonomy): Eukaryota > Metazoa > Chordata > Testudines > Emydidae > Emys > Emys orbicularis. The sequence continues at coordinate 52,920,896 of NC_088684.1, read as the reverse complement.
CATATCTGAGGTATCTGTTAATCCTCTGCATAAATAACAGTTGGCTGCTTCATTTATAGAGGGCTTAGTGGGCCTTGATCATTTATAAACTTAATGCTACAGTTTACTCAAATATTCCATGAGAGCAACTGAAAAAAATCAGAAGCATATTTGTGTGTCAATGTTACACAGTAAATTAAGAAATGAAAACAAAACTCAAAATATGTCATCCCGGAAGCCCTCTTTAGAGAGCTCAAGGTACCAACACCCCGATGACCCAAGTTCTAGCACAGGGGTTCTCAAACTGGGGGTCGGGACCCCTCAGGGGGTCGCAAGGTTATTACATGGGGGGTCGCGAGCTGTCAACCTCCACCCGAAACCCGACTTTGCCTCCAGCATTTATAATGGTGTTAAATATATTAAAAAGTGTTTTTAATGTATAAGAGGGGTTGCAGTCAGAGGCTTGCTATGTGAAAGGGGTCACCAGTACAAAAGTTTGAGAACCACTGGTCTAGCACATCATAATTACTTCTTCCTCTTGGATGGCGGAAGCCAGTGCCAGGAAGGTGACTGGTACAGGGTCAGAGAGAGGTTGGGAGTATTTATTAATCCCTGCCCCACCCCAGCCTGAACGTTGTTGAGAATCTCATTCTCCTGTCCTGTTCCAAGAAGATATTTTTTCATACTTTATGTTGGAGCCTGGTGGAGCAGGGCCAGAGAGCCCTGAAGGGATGCCAGGCAGGAAGTAGTGAAATTGTCTGGCAGAGCCAAAAGCCCCGCCTTAGGGAGTCAAGACCTAGGACAAGGAGAGAATTCAGCTTTATGAAAGGTAAACAGGGCTGTTTCAAAAGTGCTGCCAAATCTGCAGTTTAGGAGACCTCACCAAGGTTACTTGGATGTTTACCACTCATGCTCTGGGTGCTGAGTATATGTTACTTTATAGTTGGCTGAAAACTCTGAGGAGGGGTTAATTAATAACCTGAACCCTCTGGGGAAAGGCATCTCCCCTTTACTGCTCTGGCTAAGGAGTGATGTAAATTATCCTGTCCTGTTTAAACAAGAGACCTTCATCCACTGTTCCCCTAGTCAGGGCCGGCTCTGGCTTTTTTGCCGCCCCAGGAAAAAAAGCCTCCCGCCGCCCACCCCCCGCCCCACCGGCGGGGAGCGCGGCAGGGGAGGGCGCCGAGCCCGGCCGCGGGCCCGCTCTCCCCGACCGGCCGGAGCACCGGGGGGAGGGCGGCGAGCCCGCCGCGGCTCTGCTGGCGGCCGGAGCGCTGGGAGGAGGGCGGAGAGCCCGGCCGGGGCCCCGCTCTCCCCGGCGGCCAGAGCGCCGGGGGGAGGGCGGCGAGCCCGGCCGGGGCTCCGCTCTCCCCGGCGGCCAGAGCGCCGGGGGGAGGGCGGCGAGCCCGGCCGGGGCTCCGCTCTCCCCGGCGGCCAGAGCGCCGGGGGGAGGGCGGCGAGCCCGGCCGGGGCTCCGCTCTCCCCGGCGGCCAGAGCGCCGGGGGGAGGGCGGAGAGCCCGGCCGGGGCTCCGCTCTCCCCGGCGGCCAGAGCGCCGGGGGGAGGGCGGAGAGCCCGGCCGGGGCTCCGCTCTCCCCGGCGGCCGGAGCGCCGGGAGGAGGGCGGAGAGCCCGGCCGGGGCTCCGCTCTCCCCGGCGGCCGGAGCGCCGGGAGGAGGGCGGAGAGCCCGGCCGGGGCTCCGCTCTCCCCGGCGGCCGGAGCGCCGGGGGGAGGGCGGAGAGCCCGGCCGGGGCTCCGCTCTCCCCGGCGGCCGGAGCGCCGGGGGGAGGGCGGCGAGCCCGCTGCGGCTCCGCTCTCCCCGGCGGCCGGAGCGCCGCGGGGAGGGCGGCGAGCCCAGTTGCGGCCCCGCTCTCGGGCCGGAGCGCCGCACCGCGCCGCCCCCCTTCAGGTGCCGCCCCAAGCACATGCTTGGTGGGCTGGTGCCTGGAGCCGGCCCTGCCCCTAGTTTCCTCCATAAACACAGGCATCCATTCTAGACACATTACTTATTCTGTCCCCTGCATGAGACTCAGCCAACAGTTTGCATGGTGTAAGTGTTTGGAGCATGGGGAGAGAGGTCACTCGCTGAATAATTGTGGCCTTGCAGATGCAGGCAGACTGTAGCTGGTGGCAAGATTAGTCTGAACTGGCTCTGTTTATAAATGTGAGTCATTCTCATTCTCTGGCTGGGAGGGAGCTGATTTTTGTAAGTTATCTGAAAATTAGTGGAGAGAAGGGGAGCATGTGGGCAGCAGCGCAGGAAGAGCACTGAAAAGAACCCCCCGGATGTGCAAAGATTTTAGTTTTGAAAGCAGGTATCTTATCATTGCATGACAGCCTGTAACTCTGGGGGAAATGAATAAATGACGTAGAGTCCAGTCTCCCAATATGCCACATTAATGGATAGCAGAGAAATTGCCTTGCCCCACAGTACTTCCCCCACTCCCTCAGAATGAGTTGTGATCTGCTAATCACTTGTGGTGTACTGAACATGAGGTACAAAATATAGCTATTCTAAAATTACCACTACAGCACTATGACGTAAAGTAAAACAGTGCAGAAAAAGTGCAGAATTGAGAGGGAAAGGAAGGGCTTATATGGTTGCTGGGGCAAATCTCATAAGTCTGGTGGGAGATGTGTGATGAGCATGTGATGCCCAGGAAAGGGGTCAATCAGCTCTCAGCAGTTGCTAGCTAAATGTCCTGTATTCTCAGGGTATGCTCAGCGAATGAGAAGGAAACGTATAATCAGAACCAATCTTATGTTTCATTGGTTAAGTATGTTATCAGTAGGGTGACCAGACAGCAAATGTGAAAAATCAGGACAGGGAGTGGGGGTAATAGGAGCCTATATAAGAAAAAGACCCAAAAATCGGGACTGTCCCTATAAAATCGGGACATCTGGTCACCCTAGTTATCAGTATCCTATTGGGGTTGGAATGCCCTCAGAAGCAAAGATGAGACCTGGCTTTAGTCACAGAGTTTGAATTAATCTTTCTCAGTAAAGCAGTTGTTGTTCCTCTGGACTCTGAAATGTTATTACCTTAAGCACAGCAGTGTACAATGCTCTGAGACATGTTTTTAAATGTCTCTATGTGGAGTGAAATGACTTTTTAAAAATAGGTATTTGAAACTAATTTGGTTGGGGTGTGGGAAGCATTTTAAATCAAAAGCATTTCCAGTAATACTCATTTAGCACTTTTCAGTTATTGGTCTTGAGGCAGGTCACAATAATGGGTATCTTTATCCCCATTTTATAGATAAGGCACCTGAGTCACAGAGAATTTAAGTGACTTGTCCAAAGCTACACAGTAAATTAGTGCCAGATCTGGGAACAGAACCACAGTTTTCTGCCTCCTGGTCCCACACCCATATCAGGTGGGTCACACAGTCTCTAAAGAATGACCTACCTCTGTCTGACAATAATTCAGTCCCCAGTTATAGTTTAAAAAAAACACACACACACTCTCCACTCTTTACCAGAAGGGTCCTGTGACTATCTAAAGCTATGGAATTAAAACTGAAAGCAGTGCAAGTTTCCTCGTTCAGCACCCTTGTAACCAGGGCATTTTGGAAATAGTGTGTAAATTAATAGTGCTGTTTTTGTTTAGTTTCCAGGAAATTGCAGCACAAATCAACCTACATTACAGTGCTCCTTCTTGGATGTTCTTCAGAAATGCTCTAGCTCTTTACAGAACGTATGACTTCATAAAGGCCCAGGAGTGCCTTTGCAACACCATGAACTCATGGAGCAGTGGCCAAATTGTAAATTATGATTCCATCTCAGCATATATGCTTGGACAATTTTCTAGTTTTTCTTCTGCTTATCCCCAGAATTCATAATAAGGGAAAATATGTTGCTGTATTATAAAAAGCTGCATTGCAGTAAAAGCACTGAAGAAAAGATTTAACACAGCCTTGTAGCTATTACAATATGGCTTGTTAATTTTAAAGATTCTTTTTCACTTTTTTGGCACAGCTGCTTACAGGCTCAGACAGGGATCTTAATGTAATATATGTAGAATATGGAATGGGGCCCAGATTCACCAACCTGCTCTGCTCCCTTTGCTCCACTCCAGAGTTACAAAGAACATAAGAACATAAGAACGGCCGTACCGGGTCAGACCAAAGGTCCATCTAGCCCAGTATCCTGTCTACCGACAGTGGCCAATGCCAGGTGCCCCAGAGGGAGTGGACCTAACAGGTAATGATCAAGTGATCTCTCTCCTGCCATCCATCTCCATCCTCTGACAAACAGAGGCTAGGGACACCATTCCTTACCCATCCTGGCTAATAGCCATTAATGGACTTAACCACCATGAATTTATCCAGTTCTCTTTTAAACGCTGTTATAGTCCTAGCCTTCACAACCTCCTCAGGTAAGGAGTTCCACAAGTTGATTGTGCGCTGCGTGAAGAACAACTTCCTTGTATTTGTTTTATACCTGCTGCCTATTAATTTCATTTGGTGACCCCTAGTTCTTGTATTATGGGAATAAGTAAATAACTTTTCTTTCTCCACTTTCTCCACATCACTCATGATTTTATATACCTCTACCATATCCCCCCTTAGTCTCCTCTTTTCCAAGCTGAAGAGTCCTAGCCTCTTTAATCTCTCCTCATATGGGACCCATTCCAAACCCCTAATCATTTTAGTTGCCATTTTCTGAACTTTTTCTAGTGCCAGTATATCTTTTTTGAGATGAAGAGACCACATCTGTACGCATTATTCGAGATGTGGGCGTACCATCGATTTATATAAGGGCAGTAATATATTCTCAGTCTTATTCTCTATCCCCTTTTTAATGATTCCTAACATCCTGCTTGCTTTTTTGGGGATCAAAGAGCCATGTATTTTCCATATTGGGGGTTCCCCTGACATAGAGTCCCCAGAAGGCATCAAGCTAGCATTTTTCTTCCCCCCCCCCCCAGTTATACTCTCTCTGTCACATTTCAGGGTGCAATCCAGACCAGTGAGGGGCTGTGTCACCTCTGCCTTGCAACCTGGGTGTCTCACAACACTTTGCTTCTGTAGCTCCCAACGTGGGCTCCTCACAGCATGCAGGTCACACCCTGAGTGCCTGTGTATAGCCACAGCACTGGTCTAGCAATTCTGACCACAGCAGCCTGTCAGTAACACACCAGCTACACTCTGGCTTCCAGCAGTCTTGGTTACTACCTGCAGGGTGATCCTAACACACTCCCAGTCCTCGATTTTCCCTCCAAAAGTGTTTTCTGTACTGTCCAACCCTTTCCTGGACAGTTCAGATATTAGAGGTCCGTTGCCCCAGTAAGGGGTCAATATACAACAGTTTGCTACTTTTACTGATGTTACCAAACAGTTCAGTTTAAACACAACACTGGATTCGTTCTGATTAAAAAATAAAACAAGTTTATTTAACTACAAAGAGGTTTTAAGTGACTACAAGTATAAGGTAATAAAGTCAGCAATGGTTACAAGAGAAATAAAGATAAAATGCTATCTAGTAGTTAGCATTTAACAAGTTAGACTTGGTTCAAGGTAAAATCCTGACCATAGGTTCCCAGCAACATGGCTGACCAAATATTCATGTCAGGATCCCTCCCAAAGTCAAAAGACTGGTTCCTCTCTCTTCTTAGGTAAGAGAGAGAAGCTGGGGTGTTTTTGCCCCTCACTTTCATAGTCTAGTCACCCTTTGAAATGCATTTTCCTGCGGGTTACCCCTAGGAAAGTTCCTTCCCACTCTGAGGACGGAGACAAGGGGTATTCATAACTTTACATAGAATGTTGCTACATACATTTCACCATGATATTATTGACCAGTGAGTTATTAGTTTTCAAATGATACCTCACAAGGCATATTTTGTAGGAAGATTATTATAATAGTGTGAAGGGAGTGAATACAGGGTGCATTCAGTCACACCCTCTCCTAGTCCTAAGTGCAAGAGGTGTTTTAGGGGAAGAGAAGGTTGGTGATGGAGTGTCGCCAGAGCATGCTGCTCCCTTGGTTGATGGGTGGCCGCTTGGGAGCCCTAGCCAACTGGTATAGTTTAGAGCTGCTCCAAGGCTGCTCTAATCTACACTGGGGGCAGGGCCACATAGAGTGACCCTATCATTTGGGAGTTGTTGCCAATTCCCTTCTGGCCTCTCCTTCCTGCTCCCCCTTTCAGCTATATCCAGCTGTAAATTTAGCTCTAGAATTCTAAAAATAAAGCATGTGGCCTGTTTTAAATTAAGTCTCTTATTACAGGAATCGTGAAACTGTAGGTTGGATGGCAAGGCAATGCCAAGCTGAGTACTTCAATATATTAGTGATGAAACAGCTTCAAATGTCTTTCATTTCCTCTGTTGGCTTACTGTGTACATCAAATAGGAGGGGTGACAACAAAGAACCTCTGATGACTTTATAGGCCTCTCAGCAAATGAACAATTGTTCCACTGGATATTCCTGGACCTCTTTGAAAAGGAGAGAACCACCAAAACTCACTCTCCACTGCTGCAACATCAAACAGGTGAGTAATTATAGCAAATAAAAACAGCATACACAAGGCATACATTTGTAGGCTATTACTGCGTTCCTTGAGTGTGTTCAGCCACCCATGAAATGAAGCAGTAGCCTCATGCACACCCTGGCATGGCTTATTGCTATTAAACTAAGGCTTGCTACCTTTAACTTTCTTCAAAAAACAAAATGGGGATAGAGATATTTAATGCCTCCTTGCACTCTGAGAAAGAGTCCCTAGCAGAAGGCTAAGAGAAAATGGTTAGAAAGACATTTCTGCTATTATTCTAATGTATTCATTTCCCCCCTCTTTTTAAAACACCTTTCATGATTCCTTTCCACCCTCCTCAGAAGCTCAGCTGCCATTTCAGCAATAGTTTGTGACCAAAAACCCAATTTCAGTGTTTTCTGTTTTCAATTCCCTTTCTTTTAAAAATACTAAAGAGAGAATATCAAGCAGTTTAGTTTTTACAATATACTTAAAAGTATCTGGAGGTCCTGCAAATGGTACTGAAAGGGTAAGTTGGCTCTTTGTGGTTAAACTATCACTTTCTCTCCTCCTAATCATTCACCCCTACCATTTACTTTCCTTCCCAACCAATCAACATAATTTGTACAAAGCTTATTTGTATATTATCTGATTATTTGTTTTTCAGTAATGAGCTCCTTTAATAGCGCATATGAGACATGAAAAAGGCCTAACAGACCAATCAAAATTTGGATTTGGAAAATTGGCGTATAATAGTATAAACTGTTTCTAATGGTCTAAACTGTTGCTAATATATTTAACAGAATTAGTATGGACTCTTTATCATTGTCCATTGCTAGAAATCATTCCTATCTATGCAGTCTCAATTCCATGTACAGCTCTGTGACACCCTGGCACCCCAATATTCACCACTGTCATGTAATCAGGATACGTTTTACACAAAGTATGCCTTGTAAGGTATCATTCTAAAAGTCTTGATCTGCTAGACATTAATATCTCATTGGATGGTATGTGCTATCGTCGTATATGAAGTTATGAAGTTTGGCTATGTAAGTGTTACTGAAACGTGTTGTGAGGTTGAAAACACCCACAAGCAGCCTTTCAGGTACAACAGTAAAAAGGCCAAACAATGTTAATGGCTTATTGAGGAAATGCACACAAGCACAAGGATTATCCCAGGAACTGTGTACAATAGAAACCTCTCAGAGATAGCACTACACAATGGGAACTGTTTGACCCAGGTCACAGCAAAAGAGCTTTCCAGCAAGTGGGAAGAAGATATAAAAGGGGGGAAATGACATCATGTGGGATCTCACTCTCCCAACAACAACACACCTGGAAACACCTGAGGAACAGAGACTGAACTGTAGGAAGTGATGGTCCCAGGTTAGAGGCATTTCTAGCCTGTGTATGAAAACCTGGGAAAACTAAACTTAAGCTTGTGCCTTAAGAATCTGCCAGCCTGTTTATCACTCAGGGTGGGAATTTGCTAATTCATATCCTACTTATCTAGTGTGGTAAGCCCAGTTTGCAGTTTTGTTTATTTACTAGGTAATCTGCTTTGATCTGTTTGCTATCACTTATAATCACTTAAAATCTATCCTTTTGTAGTTAATAAACTTATTTTATGTTTTAATCTAAACCAGTGAGCTTTGACTGGAGTGCTTGGGGGAAATCTCTGCTTGGTTATCACAAGTGTGCATTGTTCTCTTCACACTGAGGGAGAGGCGGACTGGGTATTAAACCCGTATACTGGGCAGATTTGACCAGGGCAGGATGGTACTGCTCTGGGGTCCCAGGCTGGGAAGCTGGTGGTTAGAGATCCTGCATGTAACTGCAGCTGGGTGTGTCCCTACCTGTATGAATGCTGGTGAAAGTGCAGGCGGGAGGGCTTTGCAGCTTGTCACAGCAGTACAGTGTGAGAGGGAGCCCAGGCTGGTGGGTCAGGGGGCTCAGTGGTACCTCAGTTCCAAGTGGCACCCCGGGGGGAACCCGTCACAAGCTCTAAATCCAGGCTGAATGGGATCAAAGAAATATGTGGAATCGAAGTGTTGCTAAAGCATCTTTTCAATTAAAAGTGTGTTGTTTCTTGGTACATGATTGTACCCTTGAGAGGCTCCTATAGAAACAGGAAGTTAGATGCATGTATGTTCTGTGTTAGCAAATACACAATACTTACAGCTGCTGTTTTCATTTCCCACTAGATAGAATCATACAGTGAATTTGAGTACTCTGCTTCATTCACTGGAGAGACAGACTCAGTAAGTGACTGATGATGAATCTTTAAGCCATTTGCTGCCACTTACTGGATAACTCCACATCCTGCTTCAACAAAGGGAAAACATGACACTTGCTTGCAGTAAAACTTGCAGTTAGACATCCCCGTAAGCCCTTGTAATCATTTTCTCTGGTGGATGTTGGCGCACTAGAGGACAGTGGCTTTATGTTGAATAACCACATTCTGATTGGCTTTGTGAACAGGTTGAATTCTTGGAAGAATATTTAAAGGAAGTGAATTCTGAATTTGTACCTGAAAATACTTGCACTGCAGACATGGTTCTGAGAGTTACACTCATCCAGTTGGAGAACAGTAACACAACCTGTGACTTATTTGGCCAATTACACCATCACAATTCAGATTCTGAATACTGTCAACAAACTTCTCATGAATGAACAAAGACCAAAAATTATTTGCAGAAAGTGTATGATGATTTATTTCAAATAAAAAATTGACATAATTGTAAGATGTTCTTAGCAGACTCCACCCCCCCCCCCCCCCGCTGGATCGATCGCTGCCCGCCAATGCGGCAGGTAGCGTAGACAAGCCCTGATATGTATCTCTCTGAGAAGTAAGCTCTGTGGTCAGTCCATATCTGGTACAGAAGCCTGCCCTTCTAGTAACAGCCCTACAATCTACCATGTACCAGTGTACATGATATAGGGCTTGAGAGATACCCTGAGTCAGCAGAGAGAGACTCCAGAGGTCCAGACTCTGGAGAAGCCTGGGGACTCACAGCAGAAGAAGGCTTATTTACATACCATGTTTGGTGCTTGATTAATAAACTAGACTCCTGAAGAGATACTGTTCACTGTATACAAATGTCACTGAACTTATTGAAAGCCCACTAGGGGAAATTGAAGCAGAAATAGTTGCAGTTCCACACTGGGCCATAGGGGGTGTTGCAGGGGTGAGTGCTTACCATTACAGGTTGCCAGCAGTAATAGGCCATTATCATGTGATACTGATATCTCTTAATTATAGGCAACCTGACCTCAGGAGATCAGTGAGCTTGGCTAACAAACAGGTTTATTTTCTTAAGTGAACTTTGTGTGAGGAGAGTTTTCCTAAATTTGCACAGCCATTATCTACACATACTGTATTGTGTAATTATTATATTTTGTCTGAGATTCTTCCTGCGGGTTCATTTGGATTCAGTATTCTTCTTCTGTTCCTGCCCTCTACTACTGTGCAGTGCTTTTGCATGTTGTTAGCTGCATGTGCTGCTGTCACATTTAATCCCGTGGTTGATTGCATACCAATGCTGGGCAAAGTGTGTTAAATGTAGAGCTGCTAAAAAAATTGTCAATGGAACAGTTTTTCATTGAAAAATACATTGTCATTGAAATCAAAACAAAACATTTTCCTGCTATTGTAATGATAAGGGTTGTCTTTGAGGACCTGAGTCCAATGCTCCATGAATATTTAAAATCCCCTTAATTTAGGGTTGTTTTTACCTTGTCACCAGCTGATTAGAGAAAACCAATTTGGTGTATTACAATTTTTATTCATGAGCACTAAACACTACACAGTTATATAATTTCGTATACTTTTTAAAGGATTAAACAATATAATAATTAATATGGATATTACAATATAAATTGAGTTAGTCAAATCAAGGAGTTAGCAATAATACAACTTAGCACTGGATAACTACAAAAAGCACAATTTAAGAACAACAAATGGTCCAGTTATTACATGAGCACAACTGGCAGTCCAACCAGAAAGTTAAATAACACCAGTGATTAAATGATTTATTTAATCTTCTTACTCCTATGCAGTTTGTCAGTTTATACTTTCACTTGTAGAAAACCATAGGTTAAGGCTTAAATCTTTATGAATCCCAGATGACTCTTAGAGATCTATGATAAGATTTGTTTTGAACCTTGGTTCATCAATACCCAAAAGTAATTTTCATTATAGTTTTACATGTATGTGCTATTATTATCAATGAACACCCCTCCCCCCCTCAACAAAATAAAAAAAAAGGCTAGGGCAGGTCTTTCCTGGCAGGTTTCCCTGCACAGGTATTCAAATGTCCTGTTAAGGAGACAAAAAGAATTACATCACTTAGAAAAAGAAAAAGTGCCTGCTCTTTAGTTCGCTTGACTTGTGGACCTTCAGACTCAGTCAGGAACTACAGTTTGGGGAACCAGGCATTATATCTGACTCAGATCCCAACATATGTGTCAGCTTGGCTGGTCTTCAATGTCTTTGTCTCTGCTTTCCTTGGAAGAGGAAGTATGCACATGATTCATCAAGTTCTCGTCATGTGACCTTGAGAGAAGTACAATTCTTCCTTGTTTACCTGGCCTTTTATGGGTGAAACTCAGGGTGGTATCGTTTCACAGGACCTCCCTAGTGATCTTCTGATGGAATCAGGGGATCACAGTTTTCTCACCCCAACTGCATTGTCCAGTCCTAATTAGCAGATGTCATTCTGACTTTTGGTCCACTTTTGGTGTTCTCCTTTAGGGTCCTGTTTCTTAGTCCATGAGTCATCACAGGAGGTGATGACTATTAAGATGATCTCAACTTCTTGTGATTAGGTGAATAGCTGAGACTCTGCAATATTGGGGCCTCTTGTCTTCCTGGTCATAACTTACGATCCATTATCCCTTGACTTACAGAAGTACAAAACCACAAAAGTAGTTCCTTACTGATTCACACATCTCTTGCTTGCACTTCAAGACAGACAAGATCCCATAAATAAAATAAGATTTTTGTGGAACTATCACCACATCTGGGATACTGGGTGAAAGGTTACTTCACTCCACCAAATATAAGCAATGAATACATGACTATAGTCTACATGACTATATATCCTACACTGTCAAAACAAAATGTTTCAATGGTTCCAAATAGAATTTTGTTCAGATTCCACACACACACGCACACCCCATTGAAAATATCAGCATTTCTTGCAGAACAGAAATTCTGGTTCATGACCAGCTCTAGTTAAATGCTTTTGGATCTTTCAATACCAAAGGCACTATCTGTAAATGGAAGATATTTATAAGCATTATTATCACTATGTTCAGGGCCCCTATCACTTTGATATTTTTACCGAGGCTGGAAGGACAGGTAAAGCAATGCCAAATAGTTAAAAATCACACAGCTGCAAAATGTACAGCTTTTGCCAGCCCTGAGGGCTTTGAGTCTATTGTAAAACCAGTTCTACCTGGTATGGCTTCTCAGACTCTTAGGTCATTCAGCTTTCTAAGACCATGTCTGCACTGGACTTTTACCATTATAAGGACCACATACACACAGACGCTGTGCAGGTTATTGTAGCAGTGAGGAAGCATGAATTTACACATTCCACTAGCATCACCAACCTAATGGCTGTTCCTTTATCTTGTAGACAGACAGGTACCCAAACATGTGCAGGGCCTGTACCCTTAAAACAGTGATGGGGGTGGAGGTGTTTTGGCTGGGCACCCACAGTGGGTGAAAGATATGGGTTCAGTTTGCACATCTCGCAGAGATTGTGGAGTGAGCTAACGAGAGCCATGTTGAGATCATAAAGTCAATGTTCCTTTAAAATTTTTATACCTCTTATGGAGGCAAAGAAAAGCTTGGAAAGGTGATGTGAGTATAACTCAGGGCTGAGAAGTGTTGGCATCTTGCCTGACACACACATCTGGCAGCCCTCTCACCTCCCTCCATCTCAGCATGGATATCTCCTATCTGGCTGAGCTGTGGACAGGAGCCAGGTCACACATCTGCCTCCCTCCTGTCTGGCTGCTCCTCCTGCCCACTAGAGGGGACAGAACAGCCAGAAGCAAAAGAAGTGGTGGCAGCAGCAGGGGGGAGGTGAAGGTGCCCAGTACTAGCACCAGGCTCCCCCAGTCAGACCCTCTAACTGCCAGCCAAACCCCCAGACAGATTCCAGGCCTCTGCCTCCCAGTGAGATGCAGAGACCCCAGCCTCCCAGAGAGACCCCAGCCAGCTCCCAGATCACACCCCCCAGCCCACGCAGAGAGTCCCCTTCCCCTGAATCAGATTCCATACAGACGCTTAGCCTCTAAAGAGACCCTCAGGAAGATCCCAGATCCTGCTCTCTAGAGAAACCCCAGCCATCAGTACCCCAGGCTATCAGGCCTCAGACACACCGCAGTTCTCCTCCCAGACGATACCCACCTACCCAGCATGCCCAGATATTGCAGCATCCACCACACTCTGACAGCACCCTGCAGTCCCACCCCAATATCCCACATACTGCACACAGCCTAGCACTCACACATATGACCCAGCTATCCCTGATGGCACCAAACTACCCCCAGCTCAGGGGAAGGCAAACTACAGCCCGTGAGCCGGATCCTGCTCATCAGGGCTTTCAATCCGGCCCGCGGGATTGCCAGCCCCCTGGTGCAGCGGGACTAAGACAGGCTTCTTGCCTGCCCTGGCCCCGCGCCGCTCCCAGAAGCGGCTGGCACCATGTCCCTGTGGCCCGTAGGCCAAGGGGGGAGCAGAGGGCTCTGTGTGCTGCCCTCGCCTGCAGGCACCACCCCCCGCAGCTCCTATTGGCTGGGAAGGGGAACCGCGGCCAATGGGAGCTTCGGAGATGGTACCCGCAGGCAAGGGCAGCGTGCGGCGGAGCCGCCTGTCCCACCCCATCCCCAGGAGCCACTGCTGGACATGCTGGCCACTTCTGGGAGCGGCATGGGGCCAGGGCAGGCAGGAAGCCTGCCTTAGCCCTGCTGCGTGCCGCTGCCACCCCTGAGCCGCTCGAGGTAAGCGGCGCCGGGCCAGAGCCCACACCCCGAACCCCTCCTGCATCCCGCACCCCAACCCCCTCCCTTGAGCCCCCTGCTGCACCCCTTCTGCACCCCAACCCCCTGCCCTGAGCCCCCTCCCACACTCTTCACCCCCTCCTGCACCCCAACCCCCTGCCCTGAGCCTGCAACCCCCTGCCCTGAGCCCCTTCCTGCACACTGCACCCCTCTGCCGCAGCCCCAGGCCCTCTCAGAGGTCCAGAGAGGCCCGGGCCACTTCCAGCTTTTGAGGCCCCTAGCCATAATAAAAATAAATAATGACGACACATGAAAACAAAATAAGGTACCAAAAAAAGAGTGAGACAACTTGAATATTTTTTTATTTAACGAATGCTTTTCTAGCCTTTTTCTTTGCAAATGCACTAATTATTGAGGAAAAATCTAGCTTTTGTGCAATGTCACCGTTGATATTAAGCATGGCGAGCCCATTCAAACACTCTTGTCCCATAGTTGAACGGTGATAGTTCTTTACCTGAAGCCACTGATGCAGGAAACCAGCCAAAATACGCAATGCAATTGTGATATTAGGAAACACCCCAGAGAGTCCAAGTTCAAGTATTTCTTGAAGCAATTCCTTTGGCTTGCAATCCAATTTAAAGTTCGTGGAATATATTCGTTTGAGGAAGATGACCTCGTCACTGAGATCTTTTGAGATTTCTTTGTTGTACTGTTGCTGAAATTGTTCAGCTGCAGAAAGTAGATCTTCATTACTCAGTCTATTGAACTGCCAAAGAAACCCCAAAAGGGTACAAATTACTCACAGTGACTCAAATTGACGTGTAAGACTTGATTGAATAGAGTCAATGATGACAAGGAAGACATTGACCCTATAATGCTGCTCGGCATTGGATTCAGTAGGTAAATTGCGATTGATGGAGAACTAAGGTGAAATTCCAATATTCTGTGCTACTAATTTGAACTCAAGTCAGGATCGCATCCCATTGTTCACAAATCTGTTGAATGTCATTGATAAGACTTTCAATGTTATCCCTCTCAACATCAAATGTAGCATTGCGTGCTTCAATTACCAGATTAGTTTGGTGGATCATTGTCCACAAAGATGACATCAGAATGCATTCAAATTTGCTTCTGAATTTGAAGACTGCATTTGGGCAGCATTGCTCTTGTCAATAATTCCAATGTCAGTCACAGTCAAACCTGTAGTACTCAAGAATTGCTCTTGCTGTGCAAGATCTACATCTTCCTATTGCTGTTGAGTTTCTTGATCGTACACAGGATCTTCTGCTGCATTGGTTACTGTTGGCACATCTTCTTCTTGACTACTGTCCTCCTTTTGTATTGGCATTGAAATAGCACCCGTTGCAGTTGCAGAGTTTTCATGATCTGTAGCATTGTTTGTTGGGTAAGGTGTGTTTTCCAGTGGTTTGAGAAATGAAGTTATTGGCTTTGAGCTCTTATCTGCTGCTTCACTCAGTTGTTTTCGCCGTCTCTTGCTTGCACCACTTTCAAATCGCCTCTTCATAGTGATCTATCTGATCTATTTACACCTGAAATATTCTAAAGTAAATATGTAGCCTATCCACACTTGAAATATTCTGCTGTAAATAAGTAGCTTATCTACACTTGAAATCTTCTACTGTAAACATGTACACAAATGCTGAATGGTACACAAATACTGAAAAGACTTAAAACGAAGGAATACTAATTAAAAACACAAATGAAACAGTCAGACAGGTTATTATCCTTATCACTGAATCAAAACTCAAGCATGCAAGGTATAATATAACAAGCTGAGCTGAAGACAAAGTGATGACATATATATAGTAAAGAGACACAGCTACAGAAAGAGGGATAATGTCCAAAAATTTCAAACGTGTGTCCTCACGAAACTCACTGTACAAGATTGTCCTCAGAAATTTTCACCTTGAATCTGGGCCTATAGACTACGAAAGCCTATGATGATGGCCAAGCTACCAAGCTAGGGCTCAACCAACCAACCAGTCACCTCTTTTAGCTACCATATGAAGATATTAATGAGGAATTCTCACACATAAATAATTCCTTAGTCAACTAGACGTAAAACTATAAAGACACTAAAATGTAAAAATTCTCTACCTTTCAACACACATTTGATCCAGCACCAGCCACTACTAGTGGTTTGTTTATATAATCAGCAGATCTGAGAGGACAGGTTCATCATGGTCTAATCTTGTGCCATCAGAACCAATATATTTTTATTAATATTTATGAACATTTTAAACTCTTTAATATGACAAAATCTATATTAACAAAAGTTAACAAAATATTATGAATTTTACCAAATCACATCTCTTATTTGCTTAAATTTGCAGCTCTAAGCTGAGAGAGTGTGTCACATTTTGGTCCGATAGGAATGCGCATAAAAACAAGTTGCAAAACTTATCAAATGCCAAAAAATTAACAAGTGTCTAAATTGGAGGCCCCCTTTGAGCTTGAGGCCCAGGCCAAATGGCCCTCCTGGCCCCCCCCCCCCCTCCGATTGGCTCTGCATACAATTTCCCCACCCAGATGTGGCCCTCAGGCCAAAACGTTTACCCACCCCTGCTGTAGCTGGTGACCCCAGACATCCTCCAGCACCCACCACCGCAGGCATCCCCAGCACCTATCCAGTACTCCGAGTCACCCAGCAGAACACTTCCTCACCTACCCCAACCCAAGTAGCCACCCACGCACTCCCTACTAGCCCCAGCCTCATACCTGCCAAGTTTTGTGCAGCTTCATATCCTATCCCTGCCACTGCTTTTAGGAAGGGTAGATTAACCATAAAATGAAGCTTATGGTCATATGCAAATTATTTGCAACTATACAAATTAGTTCATTAAATAATGTACATAAAATGTCACACATGGAGTTATGCAAAACTTAGCAGCTATGGTAACAAATGTCAGTTTGAGTTTGCAGAGAGCCTGAAACAATAGCTTCAAGAGAACTACCCCATTCATTCAACTCTGAAATCTGCTGCCTCCTCAAGGAAGGATCGGGCCATGGTGTAGGAGTGGGGCCATAGTGTAGGAGTGGAGCCATGGAGGGTGTGCCCTGGGTCACCTGGATTGCCTTAATTCAGCCTTGCTGAACTTTGTTTTCCACAAATTCTCTCCATAAATTACTGCTCTTCGAGGCAGGGCCAGCTCCAGGCACCAGCCCAGCAAGCAGGTGCTTGGGGCAGCCAAGGGGAAGGGGCTGCACGTCGGGCTGTTAGGTGGCAATTCGGCGGCGGGTCCCTCTTGGAGGGAAGCACCTGCCGCCGAATTCCCGCCGAAGAAGAAAGCGGGGCGGTGGAGCTGCCGCCGGAGTGCCGCCGATCGCAATTGCGATCGCGGTTTGTTTGTTTTTTCTTCCGCCGCTTGGGGCGGCAAAAACCCTGGAGCCGGTTCTGCTTCGAGGCTGCCTTCACCACCACTTTCCAGACATTTTGGGTAAGTAAGAAAGCAACAGGGGCTGGAGGAAGGACCATACAATGTACCTTGCAGATCAAGGAGTTGCATGGAGCAGGACTGACTGAGCTTGGAAGTCATCAACAGGGAAATGAGGAACTTTATTTAGGACTTCAGCAGGGGAAACCATCAGACACACAAATATTAATTATGATTGTCTGGACCTCTTTCAGCCGTCCATTCTAGTGCTCCTGAGGACTTGTTTATTCTGGCCTTGCTCTCATGGACTGAATTATTTTGTGTGTGGTTTGGAGTGTTGGATGCTAGCTCAGCAATTTGCTAGTGACATCTAGTGATGAATAATTCTTGCATGATTTTTTGAATAAACAGCCAGAAACATAAGTCACAGGTGGGTAGACTTCATTGCCTGCCAATCCTGCTGCAGGAGACAGGAGGAGTAATTCCTCCCATGGATTCTGAAAAGCTGACTACTGAAGGCTGATGCGGGGGTGGGGGGCTGAGAGAGGGGAAGGGGGCTTGCCTGCAAGAGTGAGTTTACCCTTTGTCATAGAGAATGGTTAACCTACAGTGCTCAGTCTGCTTCTGCCCCATCTGTTGTTGGGGACGAGGAGTTTAGGGCAAGTTTCTGTCCCCAAGAATTAGCTGGCAAGGTTTACATGTCCATGACCATTAGAAGTTAGTTGTTCTTTTATTAATAAAGTTGCAGCCAATTTAAGCAAATTTTCCTAAATCTGTGTGTGTCCTTTTCCATCATGCCCATGGCAATTGGGACTGGCTCTCCAGTCCTCAGACTTGTGTGGCTGGCAGCGGTTTGCAGCACTGATGTCATGGCTTTCCAGCCTCTTGATTAGTGGTTGCCCTCTGAATGCCTGTCTCTCGACTGACTGGCCAATCTTCATGACCATAAGAGCCAGGGGACAATGGGTGGGAACAAAGCTCTGCCTAACGAAAGTTATAGGCAGAGGTGTAGCCCTGTCCTGCCCCCACAACATCTTTCTTTAAAAAACATAAAAAGTATTAGTTTTTCTAATGATCAAGCCAAATACGGCACGTTTTTATACACATGATATCCTCCATATCCACTTAACTGCAGCTAAACCACTTCTATATATCTATGCTACAGATGGTTGAAACCTCTTCACCATGGCTGTGTCATGGGACCAAAAGGAAGAATATCTAAATGTAGAGATGAGTACTATACTCAGAATGTCCTCATCAGACAACTCTTTCAACAATCTGAGACAGAGAGACAGGGCATGGAGGATAAAGTATTATTCAATTCTAATGCAAAAATGTTTTCATTTACTAAAGGTTCATCTTTAAATCATTTCACCATGTCTGATGTTC
The DNA here is from genome assembly GCF_028017835.1 of Emys orbicularis. NCBI lineage: Eukaryota > Metazoa > Chordata > Testudines > Emydidae > Emys > Emys orbicularis. Next base: position 52,902,651 of record NC_088684.1, on the reverse strand, counting down.
ACACTTTATTCATAGAATGTTTTTGCTTGGAAAAATAAAACGCTTTAAGACACAGGGCTTGATTATTATTAATTATCTGTATTTCAGCAGAACCTAGAGGCCCCAGGGAGACAGGAGCCTCATTGTACTAGGCACTGTACAAACATACAGTAGAGACAGTCCTTCCGTAACGAGCTTACAGGCTACGTCTACATTTGAGCGGGGAGGTGCAATTCCCAGCTTGCGTAGACATACTCCCTAGCTATGTGAAAGCTAGGGTGCTACAAGTAGCAGTGTAGCCAGGGCAGGGACTTGTGCACGTACTCAGGAGTTCCAGATGGGTATGTACTTGAGTGGCTAGCCCAAGCCACCACCCGTGCTACTACACTGCAATTTTCAGCATGCTAACTCGACCAGAGGGAGGAGGGGTATGTCTACACAAGCTGGAAATCACGCCTCCCCATTCGAATATAGACATACAGTACCCAGTTTTAAGAGGAAAGACAGATGGGAATCTGAGGCACAGAGAGATTCAGTGATTTGTCCAAAGTCACAGAGGAAATCTGTGGTAGAAGGGGAAACTGAACTCAGATTTTCTGAGTCCCAGTCCAATGTCTTAACTAGAGGACCATCCTTCTTCCCTTAGCGATGCTACCCTGCCATAACTACTTTTCACTGGAATTACTCCAAATTTCAACTGGTGTAAGTGAGAACTGAATTAGGCCCTTCCTGCAAAAATATGAACGCATGTATGTTAACGATACAATAAAAATATGGGACTGCATTCAGTGAATAGATCCTCCCCAAAGTCTAAAGGCTTACAGCTGGAGGTGATTCTCCTTAAGATCAAATACTGATTATTTTGATAGGCTTTTTCTCAGTAATCAAATTTAACATTATATGATTGGTTTCCGACAGTTGTGCTGGATTTACATCCAAGAGAAAGTGAAAGGTTGAGGCAAATTTGCCCAGAATAAAGGCCCCAAGGGGTTTTACAGGAGGCTATTTGCTACAAGGCTAGAATTTTTTTGTTGTAAATAAATAGGGTGTTTTGAATATTCCTATCTGACTGTGTAGGGGCAGCAATCGGGCCCCTTGCAATTTCAGGCTTTAAGTAATTAAACCCAACAAAATTTAGGACTTTACATGTTAATCCTATGAATACTTCTCATGCAAAAGTGGGTAAGAGTGCAGCAAAAACCTGAACAGTTGGGAACACAAGGGATGAAGCCAGTTGTGACGCTGTATGGAATCTGGGGGACACTTGAGGATATTATGAATATTACTATTGTAAAATTGCAATGAGTTGTGCTAGATATGCCATGTAAGATATCTGCAAAAATGTTATAATTTGCCAAATATGATAATTTCATTTATGTGTTTGTATTACCTTTGTATATTATGGGTTATAGATATGTATGTATGTCTGTATTACAAAACTTCTGCTATGCTTCTGGGTGACACCCCCAGACAGTTTGGCATCAGCACTGCCTAGCCTGCTTGATGACCCATTAAGGACCATCAGCTATACAACTGACCCATTGAGAGAAGGCAAGGGATACACCTTATGACTCAGCAAGGCATGCAGGGGCATGCCTACGGACAGAAAAGGCTTCCAAGACATGTGCTGGGCAGCTTGTGTTTGAAACAAAGGAAGCACAGGCCGCATGGCAAAAGACTATAAAAGGCAGCTGCATCTTCTCCATTTTGTCTTCATTCCTGCTTCTTACCTCTGGAGTAACTAGGAACTTGATATATGGACTTTGAAGTCATATGTATGTGAATGCTTTACCATTTAATATCTCTCTTCTTGTTCTTTCTTTTTTCGTTACAATACACCTTTAGTTTTAGACAGGACTGGCAGGCAGCATGGTATTTTGGGTAAGATCCAAACCTATTCTGACCTGGTGATGTGGCTGACTCTTTGGGGTCAGAAGAACATTTTGTATATATGAACAGAGTTTTTTAAATAACTTCTCACTGTACTGGACCTAGGTGCTGATTGGGAGCCAGAGAACTGGAATGCAATAAAGGGGGCTGTGTGATTTCTTTTTTGCTTCTTGATAACCAGTGTGGGGGATCAGAAGCATAGTTTGTGATTGGTTGAGAAGATTAACTTCAGTGTTACTTACCAGTCTTGGGAGTATCTGCTCTCCCTTTTGCAGCCTGCCCTGACTTTGGCATTTCCAGTGAGGGCTGCCCAGGCACCACAGGCCACGCTAGTGTCCTACTGTTCCATTCTGGAAAGAGTCAGAGGCTCTGAGTCACACAGATTTGCATTTTACAGTGTCCTATGGTATGCAAAGCACTGATGTCAGGAGGAGGGAAGCACAGAAATGAAATCAGAAAGCTAGGGGTGAAGCCCGATTGAAGAATGACAAGGAGAAATAGACATTCAGCCTGCAAAGCTGAGACTACACAGTGTGAAAACTGATCAACACACTGTAAATCTTGTATAGATTCTCTCTCTTTTTTACAGAAAAAATGTTTAATTAAAAAATGACCTTGAGGGCTTCTTAAATGATGAAGTGTCTGTCTAATAAAATGTAGACATTGCTCAACTTTTATTCAGCTCTGGCCAAGGAGTTATTTGGCTAATCTACATATAAATCTTTAAACATGATACTCTGTAACTTAATGTATTTTTAAATGTCTGCTGTTAACAGCAATTTTCTTTGCTGAATGGGTGAGTACAGAACATAGCTGCATGTGCAAATATTGAAGCCCAGAACAGTGATAAAGTCATAGATTTTGTTCTGCAGAATTTCAGTTGTATCCTTGAATTCTATCATACCATTTTCTTCCTCATTTGACCAGTATAACAGGCCTGTTTTCTTGTCATACTTATTTGTGTCCAAGTCTTGCAGCATGCCATGGGGAAAGGTGGATCTTTTTGATCAGTGGGTTCTGATTAAAAATTCATTAGGCCTCCATTCCTACAATATCTAATCTCATCTGAGCATTTATATAGTGCTTGTGAACATAGTGTCTGAGGTCTAGATCCCCAAAGGTATTTTAGATGCCTAACTTCCATTGAAATCAATGGGAGTTAGGCAGCTAAATACTTCCGTGGATCGTTGTCTGAGAGTGTACGGTCTTTGGTTTTTCATTTGTAACATTTTCAGACTTTTGTCGGAGATGGTGCATTCACTGAAACTGTTGCCGGCACAGAGGGCCCGAGGGGGCAACAGCGGGGTTCGTTGCCCGGTGTGCTTCGCGCCAATGAACACACCAGGGTGGAGAAGCAGACAAAGTTTATTCAAGAGCTCTGAATAGGCACTAGGAGACCAGCATGTCTCAAATCAAGCGCACCAACATAAGCAGTTTTTCTCTTTTTATACTTTACTTTCTCCCCCCCCTTCTTCCCTACCCCCCCTTCCTTTCCCCCTCCCTCCTCCTACAGCAGTTACATTTAAGCAGTTAAGTCATCTTGGCAGCTATAAGTCTAGCTCGTTAGTAACTCTTCTTTGAACCGTTATCTTGTCCTTTTCCCTTTGATCTGTTATCTTGCCTTTCAGCCAGAAGCATGCAGGCCTTATTACTATCGCTTCCCAGCTGCTGGCCTGTGAGGTTAGTAAAGGTTAACATGCAGGGGCTTCGGTTCACTTTGGCCTAGAGCGGGGGGGCTTCATCAACTCTCGTGGTCTTCCAACCCCCCGAGTTACCTAGGGTGATGCCTAGTGACACCAACAACTGCAGCTTTGTTTATGTTTAATACATTATATTTCTATCTTTAGAACTTTCTACATTATAGAAACTTGTTCACTCGATGCAGTGAATTTTTACGCCATGTTCATGGTCTCTTGTCTTTTGGGAACTTGGCTTTACCCTTTTGGAGCTCAGCACTCTGGACCTGACTCCAGCAAAGCACGGAAACAGGTGCTTAACTTTAACGTTATGCATGGGTTTTAGTGCTTGGTGGATCAGGGCCAGAGTGCTCTGCACCTTCCAGGATCAAGTCCAAGGGAAAGAGGTGTTAAGTAAGAATATGCCATATTGACTTTGTCCCTGGTTTCTAGTCAAACTGCCTTTTAATTACATGAAAGGGGATTGCCCCTTCCATGGCAATCCTGTAGGAGAGGTTTTGTGGAAACAAGCAGCCTTTTCAGTCATTCTAAATGAGGAGCTGAAGTTTGCCAAACCTGTGCCCATCCCCTCCCCTATCATGGAATGAGTTGGATGTTGCCCCCCTCCCATCCCCAAACCCACTGATCTCCTGAAATCTGCTGTAGACTACAGACCAGAGTGCGTAGGCCCAGCCCCCATGTCACTCTAGCTGCGCAGTGTCATTGGTGCTGTGCTTCCAGAGCTTCCCAGCCTTCTGCTACTCCTGAGAATGCCATGATCTGCACTGGCTGCCTAGTAGCTACTGGGTGGAATCCAAAGAGTTGGTTCTAACCTATTTTACACACACGCAAAAATTAAAAACCATTATTTAGGTTGCAAATTCAAGCACTCAAAAGTTAGAAAATGTCAGATTTATGATTGCTCATGTAACCTTCTGCCCACTTGTGCGTTCATCCTGTGCACTGAATGAGGCGGGGGCATGTGGAAAAATAGCATGTGATCACATAATTAAAGATTGTCTCATAATGCATATGCACAAGGAGGCTAAATTAAGGTGGAACAGGCAGCTGTGAGTCTGGTATTTCCTATCTTTTGAGTGCTTGACTGCAATATAGATAACACTATTTAAATGTAGATTTTTGTATAGGTAATTTCCTAGTTTTTCTTTTTTTAAGAAAAAGGTAAAAACAAATGTTATTATGTGCAACTGTGACTTTCCTCTCCATTATGAATTATCTGCAGGATCTGAGGGCTGAACCTTTAGCATTGCAGCACAGACTGCATTTACTTGAGTTACAGGACTAACAATGCTACTTGGTAACTGAAGAAAGCTGTTTTCCCAGAGCAGAAAATGGGTTGCCGCATCCAGGTGCTGGGTTGGAGAAGTGCTGGAGGGGAAGCCCCGCCTGGCTTGGTGCTCTTAGGGAGCTCATGCCCCATGTTACTCCTGAGAAAGGGAAGGAACTTCACTGGTGCCATGTGCTGGGTCCAGGGGTAGCCGGGGGAACTTTTTTTCTCTCCCTGCTTGGGAGCTGGGGGAGCTCCACCCCCACGTGTTGCTCCCAAAGGGTGGAGGTAGTGGGCCATGTTGTGGATCTAGGGGTTCATGGCGGGGGGTGGTGGTGGAAAGAGCCTGACCTGCCTCCACCCTCTGCTGCTCTGGCAACTCCCTGGTGTTCCCTGTGTGATGTGTGCTGCCAAAATATGTCTGAGCAGCCCACGTGAGAGAAGGGAAATGGCGACTTGTAATACTTTATAACTCAGCCAAATCTACATGGAATTTCATGAGACAGAGAAAAGACACTTCTGTAGCCTGACGGGATTTGCCCTGCTGCAAACAAGGGAGATGTGAGAGCTTCCCAGACTAAAGGCAGAAAGACTCCTTTATAAAGGAAAGGCTTAGGCAACCTAAATATAAGGGTCACTACCAGCGCTCCCTATGGAACCTTAAATGGTTTGGGACCCAATTACCTGAGGACTTGTCTATACGGGGAGATTTACTAGCATAACTATATCAATATAAACATATTGCTGTAGTTCCCTGTGTAGACAAGCCCTGAGAGACCACCTCTCTCCCTGTGAAATATTATCACAGTTATGACCAATGGAGGTGCTCAAGCAACAGCCCCCTCGGCTTAAGTGGGAAGGGGAAGGGGAAGCTGGCAGGACCTTCTCCACAATGAGTCTTCAACTCTGGAACATACTCTGTCCATGATTCAACAGAGCCCAGCCTTGTTAACCTTCAGAGCAGACTGCAAGGCCCACTCTCCCCTCATTCTCCCCCGCAGGCTTTTATGGAGGTACACCGCTACCTTGATATAACATGACCTGATATAACATGAATTCGAATATAACGCGGTAAAGCAGTGCTCCGGGGGCGCGGGGCTGCGCACTCCAGCGGATCAAAGCAAGTTCAGTATAATGCGGTTTACCTATAATGCGGTAAGATTTTTTGGCTCCCGAGGACAGCGTTATATCGAAGTAGAGGTGTATATGAAATGGCAGAGCAAGTAATAGTTCTTTGTTACCTGTTTGTGGATGAATGTGAGTGTTGTCTCAGTGATTTCTATATGAGTAGTTAATTTTTTGTAAGGTATTTCATTAACTGTGTAGAATGTAAGCTTCAAAGAACACCTGGAACTAGATAGGGGCATAAAATTGAAATAGATTTTTGGGAGCCTATAGGTTTGTTACAGTATTTTGTCTATTTTTCCCCCTGGAAAACAGGATCACAATCTTAAATCATACACTCATGTCTCTTGACTATCCCAAGGATTTCAGTCATACACTGCTGTCCACATCTGGACCAGAGACAGTGAATGTCTGCAAAGGAGCAAAAAAAAAAAGTGCACTCTAAACTAAAATTATCCATCCCCCTTCCTGATCTCTGAAATAATTTCTTCCACTATTTGAGACAAGCTTGACTCCTTCTTGTCCAGAAATATCAGATCAGCACAGAAAAAAGATGTATTTCTGGCCATCGGACAGCGTGTTGGCTTCAACATTTAAAGGTTTGGTGCATTCTTGCTTTAACCAGTTTAATAATTAAATACCTCTATGACGCAAACGAAAGACAACTATCTTATCCATGTTAATTCTTATACCATACCCGTAGCCATAATATCTGAGCATCGAGGTCTGGTCAGAGACCTAGAGAGGAAGCATGATCCAGGGAACTATGGAGAAATAGTAGTGACACCATAGGTATGACAGGGTTCTGTTTTGGCACTCAAAGCAGAGATTCAACCTCTTTAGTTTGAATGAATAAACATAGTATATCTGCCCCAAATTTAAAGGACATGTTTTGTTGTAAAGACTGACATTTCTGAGGATATAGTTTAATATATCCTTAGAGTATTCATAAATATTTTTTCAGGTTATAATTAAGTAAAATTGAGCCCTTTAAGAAAGTTTACATTTTGTGTCTCATGATTTTTTTGACTCTATTAGATTAAAAAATTATGGCCTGTAGAAAGAGACTAGGTAGGTGAGATAATATCTTTTATTAGACTAACGTCTTGTGGAAGGGAGAAGCTTTCAAGCTTCTTTCACAGAGCTCTTCTTCAGGTCTGGAGAAGGTTAACTAGCATGTCCAAGCTGACAAGATGAGACAGATTGTTAAGCATAAGGGGTTCACACATGTATGTTGTGTCTCTCATACAACAACAAGCTCTGCAGAAAGTCAGAAATGTGTATACAATGAGATTTAGTCTGTTGAGTAGCTAGTTTTTAAATTAATTTAAAAGAAAAAAATTGGCATTTTGTGCCACAATTGAAAACTTTGACATGTCAGGTAAGCAATATATATATGTGTTTAACAACTGCTGCCTCTGTAGCATTCAGAAGAATTTCTGAACATTTTCGGCCAGCAATATAACACTGCCTTTTGACATATGTCCCCTCTATCCAAAATTGAGACTACCATGGGTGAGAAGGAAGAGTTTATCCAGTCCAGCAGCATTTGGAGGAGAATCTTCAGCAAATCAACTTTCATGTAGAACTGGGTCTTTCTGAAAGTGCTTCTCTAGCTGTAGTATCTGAACACCTCACCATATTCAATGTATTTAGCCTCACAACTGCCCTGTGAGGTAGGGAAGTACTATTATCCCCATTTTACAGACAGGAGACTGAGGCACAGAAAGGCTAAGTGACTTGCCCAAGGTCACATGGGAAGTCAGTGGACGAGCAGAGGATTGAATTCAGGTCTTTTAAGTCCTAGGATAGTGCCCTACCCACTGGAACCAACCTGCCTCAGTCAGCTTGTTTCTTCTCCAGAATTCAGTCCCACCATGGTACAGCAGGAGGCTTTGTCCTTGTGGGGAGTTTGAGGAAGAGGTTGCTGGAAGGCTGACACCCTTCTTGGATAAAGGTGAGGATGCAATGCATTGTATGTGATGCATAGTTTGGATTCTAGCGGTGAGGTGTATCTCTCTGGCTGCAGGAGCTATGAGTAAGTAAAATTCTATGCTTTGTTTTTCATTTCCTTGCTCTTTACGTTTTGTGTTTGATATCATATGGGCGTGCAGCAGCCTTATCTGATACACAGCATAGTGTTTTTGAGTGTTTAAAGAGAGCATCAGACTGGAAATCAGGAGAGGGGAGGCAGGGTTCTATTCCCAGCTCTGTCACTGACTTGCTGTATTGCCTCTGTCAAGTCATTTACATGCTCTGTTCCCCAGTTTCTTTATCTGTAACATGGGAATAATCATTCTTACCTTCCTTTGTAAAACATTTAGAGTTATTAATGACAAATACAAAGTGTGTATGTATAATACCTTATTCCCTGAACCTAGATGCAGATTTATTAAGCTGTTTAAGAGGGAGTTGCTCATTCCAAGATCTGTAAATTCCAAAAGTGCCATGGGCTTCATTCTGCTGTCAGGTATGCTGGTGTAAATCAGGATCAACTCCACTGAAGTCAAGGGAGTTACAGCAATTGTAAAACTACTCTGAGGGAGTGCAGAATCAGGCCATTGCGGCATTGCCTGATTGTGTTCCTGAGAGAGGCAATGTCCCAGACACATTATAGTGGAAGCTGAAAATTTTCTGTTAATCCCTAACACCACTGTAATCCACTGTGACTAAAATATCTCTATTTCAACTATCTTCACTCCTTCAGGAATCCCCCCCAGACCTGACATTTCTTAATCTGATCTTGTTTTCCGGGTCACCAGTTTGTTTTTTCAGCTCTTTATATCCTTGGCTAGAATAACAGTGAAGTCATCAATCATTACCTTCAGGTCTTCATTTTCTCTTCTCAGTCCCTTGCAGTTTGGCAACATAAAGCTTTAAAGTTCTTATCCAGAGTAGGCTGAATTGTATCAAATCTCTTGTCCATACAGTATCTGCTTCTCAGAACCTTTATTGAATAGCATGGAATTTGTCAAAGGGATTGTTGGTGATTGTGGTAGACTAGTCACACCCTCTGTAGGGGTCTTTCCCATCCACGTAGCCCTTCTGTGTTGATTCAAAATACAGTTTTGCTGCACATTTAATCCCTTCCATGAGTGGGAGAGAGTATGACCTTTAGAGTCTGATCCTGTGCCCAATGAAGTCAATCATCAGGCTCTCAGTCTCTAAACGTCCAGAGAACCACAGTGTGCTGTAGCTAAGCTACTTCGCTTCAGGAAATAGAAGAATATTAGTGAAAAATGGTTGAATCTCATGTACAGTATATTTCATGCCAACCCACCGAAGACCATGAGCACAGCATTTAGATCCAGAGTATCTTAATAACTGTACTAAAAATATATTCCAAATATAGAGGAAATATTTGTATTGGAATTCTACCCCATTGCATAAAGCCATTTTCATCCTCTGACACCTTCATTGGCTTCCAACCAAACTTGGAGTCCAATTAAAAATGTCCCTGTTTTGGAGGATGGTGTTGGAATTATTAATAATATGTTGAAATAATTAGTATTAATATGGGAAATCACCAAACACCAATTTAACCATACATTCCTTTATTAAATCAAAAGGCTAAATGGTACTTCATGTAGTTGCTCTAAACATGTTTAATAGCCTAAAAATAAGCAGTCACTGCACCCATTACACTAACCAGGGCTGGCTCCAGGCACCAGCACAGCAAGCAGGTGCTTGGGCCGGCCAACGGAAAGGGGCAGCACGTCCGGCTCTTCAGCGGCAATTCGGCAATTGCCGCCGAAGAATGAAGCGGCGGCGGTAGAGCTGCCACCGATCGCGGCTTTTGGGGGGGGGGGAGGGGTGGCAAAAACGCTGGAGCTGGCCCTGACAGTAACAAAGTATTCATAAACATGTGACCAGTAGACTTAGAAAGGCCAAACCTAGGGATGACCATCTCATTCTGGCGTACTCCACTCCAGCATGCTCAGGCAGGGTCTGACAAAAACTCTTCAAATGTATAACCCCTTATACCAACAAGTGCTGTCATTACTGACTTCAGCTAAAACTAATTTGAGACAGTTTACCCTTATTTCCAGGCCTCTTCTTTCTTCCCAAGGCCTTTTCTCCCTTCCTTCTTGCTGACCAACAGTTTTTGCAGCTGAGTTCTCGTAAGCCCTAAATTTTGAGATAACACTGGTGTGTGGGTTGGGAAGGGCCTTGCTGGCTCGTTTTAAGACAGATTTCTTTTGTCTTATTTAAAACCATCTGCAATCACCCCTATCGGTAGAGGCCTTCTTCTTAGAAACTTCCCCTTATCTCATTAGTTATTCTTTGTACCAGACATCATCCCTACTTTATTTCTTCTGGCCTTAAAACTTACTATTTTCAAGGCCTTCCTTCTACTTGCTAGTCAGGGCCTTTCTTTACAACACAAATATATTTCCTTATACCAAACTTAAGATAGTTATAATTCTTTAATTTCATATTTATCCTATGTAAAGGGTGAAAATGTGTAGGTTTTTAAACAAGCTTTATCTATTTTGAATGCTCTGGATCAGCTTCTGGTCCCTGCTTTTATATGGCTTTTGGGAGGTGTAGACAGCCGATAAAAGGTCAGCAAAGGCCTTGGGGAGAGTATAAAAAAGTAACCATGGCCCTGCACTTTCCCCCTTTGCAGATCTCCATAGAGTGGTCATGCTGGGGATGGGAGACAGCGGATCATTGGCAAGTAGGAAGTCCATATTGAATGGGGATTCTGGGCCTAGAGACAGCTATGTGGATGCTGCCATAAATTGATCACCATTTCATTTGGCGCCCACAGCAACTCAGAATCTGTGCTTAAAGTCACATTGCCCCCTTCCTCCCTAAGCTCTGCCTTCTGTGTTACATCTCTCAGGATGTTAATTTGCAGAATCCTGAACTCCATCATATCTCGAGGGCCAGACCTTGTTCCTATATGTAGGCCTGGGCTCCCATTAAAGTAAACAGAAACCCTAACACCTCCTTCCCCTCCCCAGGCTACTTAGTTACAGGAAGTAAATGAACTGCTAACCTCTTCTAGTTTTACGTATTAAATAGGAATTGTGGCTACATCTGCACAAGAAAATATTAATTAACACTGATTATTATTATTCTACTGCTCATTCTGATGTAGATCTATATGGAATGTCAGATAGCATTGGCCATCAGATGGCATTGACTTTCCTGCAGCATTTTTCAGAGGTTGGTGGGGTTGGCATTCTTCACTGGAGATCTCACAGGGTAGTGCTGTGGTGCTGGGCAATTGCCCATCTTTCTGTAAGACTCTCCCAAGCTGGGCCTTGCCCTGTAAAGTCCATTTTGTCTCACACATCCACATGTCATTCAATATATATATAAGGCCACTAGAAGAGAACTGTGTTCCAGGTTCCACTGTCATCACGTAAAGGTGCTGATAATGCTGACCTCTACATTATCTTTTCATCAGACGCAGAATCTAGAGTTTCACTTCTTTCCTGGTGCTTGGCTTAGACAGGTACCTGCATGGGGGCGAACTGCAATCCCAATCCCAACAAAACAGAAGTGATACTTGTCTGAACGGGAAACTATGAAGAGAAATGGATGGGTTAGTTTCTGTGCCAGTGACTGAGGGTGTAGGCACTTACCTTTGCCAGAACGGTTGTAGGCCTGGTGTTGTATTAAATCCAGCATTGCCCCTGAATTCTTGGGTAGCAGTAATAGGATATATTGCCTTTAATAATATACCACTGACTAGAAGATTGTGACCATTCTCATTTCATACAGACATTGTAATGGTCATCCACGCTATTGTCACCTACATACTGACAAGTGTAATGCATTGTGCTTAGGGGTGCTATGCTTGAAAATTGTCCAAAAGTTTCAGCTGGTGTGGGCTGCAGCTGCCTACTTCATGAACATGGGGCAGGATGCTGTGACCACAGAATGTGTGCTTGAATCTCTGTGCTGGCCCTTTGTTTGCTTCCAAGATGGGAGAGGACAACATGGTGGGCGTGTCAGGAACAAAGATGTGGGTGGTCAGTTAGGTGGTTAGAGCTGGAGTTGATCAGGCATTGAGCCAGAGTTGATAGTTGGGGTCCAGAGCCAAGAGTCCTGCCAAGGTTGTCGGGTTGGAGTCAATAACCAGGAACCAGCAGGGCCAGCTCTAGGTTTTTTGCTGCCCCAAGCAAAAAAATTTTTGGTTGCCTTCCCCCCCCCACACTGCACCCTCCTGCCGCCCCAGCCCTGGGTCACTGGTAACTCGCTCCCAGGGCGGGTCATTCAGCAGGAATTTTGGATGTGCACAGAACACAGACAGGATTGGTTCCCATATGGTTACAGAACTGCAGTAAAGTGGAACAATTTTCAGCTTGTGTGATTGAAGGCTATCTGGATGCATATTATAAGACTGTCCTACATAAATGAGGAAAAGTTGAGGTGCCTTTATTATTCTTTTGTTCCATTCTTTGTTTCTATGGGGAATTTGCCAATGCAATATCACTGTCTTCCTTTTAAACAAATAAAACTAAAACTTAAAAATAATAATAATAATAATAATAAAAAAAAAGCAATGGCTGTTGAAAATAGCAATTCCAGTCCTAATAACCACTGGGAAGCATTTCTTGCTCAATTTATTCTACTTTTTCCTACAGCAAGTTACAGTGGATCAGTATATTTGATTTGGGAGAAATGAAGTAACAGCTGCCCAAATTGAGCTTGAGCACTCCTGAATTTTGAGGGTGTTCAAATCTGGAAGGCAGGTGCTGGATTCCCTTTCTGAATATTAGCTAAATCTGGAAAAGAAAAGTCAATTTCTGCTTCCATGGCTCAGAAGTGTAAATCCTCCTACGTGCCTGGTACTGTATCTAAAGCTGCCCAGTCTAGTAGAGCCTCCCCTCCCTTACTTTTCATTTTAAATTCTAGTGGGATCCACGTACCTGCCTTGCTAGGCTTCAGATAGAGAGGTGCAATGTCCATTTAGTCCACCCAATTCTTTCTTTGGGGGAGAGCCCAGGGCTGGGGCGGCAGGAGGTGCAGGTGGGGGCCAGAGCTGGGGCAGCAGGGAGTGCGGGTGCAGGGGGGGAGGGAGAAGAGCCCAGGGCTGGGGTGGCAGGAGGTGCAGGTGGGGGCAAGAGCTGGGGCGGCAGGGAGTGCGGGTGCGGGGGGGGAGAAGAGCCCAGGGCTGGGGTGGCAGAAGATGCAGGTGGAGGGAGAGCCCAGGGCTGAGGCGGCAGGAGGTGCGGGTGGGGGGAGAGCCCAGGGCTGGGGCGGCAGGGGGTGCGGGTGGGGGGAGAGCCCAGGGCTGGGGCGGCAGGGGGTGCGGGTGGGGAGAGAGCCCAAGGCTGGGGCGGCAGGGGGTGGGGGCCACGGCTGGGGTGGCAGGAGATGCGGGTAGGGGGAGAGCCCAGGGCTGGGGCAGCAGGGGGGTGCAGGTGGGGGCCAGGGCTGGGGCAGCAGGGAGTATGGGCGGGGGAGAGTCTAGGGCTGGGGCAACACACGGGTGCGGGGGGAGCCCAGGGCTGAAGTGGGGGGCGGCAAAAAACCTAGAGCTGGCTCTGTTCCTACCATTTACAGCAAGCTGCAGCATGAGGTTTCAGTTCTACACTCCTTCCCCCTCCCTTTCCTGTTAATTGCGGCCAAGGGAATGCTGGGAAATGTAGTTCTTTCCCTGCTCCAGGGCTGACTCTATAGGCAGGGAGCTAACCAAGGAACTACAGCTCCCAGGGCTCCCTGTTGGTTCTCAGCTCTCATGCTGGATTCTTGCACCCCTGCAAATTTGCCGCCCCAAGCACCTGCTTGCTTTGCTGGTGCCTAGAGCCGGCCCTGGGAACCAGGGATCAGGGCAGGGCCTGTTTCAGCAGCAGCTCAGGGATCTGCCTTGTTGCATAGGCAACTTCCTAGTATTTTCTCCAGGCTTAACTAATAGGTCTGGGCCAATCAGAGGTCATGGGAGGGACTGCTGGTCATCTCTACCATGGATGGCACTTCCCAAAGTGATTGATCTCCCAGAGATGTCTGATGCATAGGCCACGGCTCTGCCAAGGCTGCCTAGTAGCAGTGTGGAAGCACCATGTGGCTACAGACCTGGGTTCAAGTCCCACAAATTCTCACAGGGCAAGAGTGTGATATGAGATACCATCTCTCAAATTATAACTCACTGAAGCAGATAAGAGGCTGTTGCCATCAATAAATTTACTGCAGGAATGATTTTGGCCTACTGTCTGTGGTAGGTAGCGTCCTTCTCAGCCTTTCCTGAAAATTTAAGGCCTGTAGTGTTAAACCTGGAAATTGTGGGTCTGATTCTCCTCCCATGTAAATCGGGAGTAACGCCATTGAAGTCAAGAGAGTACCCTAGTGTAAAACTGGTGTAAGAAGAATATCAAATCCAAGGGGCTTTTAATATGACTTTTGCATAGAACCTTTCCAATCTTTGCTTATTGAAATGTCAGAAAAATCTATATTTCTGCCCTTATTATTTACAGCAACACTAGGAGACATGTATCCTGTACCCAAAAAACATTTATTTGTTTTTGGCTATTTGTGATTAAAAATTTTCTGTGTTCTATTTATCCTCTTTCGTTCAGTCATGAAAACCCTGTGAGCTTCCGTAACCTTAGTTTTGCCCTTGTAAATAGAGATTTAGTCTAAACATGTATTATTTTCCTCTGACACATTGCTTTGCCTATGGCAACAGACATCCTCTCCTTAGCTCTGATTGAACAACCAGGGTCCCCCATTCTATTCACAGAAGGGGAAGTTGGCTAGTGCAGGTGTTTCTTTTGCTCTTTTGATCAAGTTATAAATTCCTTTCAGGCTCAAGTTATGCTAAAGCCTCTAGATTAGTTGAATTATGCTAAAAGCCTCAAATTAGTTTGCTCAGTCTGTGTTAACTGGTTCCTATCAGGCTCAGACCAGTGAAATGATACGGTATGTTCCGATAATCAACTATATCAGTGAAATACTGCTTTAACGTAACCTTCAACCAACAAGAAGGAGATCAAGAGAACAGGCCCTTTCCATTGCTCTTGGTGACATGGCTATTCTGAGTGATTATTAATCTTTAAATTAGACTGGGAGCACTAACTACATTTTTAAAAATAGAAATAAAGAAAAAGGTGCAACCGCCTCCCCATTTTTCCTCCCCATTGTTGCATAGTTGTTTACCCGCTCATCTTACCACCCCATTGTTGTTTCACTGTTCCACTGGACGTAGCAATTTGTAAGCTCCCATTCTACAGTGATTTCACCTGTAAACTCTATGACACAGGGACCATGCTATCTTAAATGTCTTTACAATGTCATGTACTCCTATGGGGCTTTATGAATAATAATGCAGAGCTAAAATTTCTCAGGTAACAGACTTGGGGATTCCTAGATGCTGTGTATCTCCAGACTTCAATGAAGCTATGCCAATTTACCAATTGACTTCACTGGAGCTATGTCAGATTACATCAGCTGAGGGTCCAGCCCTGAATATTTTTGCTCTCTTTCTATACTGCCATTAGTTATTGGTTTCTCTTCGTCCTGCTCCTCTCCTGCCTCACGATCCCTGCTTGATAATGGAGAACAGAGATTTCAGGCCAGATTTGAAAAGATAGTGCAGACAGTGTATTTTATACCACACGCACCCCAGTGTAGGGCAGGTGATGTTTCTGCTACACCATCTTCTGGGGCCTTGCTGTGTGGGAAAGAGACAGAGGTGAAAGTAAGCCGGTACGGGCCGGTACGGCGTATCGGCAAGATCCGGTACACAGCCAACCAAACTGGTAGGGGGCAGCTTCCCCTGGCCCATGATTTAAAGGGCCCGGGGCTCCCGGCAGCAGCCAGAGCCCCGGGCCCTTTAAATCGCTGCCAGAGCCCTGGGGTAGTGGAGGCAGCTGGGATCCCAGGACGCCAGTGGTTATTTAAAGGGCCCAGGGCTCCCGGCTGCTGCCGCAGCTACCACTACCATGGGGCTCCAGTGGTGATTTAAAGGGCCTGAGGCTCCCAGCCGCCGCTACTGCAGCCGGAGCCCCAGGCCCTTTAAATCTTGATTTAAAGGGCCTGGGGATTTAAAGGTCCTGCCTCGTCTGGTTGAGGCCCCGCCCTCTTCCAGTTGAGGCCCCGCCCTCTTCCAGTTGAGGCCCCGCCCCCTGCTCAGGACTTCGGGTGTACCAGTAAGTCCTTTAAGTTACTTTCACCCCTGGAGAGAGACCATTTTAACTTCCATCTGAACTCCATATGAGTAGGCCCAGTGCTACCGGGGAAGGAAGGGGGAAGAATGATCTTCAAGTGGCCTTAAATTATTGTCAGAAAGGCCAAAATATGTACAATATGTAAAGTCTTCATCCTTTATATATCACATCAAAGTACTGACAATAGCCAAATTTTACTTGTTTAAGCTCTTAAAATCCAAGATTTTCCAGGATCTAACTAGCCCCTGGACTCCTCAAAGGCTGTTTGTTTTTTAACTAGTGACATCCAGAGTCCCCAAAATATCCATCTCCCACCCCAGTAAGGGACCCTTAAACTGGCTCTGATTCTGAGCTTTGCCACCAGGAGCTGATGAGAGGAAACAATGAATCAGCAAACTTCCCATTTACTCTAGCCTTTATAACACTCCCCTGAACAACATAAGTTTCGCCGGCATAAGTGGTAGTGTGCACAGCACTATATCAGCAGGACAGCTTCTCCCGGCGACATAATTAAACCACCCCTAACGAGTGGCGGTAGCTATGTCAATGGGAGAGCTCTCTCCCATCAGCATAGAGCAGCTACATGAGAGATCTTACAGCAGCGCAGCTGCATCAGTACAGCTGTGCCGCTGTAAGGTCTCTAGTGTAGACATAGCCTAAGTCACCAAGAACGAGAGGTTAGAAAGATAAGACTGGAACCATGAGAAAACAGAACCCTGTCTGACACAAGGACAAAAGAAGCCTGTGACAGTATGAAAGCAGCAGAAATGTTTAGAAGAATACGGATAAATGAGAGAGAAGTAAGTTTTACAGAGAACAGTACACAGACAGAATAGTAATTTCAGTGGAATGTTTTGGGTAAAAGCTAGACTGAAGGGAATCTCGAGGGAATTATATGAAAGGAAGATTGAAAGTTGCAAATGAACAGCAAGCTCCAAAATAGGAGAGAAAAGGAAGTAAGATTAGGCAACAGTTGTTCATCTGCAGGGAGTCAATGGGTGGGGTTTTTTTGAGAATGTGAGAGACCACAGCTTGACTAAATAAATGAGGAAGGTAAAAGACAGCAGCAAAGGAATGAATGTATGTGTAATGAAAATAATTTTAGAAAGTGAAAGAGTATGAAAGGAGGAAGAGACTTAAGCGTGTTTGTTATTGTGTGGTGAAGGAAAATGACCAAAGGACTGAGGGACAAATTCATCCCTGCAAATGAAATGAGCCTGGCACAGAGATCAGGAGGTAGTTAGGGGCCCTGTGGGTTGTTGTGGCTGGAAATAGCTGGGTCACAGGAATCTCTTCCTGATGTGTCCTTGTGCCAAGATCTCCTGCCAGGAAGATAATGTGGCTTAGAGGTGGTTATGCCAACTGCACCTGCTGGGACTTTCCTCCTGTCAGGGACTTTCCTGTCAGGAGAATTCCTTGGGGAGCTGCAACTGTTTTATGGCTACTTTACTCAGAACTCTGCAGCCCTGATGAATCAGGGACTGAGAAAACAGAGTGAAAGCAAAGAACAAAGCAGCTGGAAGGGGCCATGGGAAGACAGGAGGTGAGAAAGTGAGGGATGAATAATATCTAAATAATCCTGCACAGAAGGAGGGTGGAGATGAAGGAAAGAGTGGAAAGGAGTGACCTAGGAGTAGATAAAATTTGCAAAGTTTAGAAGTGTTAGAGTGAATGAAGTTGGTATTACTATGCTGCTTAGCAGAAAACAAGATATGAGATAAAACATGTGAAAATGGATTTGAAGAGTTAGAAATTAAAGAGGAGTTTGGACTTTTTCCAGCACTGTTCAGTAGGAAAAGGTGTGAGTGAGATGAAAAGCAGAAACCAGACAGTGCTGAGGAGTGTTAAGGAAGGCAGAATGTGAAACAAGAGAGTGAAGACAAAGTGAATTAAAGAGGGACAAGAAAGTAGAATCAGCACTCAGATCAGAGGAAGAACATGATATTACAGATACATATTATTTACAGTAAATGTGGTGATATGGCAATGAGCCTGATGATGTGATTTCATGTGGGATTCAAACCATGGGTATGATATCACCAAAAAGGCCTAACTAGAATATGGTTTCAGACAATCAGTACACAAAGCCGGCAGAATAATCAAGCACATTGGGCTCTCCTTAAGGTCACAACCCTAACATAGATCATGAGATGGTTTCCCCAGGGTCATGGCCAGAATTGACTAAAATAAAGAAATATTTTGCCTGCTTCTTGAAAGGCAGTTGTGAGAGCCTACAGAGAGGAGGGTAGGGAAAGAGACGATCACTTTTTCTCAAGCCTGTTCTCCAGCTCCTGATTCCCCATCTACACAGCAATTACTCATTTTTCTCTCAGCTCTGAGGAAGGCACCACTCAGCGTATGTCTTCTCTGCAGTGTTTGCCCAGGTCTGGGTACCCAGTTAACCAACCCTATCTGTGAGAGTATGTCTATACTCTTGTTTTGGCAGGGTGTAGCATATGTACATGTGCAGTCCCTGAGCACAGGTAGAAATAGCAATGTAGACAGAGAGACATGGCTTCGGCAAATACAGTATAGACGTGCCTGAAGGGTGTGGGTATATACACAAGCACATACCCTACACAGCTCTCTACTCACCCAAGCCACACCTCCCCATCTACACTGCCTTTTTCAGCAATGTAGTGTCCCGCTGCCTCCCCACTGCTGGAATCCTTCTCTGCCACAGGGAAAGACACTGGCTACTCCCCGCTGCTGGAGCCCTTCCCCTACCACAGCCTTTCACTGACGTGTCTCTACACATCACATTGTGGACAGCGTGCTTTTCACTATGATGTGTAGCTACGCGTACACTACACACCGCCGCCAGTGGTGTGTAGTGTAAATGTAGCCTGTGAGTGTCCATGCTGCTGAGTCACACTTGAGTCATACCGGTGTAGCCACATCCACATTGGCACTACAGTAACCTGCATTAGGCACAAGGATTTCCAGAGGGCATAGCCCATGGTTCTAAGCATTTAACCAAGATAAGCTGCTCTAGGGAATTTTTTGTGGTGTGTTGTGGGAGAACTTCTATGTCCTTCCCAACTCCCAAGCCCCTGTGCAGAAGTGTACTTATCCACCAACACAAGTAAGCAAAAGCACTTCTGGTCTGTACCCTCCTCTCGTCTGTCTGTCCAGTCAGTGCCAAGGCATGGATCCAGCACAAGATGATGTCCTCTTCCTGCTAATGCAGCAGGATGCAGATAGAGCAGTGGTTCTCAACCTATTTACCATCGTGGGCCACATATGCAGCTGTCTTTGTGTTATGTGGGCCGCAGCCACACAATATATATACTAACTGTATGGCCCTGAGGATGTCACATGGGCCGCAGCTGTGTGCTGACTGGGCCGCAAGAGAACCACTGAGATAGAGGATATGGTGCATGGTGGAGGGCATTACAGTATTAGCTTGTTGCCCTAAGAAGGCAGTGCTGGGTCTTGGTGAGATCATTGTTACAGCTGTTTTCAGGGTAAGTAGGGAGCACAACACACCAGGGTCTGAACTCAATAACTGCTTCTTTATTAACTTACAAAATGGCCCCCAGGCAAAACTCTCCATCGCTGAATACATGTTTAGGGACTATCCTAAATAAACTGTCCTGAACTCCCAGGATACAACAACCCTCTCCCTCAAATTTCAACAAAAGTTCCTTGATAGGAAAATCAACTGCTCAGTATAGTAACTGGAACTCTAACTAGAGGTGCAGGGTAGATTACCTGATCTCGTGCAGTAAAAAAGGGGGAAAAAGTAGATTATTTTGCCCCAAGTCACCACCCTACACACACACACACACACACACACACACACACTCTCTCTCTCTCTCTCTCTCTCTCTCTCTCTCTCTCTCCAGATTGAAGCAGATGGGGGGCAGGTTGTGTTGTCTCATGGAGTGGTGGCAGCCTGGAATAGATGTTCCCGGTGTAGCCAGGTGTTAAGGTTCCTTCCCCACTCTGAACTTTAGGGTACAGATGTGGGGACCTGCATGAAAACCTCTAAGTTTAACTACCAGCTTAGATCTGCTTTTGCTGCCACCACCCAAATGATTTATGAGTTATTTGGGAAACTCTGTCTTCCCCCCCAAAACCTTCCCCTCCCTGGGTAGCCTTGAGAGACTCCTCCACCAATTCCCTGGTGAACACCGATCCAAACCCCTTGGATCTTAAAACAAGGAGGAATTAATCATTCCCCCCATCCCCTTTCCCCCCACCAATTCCTGGTGAGTCCAGATCCAATCCCCTTGGATCTTAAAACAAGGAAAAATCAATCAGGTTCTTAAAAAGAAGGCTTTTAATTAAAGAAAGAAAGGTAAAAATCATCTCTGTAAAATCAGGATGGAAAATAACTTTACAGGGTAATCAGATTCAAAGAGCCCAGAGGAACCCCCTCTAGCCTTAGGTTCAAAGTTTCAGCAAACAGAGGTAAACTCTCTAGCAAAAGGAACATTTACAAGTTGAGAACACAAAGATAAAACTAATACACCTTGCCTGGCTGTTACTTACAAGTTTGAAATATGAGAGACTTGTTCAGAAAGATTTGGAGAGCATGGATTGGATGGGGCAGGAGTCCCGGGTGGGCAGATAGGAGGTGGGAGCCGGGCCACGACCCCCTCCCCTAACCGGCCCTCCATACAATTTACAAAACCCGATGCGGCCCTCAGGCCAAAAAGTTTGCCCACCCCTGCCCTAAATAATACCTGGCTTTGAGAGAACAGAGTTCCCCAACTGTGCTGGGGCCATCAATGGCATGTGTGCCCATTGTCTGCATGCCACAAGGAGCATATGAACATGTCAGCCAGAAAGGATACTACTTGATCATTATGCAGGCCTCGGTTGACCATAAAGGCAGGTTCATGAACACCAACGTGGAATACACTTGCAGGGTGCATGACGCCAGGGTGCTCACAAGATCTAGAATTTATCTGTTTGGACAAGATGGAACTTTATTCCCTGACAGTTATATGGGTGTACATGAGGTGTTCGTGCCAACTGTTATTTTAGGGGACCCAGCCTATCCTCTACAGCCCTGGCTCATAAAGCAACAGACTGATTTCAAAGAACCTGAGAGGAGAAGGTTTAATTAAACACTGAACAGTTGCAGAATGTGCATTTGGCCAACTGAAGGCCAAACACTTTTGACAGCCAGTGTCTGGAACATCATTCACAGATCTGCACAATTTACTGTGAATTATGTTTCATTTTGGTGCCAGGACTGGGTGGTGTTGAGGAGACACCACCATTTATTTTCCCCCCCAATCAAGGCCATATCTACACTAGAAACAGTGTGCTAGTACAGCTATATCAGCAAACTCTCTCAGTGGAGGCATGCACAGTTTGTATTTGCAAGAGTTCTTTTCCTGATATAGCTCATACCAGTTCCCCAAATTATTCTTCCACTATATAGATGGGGAAATTGAGGCAGAGCATCAATAACTGACCCAAGGCCACACATTAAATCACTAACACAGTCATATTGGAACAGGACACTCTGACATTCAACCTTGTTTTTATTCCTCCAGATTGTGCTTTGGCTTCAACTTAATTCAAAAGACTATATATGTATCTACATTCCGGCGGTTGCACTGACTAGCTATGGGCCCTCGGCAATAACAAGGGCACTGGGTCAGAAGTCACCATTGTGGGCGTGAATCGAGCACCGTGTTTGTAAAGCAGTGTATAATTCTGAGGTGTTATATGGTGTAGAAACCTATTCATCTAATCTAAAAAATTCTTCTGAGTAGAATTGATTTGCAGTGGATATTTGAAGGAACCTATAGCAATCAATCCCATACAGTTTTTGCAACATAAAACAGAATTTCCACTGCAAAAGAAGCATATTTGCAGGTGAACATCATTTGCAGATGAATTATGCCAAATATCATTTTGATTACATTTCAGGAAAACACAAGTTGTAACACTTAGCTTTTATACAGCTCTTTATGTCTTCAAAGTACTGTACAAACATGAACTAATAAATTCATTCACTAATGTTTAAATGAATTTGTGAATTGAGAACTATAAACTGTGAGCACCGGAGGTGATATTTTAGACAGGATTATTTGGCGAGAAAGAATACATTGAATCTAAAAGTGACACACTTTAGCAGACTCAGAATTCTCAACAAAAAAGACATCCATTATTTCATAGCTGAGAAGCATATCTCATTTCTAGAGATGGCACTCATTTTAGTCCTAAAGTTATCTATCTACATTCTACACAAATTTGATGTCCTCTTATTTTTATCATTGAAAGTTAGTGACAACAATAATATAGATTCATGATTAAGAATAAGGCTACGATTTTGTCACAGAGGTCATGGAATCCGTGACTTCCAAAGACCTCCATGACTTCAGCCCTGGTAGCTGGAAGCTGCAGGGTCCCGCTGCCTCCCACAGCAACAGGGAGCGGTGAGGTAGCCCCGGTGCCTCAGCCAGTGGGCCCCCAAACTCCGAGCCACCATGAACAGCGGCGGTACCCCACAGCTCCCAGCCGCCACAGTCGGGGGGGTACCCCGCAGCTCACGGCAGCTGCGGGCGACAGGGGGACCCCTGCAGCTCCTTGGCCCCTGCGGCGGCAGGGAGATCCCCACAGCTCCCCATCAGCCATGGTGGGGCAGGGGGATCCCTGCAGCTCCACATCAGCCACGGCAGGGCAGGGGGACCCCCGCTAGGGTTGCCAGCTTGTGGTTGGACGTATTCCTGGAGATTTCATCACATGACATATTCTTTAATTAGTTATTAATCTTTAATTCCTGGAGACTTCTGGACAATTCTGGGGGATTAGCAACCCTAACCCCCGCAGCTCCCTGCTGCCACGAGGAGGCAGGGGGACCTGCAAAGCTCCCTGGCTGCCACGGAGGGGCAGGGGGATCCTCACAGCTCCCCAGCTGCTGCGGCAGGGCAGGGGGACCCCCACAGCTCCCCACCACCAGGGCAGGGGGACCCTGGAGCTCTGAGCTCTGAGCCCCCATGGGTGGTGAGGGCCCCAGAGCTCCCAGCCACCCCACATTTGCCCAGCTCCTTGAAAACCAGCATTCCCTGCTGTCTTCAAGACACAACTGACTTCCTGAGAAAACTACAATCCATTGGTGATCTTCCAGAAAACACCATCCTAGCCACTATGGATGTAGATGCTCTCTACACCAACTTTCCACACAAAGATGGACTACAAGCCGTCAGGAACAGCATCTCCGATAATGTCACTGCAAACCTAGTGGCTGAACTTTGAGACTTTGTCCTCACCCACAACTATTTCAGATTTGGGGACAATTTATACCTTCAAGTCAGCGGCACTGCTGTGGGTATCTGCATGGCCCCACAGTATGCCAACATTTTTATGGCTGACTTAGAACAACGCTTCCTCTGCTCTTGTCCCCTAGCGTCCCTTCTCTACTTGCGCTACACTGATGACATCTTCATCATCTGGACTCATGGGAAGGAGGCCCTTGAGGAATTCCACCAGTTTCAACAATTTCCACCCCACCAACAACCTCAGCCTGGACCAGTCCACACAAGAGATCCACTTCCTGGACACTACAGTGCAAATAAGTGATGGTCACATAAACACCACCCTATATCGGAAACCTACTGACCGCTATACTTACCTACATGCCTCCAGCTTTCATCCAGACCACATCACATGATCCATTGTCTACAGCCAAGCTCTAAGAATATAACTGCATTTGCTCCAATCCCTCAGACAGAGACAAACACCTACAGGATCTCTATCAAGCATTCTTAAAACTACAATATCCACCTGGTGAAGTGAAGAAACAGATTGACAGAGCCAGAAGGGTACCCAGAAGTCACCTACTACAGGACAGACCCAACAAAGAAAGTAACAGAACACCACTAGCCATCACCTACAGCCCCCAACTAAAACCTCTCCAGCATCATCAAGGATCTACAACCTATCCTGAAGGATGATCCCTCACTTTCACAGACCTTGGGAGACAGGCCAGTCCTCGCTTACAGACAGCCCCCCAACCTGAAGCAAATAATTACCAGCAACTACACACCACACAACAAAAACATTAACCCAGGAACCAATCCCTGCAACAAACCCCGTTGCCAACTCTGTCCGCATAGAACCATAGAAAAATAGAATCATAGAATATCAGGGTTGGAAGGGACCTCAGGAGGTCATCCAGTAGTCCAACCCCCTGCTCAAAGCAGGACCAATCCCCAGCTAAATCATCTCACCTAGGGTTTTGTCAAGCCTGACCTTAAAAACCTCTAAGGAAGGAGATTCCACCGCCTCTGTAGGTAATCCATTCCAGTGCTTCACCACCCTCCTAGTGAAAAAGTTTTTCCTAATATCCAACCTAAACCTCCCCCACTGCAACTTGAGACCATTACTCCTTGTTCTGTCATCTGGTACCACTGAGAACAGTCTAGATCCATCCTCTTTGGAACCTCCTTTCAGGTAGTTGAAAGCAGCTATCAAATCCCCCCTCATTCTTCTCTTCTGCAGACTAAACAATCCCAGTTCCCTCAGCCTCTCCTCATAAGTCATGTGCTCCAGCCCCCTAATCATTTTTGTTGCCTTCCGCTGGACTCTTTCCAATTTTTCCACATCCTTCTTGTAGTGTGGGGCCCAAAACTGGATACAGTACTCCAGATGAGGCCTCACCAATGTCGAATAGAGGGGAATGATCACGTCCCTCGATCTGCTGGCAATGCCCCTATTTATACAGCCCAAAATGCCGTTAGCCTTCTTGGCAACAAGGGCACACTGTCGACTCATATCCAGCTTCTCGTCCACTGTAACCCCTAGGTCCTTTTCTGCAGAACTGCTGCCTAGTAGTCTGTAGCAGTGCATGGGATTCTTCTGTCCTAAGTGCAGGACTCTGCACTTGTCCTTGTTGAACCGCATCAGATTTCTTTTGGCCCAATCCTCTAATTTGTCTAGGTCTCTCTGTATCCTATCCCTACCCTCCAGCGTATCTACCACTCCTCCCAGTTTAGTGTCATCTGCAAACTTGCTGAGGGTGCATTCCACGCCATCCTCCAGATCATTAATGAAGATATTGAACAAAACCGGCCCCAGGACTGACCCTGGGGGCACTCTGCTTGATACCGGCTGCCAACTAGACATGGAGCCATTGATCACTACCCGTTGAGCCCGACGATCTGGCCAGCTTTCTATCCACCTTATAGTCCATTCATCCAGCCCATACTTCTTTAACTTGCCAGCAAGAATACTCTGGGAGCAGGAGCGCCGCCAGCTTTTCTGCCGCCCTAGGCGGCGGAAGGTCCCGCCCCGAAATGCCGCCCCCCACAGAGGCGGCGGAAGGTCCCGCCGCCGAAATACCGCCGCGGTCGCCGCCCCCCAAATTGTAGTGCCCTAGGTGACTGCCTAGGTCGCCTACTGGGTTGCGCCGGTCCTGTCTGGGAGACCTTATCAAAAGCTTTGCTAAAGTCAAGGAATAACATGTCCACTGCTTTCCCCTCATCCACAGAGCCAGTTATCTCATCATAGAAGGCAATTAGGTTAGTCAGGCATGATTTGCCCCTGGTCAATCCATGCTGACTGTTTCTGATCACTTTCCTCTCCTCTAAGTGCATCAGAATTGATTCCTTGAGGACCTGCTCCATGACTTTTCCAGGGACAGAGGTGAGGCTGACTGGCCTGTAGTTCCCCGGATCCTCCTCCTTCCCTTTTTAAAAGATGGGCACTACATTAGCCTTTTTCCAGTCATCCGGGACCTCCCCCGATCACCATGAGTTTTCAAAGATAATGGCCAATGGCTCTGCAATCACATCCGCTAACTCCTTTAGCACCCTCGGATGCAGCGTATCTGGCCCCATGGACTTGTGCTCATCCGGCTTTTCTAAATAGTCCTGAACCACTTCTTTCTCCACAGAGGGCTGGTCACCTCCTCCCCATACTGTGCTGCCCAGTGCAGTAGTCTGGGAGCTGACCTTGTTCATGAATATAGAGGCAAAAAAAGCACTGAGTACATTAGCTTTTTCCACATCCTCTGTCACTAAGTTGCCTCCCTCATTCAGTAAGGGGCCCACACTTTCCTTGACCTTCTTCTTGTTGCTAACATACCTGAAGAAACCCTTCTTGTTACTCTTAACATCTCTTGCTAGCTGCAACTCCGAGTGTGATTTGGCCTTCCTGATTTCACTCCTGCATGCCTGAGCAATATTTTTATACTCCTCCCTGGTCATTTGTCCAATATTCCACTTCTCGTAAGCGTCTTTTTTGTGTTTAAGATCAGCAAGGATTTCACTGTTAAGCCAAGCTGGTCGCCTGACATATTTACTATTCTTTCTACACATCGGGATGGTTTGTTCCTGCAACCTCAATAAGGATTCTTTAAAATACTGCCAGCTCTCCTAGACTCCTTTCCCCCTCATGTTATTCTCCCAGGGGATCCTGCCCATCAGTTCCCTGAGGGAGTCAAAGTCTGCTTTTCTGAAGTCCAGGGTCCGTATTTTGCTGCTCTCCTTTCTTCCTTGTGTCAGGATCCTGAACTCGACCATCTCATGGTCACTGCCTCCCAGGTTCCCACCCACTTTTGCTTCCCCTACTAATTCTTCCCTGTTTGTGAGCAGCAGGTCAAGAAGAGCTCTGCCCCTAGTTGGTTCCTCCAGCACTTACACCAGGAAATTGTCCCCTACACTTTCCAAAAACTTCCTGGATTGTCTGTGCATTGCTCTCCCAGCAGATATTGAGGTGATTGAAGTCCCCCATGAGAACCAGGGCCTGTGATCTAGTAACTTCTGTTAGGTGCCGGAAGAAAGCCTCGTCCACCTCATCCCCCTGGTCTGGTGGTCTATAGCACACTCCCACCACAACATCACCCTTGTTGCTCACACTTCTAAACTTAATCCAGAGACTCTCAGGTTTTTCTGCAGTTTTATACTGGAGCTCTGAGCAGTTGTACTGCTCTCTTACATACAATGCAACTCCTCCACCTTTTCTGCCCTGCCTGTCCTTCCTGAACAGTTTATATCCATCCATGACAGTACTCCAGTCGTGATTTATCCCACCAGGTTTCTGTTATTCCAATCACATCATAATTCCTTGACTGTGCCAGGACTTCCAGTTCTCCCTGCTTGTTTCCTGGGCTTCTTGCATTTGTGTATAGGCACTTAAGATATTCAAGGGACACCATCATAGGACCTAACCGCATCAGCCATACCATCAGGGGTTCGTTCACCTGCACATCTACCAATGTGATATATGACATTATGTGCCAACAATGCCCCTATGCCATGTACATTGGCCAAACTGGACAGTCTCTACACAAAAGAATAAATGGACACAAATCAGACATCAAGAATTGTAACATTCAAAAACCAGTAGGAGAGCACTTCTATCTCCCTGGACACACAATAACAGACTTAAAAGTGGCAATTCTTCAACAAAAAAGCTTCAAAAACAGACTTCAATGAGAAACTGCATAAATGGAATTAATTTGCAAACTGCACACCGTCAAATTAGGCCTGAATAAAGACTGGGAGTGGATGGGTCACTACAAAAAGTAATTTTCCCTCTGCTGATACTCACACCTTCTTGTCAACTGTTGGAAATGGGCGACGTCCACCTTGATTTCATTGGCCTCGTTAGCACTACAAAAGTAATCAACTGTTGAGAATAGGCCACTTCCACCTTAATTGAATTGGCCTCGTTAGCGCTGACCCCCCCACTTGGTAAGGCAACTCCCATCTTTTCATATATATACTGCTTACTGTGTTTTTCACTGCATGCATCTGATGAAGTGGGTTTTAGCCCACAAAAGCTTATGCCCAATTAAATGTGATAGTTTCTAAAGTGCCACAAGAACTCCTCATTGTTTTTGCAGATACAGACTAATGCGGCTACCACTCTGAAACCTGTCACATTAAACCAGTTTCCAAAAGGGCATGGAAAGATAAACTGGTTAGTTTGCACTTATATGGCAGCTTTCATCAAAAGGATCTCACATCACTTTACAATTAAAGCTGAGCAAAATTTGGAATTTCTATCCCTCAGGAAATTCTGACTGTTCAATATTGTTTTCACCCTAAATTGGGATGAAAAGTTGAAATTTTGCACAGAATGAAAATTCCAAAAATATGTATTTGGAATTATTGAAATGTTTTGTATCAACATTTTTGATCAAAATGAAATATTTTGACATTCCCAGAATTGAAATATTTCATTTTGGTTTGTCCAACCAAAAGGCTTAATTTTGAATCATTTCAACATTAAATTGCATTTTCCTATTATGGCGTGTGGTCTTATAGGCATTGTAGTCTGGCCAGAGAGGCTGGCCCTGAGGCCTGGTCTACACTACGACTTTAATTCGGATTTAGCTGCTTTAATTCGAATTAACGCTTGACCCGTCCACACAACGAAGCCATTTAATTTGAATTAAAGGGCTCTTTAATTCGATTTCTGTACTCCTCCTCGACGAGAGGAGTAGCGTCAAAATCGGTATTGTTAATCCGAATTAAGGTTAGTGTGGCCGCAATTCGATGTTATTGGCAATTCAATGTTATTGGCTACCCATAATGCAACGCTCTGGAAATCGATGCTACTACGGTAGCTTGGACGCACACCACCGAATTAATGGTGCCTAGTGTGGCCGAATACATTCGAATTTATAAAATCGGTTTCCTAAATTCGAATTATATAAATTCGGATTAATCCCATAGTGTAGACATACCCTGAGGAGAATGGGAGCATCAAGTGCTCAAACTAGAACTTCCATAATGCACCTGAGTCATGTGACTCCCATGATGCACTATGTAGTTCAATCAAAGGGAAATCAGTATATTACTTTATGGAAGATGTAGTCCTCCAGGGAACTCAGCCCATTGGGAAAAATGGGAACAAGAACTGCAAATCCCATAAGTAAATGCACCATTTAATATTTTGTTGAATTGATTTAAATAGAATGTTTCAGGTCAGAAAATTGAAATTTTTTGGCAAAAATCTACATTTTCCTGTAGAAATTCAGTTTTGCAGAACTGCATTTTCCACTGGAAAATTGTGATGGAAAATTCCCAACCAGCTTTATTTACACTTATTAAGGGCTAGACTGTACTCTTGTCTTACTTGACCAAGCCCACGAGTAAGGTGGAGTATGTTCAAGCTTGGTGGGTGAAGTAATATCTTTTATTGGATTAACTTCTTTTAGTTAGAGAGACAAGCTTTTGAGCTACACAGATCTCTTCTTCAGGTCTGGGACAGGTATACAGAGTGTCACAGTTAAATACAAAGTCAAACAGATAGTTTAGCATAAGTAGTTAACACATATTGTAAGGGGCCATTCAAGGTAGCATGACCTGTAAAAACTTCTGCAGTCATAGGACAAAAAGAGGGGATTAGTGGGTTACAGATTGTCGTAATAAACCATAAATCCAGTGTCTTATTCATACCATGATATCTAGCGTGTAGAAAAGTTATGAATTTCAGCTCCTATAACTTTGCTAGTTAGTTGTGACACTCTGAGTACCTGTCCCACACCTGAGGAAGAGCTTTGTGTAGCTCAAAAGCTTGTCTCTCACCAATAGAAGTTGGTCCAATAAAATATATTATCTCATCCTCCTTGTCTCCTAATATCCTGGGACAGAGCTACAATAGTACTGCATATGTTTAGGCTTGGCAGAATTAGATTTTTATTTTTTAATAATTGTAATGGATAATATCAATATTCACTTTTAAGCATCTTTTTAGAATTGTGTCTATTTAAATTTTCACAGTTGCATGAAATTGTGGGTTTTAAGCAATTTTGTTATTTTTATCTATTTAAATTTTCAGTCATGGGAAATTATGGTGGGGGGATCAGACATTACTTATTTAATGACAGTAGATGTTGAGATTCAAAATGTTAAAGTTTTATAGCCATTAAAATACAAATGGTCAACATCACATGTCAAAATATATAAAGTAAATATCCTTAATGCAAACTCTAAGAAGTTCTCAAGCAGCATTTTTTTTTAACTTTGCCTATTTGTAAATTTAGATTATTATCAATGGAAATACTTTTTCACTGGTTTGTGTGTGTATGGTGAAATCTATCTTTATTGAGACCTACCGATAAAAATCAAATCCTCCCAAGCCTAAGTATGTTCAGCTCAATAAGATCTATCCAGATATTGAGTCTGGGTCAAGTTCTAGGTCTGAGGTGGAGTACAGCCCTTGTTCTTCCCTCTGGGAGCAAGTGGGGGCAGAGACGGATGGACAGTGGGTACAGCCTTGACTCCAAGCCCACCCTGCCTACTCACTGACCAAAACAACCAGTCAGGCACAAGGGAGGAAATAAACTATGTCCTGAAGTAACATAGCTTCCCCAGGAGCAAGAAGAGACCCAGAGAGAAACTGTATCTCAGGGGAATGTCCCTGAGACAGAGCAGTACCTCTTGGGGCTACTCTTGGGATGATGCAGCTTGCACACCAGCCAGTGTTTAGGGCTGTGCCTAAAGAAACAATCTACCTCTAATTAAATATGCCTCATAAAACTCTTCTGGGGTGGGCACAGTAAGTAGTCCCATTTTATAGACAGGTAAACTGAAATACCGAAAGATTTAATAACTTCCTAAGGATCATACAGTAAGTCAATGGCAGCAAGAATAACACAGGAATCCTGAATAAATAATAATAATGTACTATTTAACAAAAAACAAGAGTGAAGCTGACTATACACGATTTTGTGCAGTCTGAAATATTCTACTTGCAAAAGTGGTTTCCTCACAGGAAGGCAATTTACACTGTTTGTATGGAAAGCTCACTTTGCTATAACTATCTTTGAAGCAAGATTGGTGTAATGAATTGAGTTTTGTTTAACTGCCACCTGGGGAAGATGAAGAGGATGGAATAAAGACCGATGACCAGCAAGATAGCTTTTTGCTGGTGTCATAAATATTACAGATTCCATTTCAAATTTAGTTCTCATATTGTGCTCAGAGGTTGCATAATTCACTAATCAATTATCATATCTATTTATTTCTTTATCTAGGTACTCCTGCTATGATCATGATTGTCATATATGCGTGCCTTACAAAATCCAGATAAGAACAAACCAAATGTGCTGTGAATCCCAGGCATAATAGAGTGAGTTATAGATCTCTGATTTCGTTACTAATGTGAGTACTGTAATCTTTTGAAGTCAATAACCCAAATTCTCCTGACCTGGCAAGTGTACTATGTTGCTGTACCAGCCCAGTCTTACGCCTAAAACAAAGAAGCCTGAAGGCTGCTCTATTTTATACCAATTACCAATACCCTCAGCTGCAGCTCTAGCAGCTGGTGATCAGCTCAGTACTGGGGTGTCCTGGTCATACCCCTATTTTCCCTGGCTACTTTCCTGGGTCTCGGGGGACCAGGTAAGGTGTGACA
This sequence comes from Emys orbicularis, assembly GCF_028017835.1. Classification (NCBI taxonomy): domain Eukaryota; kingdom Metazoa; phylum Chordata; order Testudines; family Emydidae; genus Emys; species Emys orbicularis. Next base: position 52,871,236 of record NC_088684.1, on the reverse strand, counting down.
TAGGAATTACTACAGTGGTCTTATGCATGGGGGAAATTCCACTGGACAGTTACTATGCAGAGGGGATGCTCAATTGACCAGTTGCCTACCTTAAGGCAGTTTAGCTCCACTGGTACGGCACAAAGCTGGCTTAATGAGCCCAAGAATCCAGTCCAAGGGAACTAACCTCATGAGTAAGGTGAGGAGTATTTAAGCCTTGTTCTATGGAATTAAGCACTTATTTTAACTCTCTCTCTCTCTCTCTCTCTGTTTCAGTATATTTTGGTTTGGCAGAGTGAAAATGTATTCTTTGAACGATATTCTGCCTTCTATGGGACAATCTTCAAGCCTGATCCTGAAAAGTACTGAGTGCTGTTCTTTCTCATAGAAGTCAATAGGTGCTAAGGGCCCTTGACAGATTGCAGGATCAGGTCCTTATTTACCACTCTGCATGCCAACATTTCATCTGAGAGAGAAATATAAACAAATCAACTTTTCCATTATATACTATTCTAGTCCATTCAGGTTCTTATACCGTGCTCATCACTGTAGTATCTGGGCACCTTCCAGTTATGCATTAAATGATGAGACTAATATCTGTTATGTGTTGTTTGTTCTCTCATCTTCTCCCCAGGGGGAGAAGTGTACACGGAGGAATGTTTTGTTTTGGTAGGTTTTTTATATATATATATATATATATATATATATATATATATATATATATATATATATATATATATATATATATATAATACACATGTTGTTGTGCATTTATGTTAGAGAAAGCTAAATCAAAGAAATGTGCCTTGCACTTGGAGCGGAAGGTGGTGAGGTTTTTGATGGTCCTTAGTTCCCAGGGTTGTCCATAGTCTCCGACTGCCCTGGTGAAGGTTCTATCTCCCACACATTTGTCCTCTACCCTTATTTACTCCTGAGGGGAAAACACCCGCTGCCCCCACAGAATTCCTGTGCTTCCCTGCAGAAAACAGCAGAGAAGCAAATGGAAGGCGTGTGGGGGAGGGGGCGACAATGGCCACAGTTTTTTTGCGGGGGGTTCTCTCCTCCAAACATAGGCAAGGCATTGGGGGCACATGGGGTTACATGCCACTACCCCCCCCCTAATTCTGCAAGTGCAGAGCTTCCCAGCCGAAGGAGGTTGTGCCTTGGCTTCACTGACTTTGCATCTGAACGCCATCTCCTGGGTCCTAGTGCCAGTTGTGCTTCCTTCTGTGTGCTGGGAGCCTTCCTGTTTTCTATTCTGTGCAACAGTGAGTGCCCGCAATGGGGCTGGGTAAGGGGAGGTGGGGGAAATAAGGGAAAGGGGCTGAGGGGGTAGGGGAAGAGGCAGTGGGGAAGGAGGGGGTGGCATAGGACAGGGAGAGGGGAATGTGGGAATGAGGGGAGGGGGATGGAGAAGAAAAGGGGATAGGGGAATCGCAATGGGAAGTGGGAGCCAAGCATGCAGCGTCCCCTCGGCATCAGCTGGGGCTCCCCAGTTAAGCAGGCCCATTGAACCCTCACCCTGACAAGCCCTACCCCCCTACACCTGGACCCCCACCCCCACTGATCCCCAACCAGCTGCACCTGGACCCGCACCCCATCAAGTCCCACTTCCCTGGCACCTGGACCTCCCCACTAAGCCCCTCACACCCAGACCCCCTGCCGAGCCCCCCCGTTGAGCCCCAACCACCTTCACCTGGATCCTCTGCAGAGTCCCATTACCCCTGCATCCAGAACCCACCAACAAACCCCTGTACATCCAGATCTCCCACTGAGCCACCCACACCCAGATTGCCCCACACAGAAACCTCTCATCCCACACCTGGATCCCCCCACACTAAGCCCCTCCACATTTGGATCCTGCTGGACTGAGCCTGCCCACCCACACCTGGTGCACCTAGCGCAGAGGGGCAGGAGTCCGGGATGTTTCTGGGGCAGGTGCAGCCCTTGCACTGTGTCAGGGTCAGGTGCAGCCTCACTGACGAGTCCCTGTACTGGGGGATGTGGGGGCTTCAGGGTGAGCTCCCACCTCAATGCAGCCAGTGGCCTGGCTCCCCACTGCCATGCTGGAGCCACATTTATTTATTGACAAATAAAATTTGAAGAATTTTAAAATATTGTGTGCATAATTTTTAATTTTTTGGTGCAGAATTCCCTCAGGAATACCTTATTGTCGATCCAGAGAAGCAAAGTTGTTGACCGTGTTCTTCATCCCGGAGCTTTTGGCAGTCTTTGAGATATCCTGGGCCCAGGCCTTGGTCCTTATCTTCAAAGCACTCCAAGACCTTGGATTTGATTTGATATTCTGTAGGAAGCCAGCATAATAAGCAGAGTACAGGTTTGATATGCTTGCAGTAACCTGTGTTGCTGTAGAGATCTACTGCAGTTTTCTGTATTAGCAGGAGTTTGGCTTTATGCCCAAGTGCATCACATTGCTGTAGTTCAATCAAGACATGATGAAGATGAGAATGTCTGAGGCCAGATCATCGTCTGCCAGAATGTGGTGGAGTCTCCTAGCCAACTTGAGATGATAGAAAGTGTACTTGCAGATGCTGCTATGTGAGAGTTTAGTGTCAGCAAGGAATCCAAGAATACTCCTAACTTTGGACTGATCTGACCAATTGTGGTTGTGTGCCTTCAAACAAAGATGCTGTACTTTGGCTTCAGAATGCTTTCCTACACCCACCAACATGACCTCTGTCTTGCTTGGGTTCAGCTTCAGCCAGCTGTTCTTCATCCACAAGCTGATTTCAAGCACTGAGGTATCTTGGTGGTAACTGTATGGTCGTATTTGGTGATGGATAGCTACAGCTGTGTGGCATCTGCATATTGCTTGCACTTGAATTTGTTTCATCTGACCATTTCACCTACTGGCTCTATATAGGTGTTGAAAAGTACCGGAGAGAGAATTTATCCTGCGGGACTCCACAAGTGAGGAGGCTAATAGTGGAGTGTGGCAGGGTCCTCGCGGTGCAACCTGGACTGTGGGACCGCTGAACCCTCCAAACCCCCAACCTGGGATGGCCCTCACACTGTGATGCTGCTGTCAAGCTACAAGCCTCTGACAGGTTTTGCATTTACACAGACATCCACAGGCAATGACACACCCAACTGAGTTACATGAATGATCTCCCAGCCACTCATGAACCATCAATAAGGAATCTTCAGCCAATTCCCCCAAGCTTCCCAATCTTGCATCCCAGAATTGTACCATCTTACACTGGTCAGAAGCCTCACCAGTGTAAGCTCGTTACCTAGTTTGCCACTCCCTCAGTGTGGAATAGACATACACTAGCCTTTATAGTCTGAGCTGAGATTTCCCAAGCACTTCAACTAAAACACACTGTTTTAGTAAAATATAAAACAGATTTATTAACTACAGAAAGATAGATTTTAAGTGATTAGAAGTAGCAGGCATAGAGATCAAAGTTGGTTACCTAAGAAACAAAAATAAATCTGCAGCCTAAATTCTAACTTAAACAGACTAAGCAAGATTTGAATCAACTCTCTCACCCTAACAGATGGTACAAGCAGGTTACAGTTCCTCAATACACAGACTGGACCACTTTCCAGCCTGGGACCAAACTTCCCCTGTTCAAAGTCTTTTTCTTGCAGAGGTTCTTCCAGATGTTGAGATGGAGGGCGGGGAGAAAGAGATCAAGTGATGCTGTCACTCTCCCTCTTTTATACTTTCTTCCAGCTGCTAGAAAAATCCGTGCTGAGACGTGGGGGTCAGGCAGTCTCCATTGGTCAAGCCATTTCCCTTTCATGCCTTCTCTAAGGAGTCTCTGGGATAGTGGATTCTTTTCTTGATGGGCCATCAATGCCTGTCTGACCCTCCTTTATTGCAACTGAAAGGCTGGCTGTGGGCATTTCCCAACCTCGCAACATATTTAAGTAGCACATATAGCAATACTTCATAACTTCACACACAATGATAGTACAGTACATACAATCCAAAACATAACTGATTCATGTCTTTCATGATCACACCACTATAGGAGGCTTTGGAAAGGATTAGTCTCATTATTCTTTGGGATACACCCCAAACTCAAGTAACTCGTTTTACAGAAAAATTGTGCCTCTGTGTATGTTGGGATTCTCATTTATATTTTTATTTCCCTCAAACTGAAGTGGAGAAGCTTTGCGGTGCCCAAAAGCCAGTTCCTTCCATTGAGAATGTCCTGCTATTGCCCCCAAAGTACAACTCTAAGTCTATGACTACATTAGGAAAAATAGGTGTGTTTTTCTAATGAGATAGCTAACACGTAAAATCCTAGTGTTCACCTGGACCAGCTATGTCCAAGTTAAACTACAACTGCTCTGTCTAGGATTTTACAAAGTGTTAGCTATCTTGTAAAAATACACCCGTTTGCCTAGAGTAAATATGACCTAAGAACTGTCACTCTGAACACTCTCAGCTGACCTCAACTATCAGATTAACATATTAGGAGAGAAGTGGTTTCTGTGTTCAAGCAAGAAAGGATTTATTAGGTCAAGGCCAACAAGCTGAATTGCATCGAGAAACAAATTGTAAGACTGTTAAATTCTCATTGCTGTTAAATGAGAACCAGTGCAAATGGAACTCAAAGTCCCATTGATACTTTTTCTGCAACTTCTTGAACTCCCAGGGCTAAAATCAGTGGTGACACCAATGGTGGTGCAAGTGAAATACCATTGGTCTAGATTCACTACTCTGTAATTCCAGTTTTATGCTGGTATACGTCAACTGATTTCAATATAGTTGCACCAGCTTAAAAAAGAAGCAATGTAGTGGTGAAACAGGCCAACTAAATCTGCATAAGTGAATGTAGGTTGGTGTAACCTACATTCTGAGGGAGAGGAAGTTCAAGGTTGTAGCAAGAAAAGCAAACAATAGAAGATTTTAGACACTTAAAAGAACTACATACCCTGAAGATGGTGTTGCCTTGCCTGACAGCTCTGTTTGAGCTCAGCTACGGAGAGGAAAGAGATCTATTGGGTGGAAGAATTTGTCACTCTCCCCAAGTAAAATGGTCATTTTTATTTATCTATTTATTTATTTCAATTTTTATCTCCCCCCCCAATACCTTATTCAAAATGACTAAACCAAGGTCTAGGTTCTTCTTTGCAGAAATTTTAAATATAATCATGCTAAGACATACACACGTACTTCACTGATTGAGAAGTTAGTCAGTAATAGCGTGAGGGCACTCCGCAACCTCCAGAGAACGGACACAGAAGTCTTTCCCAACTGCCCTTCTCCAGAGACTAGGAATGCCACTGCAACTGAAGGCTGGTATTTTCTTTTTTAATTAATGAAATGGAAGCTAAGCCTGGGACCTGTTCATCTGTCCCACTAGGGGTATATGCAGTCAGAGTTATTGTAGACCTGATAGCCCCTGTGGAAAGTGTGGCCTCAGTTGGGGCACATGCACAGATTCAGCAAAGATAGTTATTGTGCATGGGAGACATGAACTTTCCTCGCACCCAAGTTGGAATTTATGGGCCAGGTTCGCTGGTATGTTCTGGTTGCTTTTTGCCACTCCAATGATGCAAACAGCCATAAACCTGGCTTAGCCAGAATGTATGAGTGAATCTAGTCCTATTTATTTAGCCATTTCACACAGCTGGTCAGCCTTTTCCCCGAGTAGGTCAGCCCACTTCACAGCCAGCAATTCCCAAGGCCACAAATATTTTCTTCTGAATAGGATCATGGATTGTTTATTAATTATGATTATAGTATTACTCTAATGCAGCAAGTATGGAGCCCTTTAACTTGTGCCTCCGGGCTGGGAATCCCTGTTGGCATTCCATGTTGGGCAAGGACACAGTGACTAGCTTGGAGAGTTCCATGACAGTTGGGAAATGGCAGTTGGGGAGAGGGATTGTATCAGGGTATGTCTGCACTACAAGTGCTCCAGTGACAAAGCTGCAGCTATGCCACTGTAGCGTAGACACTTACTACAGTGATGGAAGGGGTTTTTCCATCATTGTAGTAAATCCACCCCCCCGAGAGGCAATAGCTAGGTCAATGGAAAAATTCTTCCGTTGGCCTACCTGCATCTATAGTGGGGGTTAGGTTGACCTAATTACGTCGCACAGGGCATGAAACTTTTCACAGCCCTGAGCGATTTAGCTAAGTTTACCTATGTTTTAGGTGTAGACCAGGCCAAGATCCAAGGAACCAGGCTTTGTTGTGGCTCCTCTTCCAGGATGTAGGAGCCTTGTTTGAGGCTTAGGAGGGGAGGAAAAGAAAGTGAAGTGGGTAGAGAGATTAGGGGAGGACAAGCTTGAGCAGAGAGAAACAAAGCTATTCAACAAAATTATTGTAACATGGAAACAGAATTTGGTTCCCTGCTCAAGGGTAGTGGAAAGGGAAATGAGAGGAGCCTTTGGAATAAGACAGCTTCAGACACAGGAGTAGTAAAGAGGAATATCATTAGCTCTGGCTACATTAGATATGGGGTAAGTGGGATGTGGGGAGAGAGGATGTGTTTCCAAACACCACAGATGGATTTTGAAAACTGTTTTGAACCCAGTTTGGCCTTATGTATGTCAACAACCAAACCAGCTTCCAAACTTGGGCAGGAGGAAGCCAGGTTTGAAATGTGCTATCTGACAACGTGGGTCTTTTCTACAGTATGGATATGACCAAATATCCCTGGGAAGGGGAGATTTGGTAAAAGGCATCACCTGCAGAGGATTTTGAGAATGAAAGAGGAGAAAAGAACTACAGCTGCCATGGCTGAGGTGGTGGCAGCAGCAGCAGCACCAGCTATGAGAAGGATATCATTGTGCTATCTATCATATACATGGGTGAGTACTGACATAGCTCCTTATTGGCCAGGCATCTGCATCTCTGGTAACATACTTCACCCAACAAACCAGGGATTTGTTAAACCTGTTTTGATTTTCTGAGTGACAGTAAAATATATTGTTAAAATACAGTTATTTTAAGAAATGTTAATGCTTCTGCAGAACAGAGATAGTTATAGTTAAGCTGTGTTATTGGATTCAATAATGAACAAAATGGCCCAGATCCACAGAGGTATTTAGGGTCCTAATTTCCATTTCCATTAGGAAAAAAGTGGCCAGCACATCCCTCGGCCCGCGCCGCTTCCCACATCCCTCGGCCCGCACCGCTTCCCGCAGTCCCCATTGGCCTGGAACGGCAAACCGTGGCCAGTGGGATTTGCGATCGGCCGAACCTGTGGAAGCTGCAGGTAAACAAACCGGCCCGGCCCGCCGGCGGATTTCCCTGACGGGCTGTATGCCAAAGGTTGCCGATCCCTGCCTTAGAATCTGTCATTTTTCCAAGATACCACAGAACTGAGCATTTTTGCTGCAGAATTCATTATTTTGCAGCAGACAGTCATCCAGCATTTTTTTCTGTCTCCCTGCTCTGCTGAGACCTGCCTGCAATTTTCCCACAAATGGAGATTAATTGGTTTAAAGTGGATGCTCTCTCTAGAGTTCTGTTGTATAGAACCTGGCCAAAGATGAATTAGGAAGCTAGAGTCCACTTTGCAGGGAGCAAGGGGAGATGGATGTTAACCCTTGGCAGCTAGGTTGCCTAGAGAGTAGAAGTAGCATCTGAGGCCTGAGGTGCTGAGAAGATGAACCACTGAAACTTACATCCTCCTTCCTTCTCTGGTATGTATGGGATGAAGGAAGGAGATTCTGAACTGTATCACCCAGACAATGGTTTAATTACTGAAGCCCAACTAGCTTGGCTGGCTAGAGAACACATAGAAAAAATACATAATCAGAAATAATCTTTGCTGAAAATAATCATTGACCGATTTTACATCAATGAGTGTTTTCAACTATGAACCATAGTTGTGTGTATGTCTCGCGTGGGAAGAATGGAAATGAAGGGTATCTCATGGAGACATTTAATGGAAAAATAATCATTTAACATTATCACAGAATTTAGGAGTCCTGCAGAATTATAGGGTGCTTGCAGCGGAATTTGGTCCCTTTATGCCATGAAGCACACAGTGTCCTTTTGATAGTTCTTCCATCTTGTCCCAGTTCCCTGGGGGTACTGAGAATTGTTTCCACATTGTAACTTATGTTTGAACCATTTTTTGAACTGTGTTGGGACTTGGCCTATATGGTACAATTAGAGCTATGTGGGAACCAGAATTTCCATTTCATGGGAAATTCCACAATTTCAAAAATTGTTTTTGTTTTGAATCAGAATGAAACGTTGAATTCTGAAATTTCCTGCAAAATTAAATTTTTGAATTATTTTTGTTTTGGGTCAAACAAAATGTTTCATTTCAATGTTGACTTTTTATTATATATTATAATTTATAAAGTAATATAAAATAAATTTGGAATTTGTTTCAAAATTAAAAAATGAACATTCCATTCTGAAAATGTCAAAATGTGATGTTTTCTCATTATCAAAATGCTTCATTTTTTATTTTATTTTTTTTTCAAAAAAAATTTTTTTGTCAAGACTCATATGTTCCCATGGAAAGTTTTGAATTCAATTAAATAGTATTTTCTGACAGAAAAACATTCTGGTTAGTATACGTGGAGGTTATTGTCTTCTATGTATCTGCCTTGCAATACAAACCTTATGTTTCTTCATCCTGGGGTCCATATGTGGCCCTGCCTTGCCTCTCTCTGACTGTTTGTCACCTGTTCAATATTTTCCACCACTCTCCTATCTCCTCTTATAGATTCAAATAGTCTCCACAATTCTCGTGGATGTATGACAATGCATTGTACGATTTCTTTGTTTCCTCCAGAGAATCTATGGAATTATAGTGAGACCTCTTAAGCTTTTAACCTCCAATACTAAGAATACAGTCAATACAGTGCCTTTCTGAATTCAATTGTACTACTACTTCTGAGGACAATGTTAAACTAATTTTCTACTTGAATCCTCTCAGAGTTGGGATGGGGAGTTAGTATTTTCAATTACTGATTTTTCTCATGCTCTCACCTTAACATATGAATATTATTTAGGCAACTATTACATTTAGAATTTGGGCAGTGCTCTGCTTCCCATTCATCAACTAATTAAAATACAACTCCCATTTATTTTGGTTTGCCTATGCTGGAACCTCTTCCTTAGTTTTCATACTTAATGCTACCCTTTTTCAACCCTATCATTTGTGAACTGATCCATTTTGTTGGCTGGGAGATCTGACTTGAGGGCCACTGAATTGTCTTTTATACCAGATTCCTTGATGCTGTTTGAGTTTGCATAATTTAGCTAAATTGATTCTTTTGGACTGAATTTTAATTATTTTGCCTCTTTAATTTTAATTAATTGCCTATTTAAGTATTTTACCTTTTAGTATAAAATGTTTAATACTAAAATGTCTTGTGATAGTGCCCTATAAGCAAAGACTTAAAGCAAAAACTCTGTTCTAGAACACTGTACCATGTGTTGCAGAACTTTGTACTAAAAACATAACTGCATTATAGAAAGTTGGGGGGGGGGGGGAAGAGGAATAGGAGGTTTTTGCAGCTGGGGAGAAGACAATTGGGTTTCTGGCACCTGGGAAGGTCTGGAAGTCAGTTTGGAACAAGCACATTAGTTGGATGTTTCTGCTAAAATGATTACCTTTAGTGTGATATTTGGATGGTCATAGGTGTTATCTACACTACAGACCTGTATCAGTATAACTATGTTGCTCAGGGATGTGAAAAATCCACACCACTGAATGATGTCGTTATACTGACTTAACCCCACCATGCAGATGCTATGTCAGCGAGAGAGCTTCTCCTGCCAACATAGCTACCACCTCTTGGGGAGGTAGATTAACTACACTGTCAGGAAAACTCTCCCATCAGCATCTTCTTTAAAGCGCTGCAGCTGCAATGATGCAGCGTTTTAAAGGCATGTTTACACTTAAAACACTGCAGTGGCTGTGCCGCTACAGCGCTTTAATAAAGATCCTCTAAGCTGTTGTGGTCAAAGACCCCCACACAGTCATTTTAGTTTAAAGACTCAAGCCTGAGGCCAGTTTATTGACATACATACCAGTGCACTGGGGTGCAGTCCGGAGACTGACACCCCGAGCCCCACACACAGGCGGGTTTTTATTTCATTAAACCGCAAGCAAAGCACAAACAATACATCATGAGTTAAGAAACTGGGGTTGGGGTCAGTCATGAGTTGAGGAACTGGGGCCGGGGTTAGTCATGAGCTGGTCATGAGTTAAGAAACTGGGGTTGGGGTCAGCCCCCCCCTCCCCCCCCCCCCCCCGCACCTCCCTCATTATTTTCCGAGAAGTGGTTGTGTATTTCGGTAAAGGGGCGCTTGGCGGTTTTCCGCAGGGGTGGCGCTTGGCCCCAGCTTGGGTACATTTCTCAAGACACGGCACATGTTATTTTCCGGGGGTTTTCGGTGAGGGGTTAAGGGGGGTTTACCAGGGGACGTTTAAAGAAGAGCTATCATTGGTTAATTTTGCAGATAGCTGGAATTGGAAAATGTTGCAAATAGCTGCAGCAGCAAGGATGATTAACTCTCTGCAAAGACAATTTCTTAATGTAAGCGGATATTCTATTTTTCAAGCAGTTTCATAAACTTGCGGTTATCATATTACTAAAGCAGTTTCTTCAGCTTTTAGCATTATTTTGTATTTCTTTCTTCCCCCCCTTTCCCTCCCTCCTCTGTTCATTACTTTTGACCGAGTTTGGCAGAGAATTGTGTTGTTCAGTTTTGTTCAGGCTTTAGGCCTGCCCTACTCTGTGTAAAGGCCATCAGCATAACAGATCTCTGTTGGAGGGTTTATTTCGGGGCCCACAGATTTAAAGCTCTAGCTATCAAAAAGAAGGCCCCCCTGTTCTATTTCCCCACAAAGCCGAGAGGAGAGAGCTTTCCTGTCATAGAATCATAGAATAGAATCAGAATATCAGGGTTGGAAGGGACCTCAGGAGGTCATCTAGGTCAACCCCCTGCTCAAAGCAGGACCAACCTAGCGTGACCAGATGTCCCGATTTTATAGGGACAGTCCCGATTTTTGGGTCTTTTTCTTATATAGGCTACTATTACCCCCCCACCCCATCTCGATTTTTCACATTTGCTGTCTGGTCACCCTAGACCAACCCCAACTAAATCATCCCAGCCAGGGTTTTGTCAAGCCTGACCTTAAAAACCTCTAAGGAAGGAGATTCCACCACCTCTGTAGGTAATCCATTCCAGTGCTTCACCACCCTCCTAGTGTAAAAGTTTTTCCTAATATCCAACCTAAATCTCCCCCACTGCAACTTGAGACCATTACTCCTTGTTCTGTCATCTGGTACCACTGAGAACAGTCTAGATCTATCCTCTTTGGAACCTCCTTTCAGGTAGTTGAAAGCAGCTATCAAATCCCCCCTCATTCTTCTCTTCTGCAGACTAAACAATCCCAGTTCCCTCAGCCTCTCCTCATAAGTCATGTGCTCCAGCCCCCTAATCATTTTTGTTGCCTTCCGCTGGACTCTTTCCAATTTTTCCACATCCTTCTTGTAGTGTGGGGCCCAAAACTGGACACACTACCTCAGATGAGGCCTCACCAATGTTGAATAGAGGGGAATGATCACGTCCCTCGATCTGCTGGCAATACCCCTATTTATACAGCCCAAAATGCCGTTAGCCTTCTTGGCAACAAGGGCACACTGTCGACTCATATCTAGCTTCTTGTCCACTGTAACCCCTACGTCTTTTCTGCAGAACTGCTGCCTAGTAGTCTGTAGCAGTGCATGGGATTCTTATGTCCTAAGTGCAGGACTCTGCACTTGTCCTTGTTGAACCTCACCAGATTTCTTTTGGCCCAATCCTCTAATTTGTCTAGGTCTCTCTGTATCCTATCCCTACCCTCCAGCGTATCTACCACTCCTCCCAGTTTAGTGTCATCTGCAAACTTGCTGAGGGTGCAGTCCACGCCATCCTCCAGATCATTAATGAAGATATTGAACAAAACTGGCCCCAGGACCGACCCTTGGGGCACTCCGCTTGATACCAGCTGCCAACTAGACATGGAGCCATTGATCACTACCCGTCAGCGTAGTTAATCCTCCTCCCCAAGAGGAGATAGTTATGTCCATATGGGGATGTTAGGTTGGTATAACTACATCACCCTGAGTGATGTAGTTATACTGATGTAGGTCTGTAGTGTAGACCAGACCTAAGTGTACACTTGCCCATGATTAAGCAAAGTTAACACCCCACTGCAATGAACCGTGCTATTCAGAGCTATTGTTTCAGGTACAGATGCCAATTTTGGTTGGGACCTCTTCCTGGAGGTTTCATCACTTGACATAATAAAATTAATGTTTAATTCCTAGAGACTCTAGGACAATCCTGGAGGTTTGGCTATGCTTTCAGGCCACATGCAGTATCAAGCAAATTTCACAATATCGGCTTATTTTGGTTTGTTTTCAAGGTTTCCCCCCCACAATTATGAAGTCTAGAAATGATTTTTCCCTGCAAAAGTGTTTAAATTCTGAGCAAAAAACAGAATATGCTACAAATTCAGTGACTATGGTATTGCAGAATAGATAGGGCCCTGACTATTTTACAGGGTGAACTTTAGGTCTGTGACAATAAATATAGCACCCAAATGGAAAGGAATTAAGAAATGCTAGCTCAATTTTGGGTGAGGTTAGAAAAAAAATGCAGCAGGGACTGCTATGAATGCTACAAGACCATTATTATAACCAATATAACCTGTGTTTTCAGATTTGTTAATGATTACTGCCTGTAATGCACACTGAGACCATTGACCCGCACACCCCTCCCTCCCTTCCCCTCTACTGGATTATGGAACCCAGGTAATCTATGTCATTAGAGTGTATGGCTGCGCAGGTATAAACACGCAGGGCGCTCTGTAATTGGCGGTGCATGATGTAAGAGACATGGCAATCATCCCTACTCAGTTCAGCACGTGTGTGACCTTTTCTTTGAATTCCCATTTCACAACAAGCGCAAGTAGCTTAGGCACTCGGGGCAGTGCATTTCGGAGCAATTACCCGCGCCTGGCACACTGTACCGCGGAGGCGGGCGGTGTGTCGCCATCATCGCCCACAATGAGAAGTCAGAGCCCCGCAGGCACCCTTTCTGAAACACAACATGGGGCTCGGGATGCATAGGCCACCCTAGGTGGGCTACAGCTCTATGGGCAGCTCCTGGCTAGTATGGCAACATAAGGAAAAAGAGAGAGTTGCGTTGTCGCGGGTGGGGGGGAGGCAGAGGCTTGCGCTGTGCTCTGGGGGGTGGGGAGCTGCGCTGTGCTCTAGGGTGGGGTGCGCCGCGCGGGGAGGGGGGGAAGGAGGTGCAGGGAGCGCTGACTAGAACCTGACACTCACCAGCTGTTCGGCCTCCCGCTCTCTCTTTCTCTCTCCCTCCCCCGCCCGCTCTACCCCCCTCCCCCTTCGGTGGCTGCCCCGGTGCATTGTGGGAGTAGTCCGTTGTTCATTTGCCATTCGACCTGGGCCGTGGCCTGTCGGGACGGAAGCGCTGCCGAGCCGGATCCATTGTGGGGAGCCTGCGGCGGTACAGGCCAGACCCGGGGCCGGACTCGCCCCTTTGTCTCTCTTTGTTCCCTGGGCAGGCCGGGTCCCAGTTTCCCCGTCAGCGGGCAGAACAGTCGGTCGGGGAGCGGCGGTCGCGAGTCAGAGCGCGAGGCGGGGGGCGCGAGGCGGACGGGGGGCGCGCGCGCGCGCGCCATGTTCGCGGAGATGAACCGCAGGACGCTGGCGTTCCGGGCTGGCGGCCTGGTCACCGCGGCGGCTGCAGCAGCGGCCGGGGGAGCCGCCGGAGGTGGCTCCTCGAACAATAACAACGGGGGTAACCCGGCCGAGGCCTGGGCCCGGCAAGACCCCGAGCAGCTGAATGGGCGGGGGGCGGACGAGGAAGTGGAGCTGGAGGGGCTGGAGGCCGAGGAGCTGGAGGCCGCCGCTGAGGGGAAGGAGTTGCTGTTGTTGCCCCCGCCCCAGGACGCAGTCTCCCCTGCGGCCGCCAGCGGCCCCATGTTCGCCGAGAGGAACCGCAGGACTCTGGCTTTTCGGGGGGGCGGCGGAGGGCTCCTCTCCGGCCCCTCCGCCGCTAACAATGGCTGCGAGGCCCCTGCCTGGCCGCGGAGGCACTTCAATGGGCGGGGGCCGGACGAGGAGCTGGAGTTGGAGGGTGCCGAAGGCCTGGAGCCCGAGGGCCTGCTGGAGGGCAAGGAGCTGGTCCAGGACGGGGGCTCCCTGAGCGACAGCAGTGACGACGAAGAGGACGGCGAGGGGGGCAGCCTGGGCGACGGCAGCGGCGCTGAGGGCGGCAGCTGTAGCAGCAGCAGGCGGTCTGGAGGCGATGGGGGGGACGAGGCGGAGGGCAGCAGCGTGGGCGCGGGGGAGGGGGAGAGCATCAAGCATTTCCCGCTAGCGGCCAGGCCCAAGTCCCTGCTGCAGAAGCTGCACGTCTCCTTCCAGGGCTCCTGGCTCAAGGAGTTCCCATGGCTGCACTACTGCCAGGAGACCGGCCTCATGTCCTGCGCCTGGTGCACCGCCGCCTCCGCCCCCACCGACATCAGTATGGCTGGCGGAGGCGGCGCAGGGGGCCACGACGAGCTCTGCAAGGGCACCCGCAACTACAAACGAGCCCTACTTCTCAGACACCACCTCTCCGCCGAGCACCGCCTCAACGAACCGGTCACTGCAGAGCAGGTACGGCGCCACAAGGGTTGGGGGGGTATTCGGGATTGGGGGTGGTGGCACCCTCCCGGCCAGGGTACTGTTGGGTGGGGGTATCGCAGTTCCCTGGTGGAGACTAACTCTTTCACATGTCTGCATGCCCACGTGTGTAGTTTAAATGGTTTCCTCGGTCTCTCACTGTTCGTAGGGGTGCGGGGCACATTCTGCTCCAGTATGCAGATTACCCTGCGTTCTGTTTCAGGCTGAAGCATCTAATAGGCCTCTCCAGCCGAGGGGTGCTGGAACAATTTTTATAGTGGGGGTGTGGAGAGCCATTGAATCAAACTGTAAACCCAGTATATAATGGAATCCACTTCAAGCCAGGGCCCCTAGTTCCAGCACCTATAGTCCAGACACGTTAGCTGGGGGTGTATATATAATAGTTTTAGTAGTCATATAGTTAGTTGTAGTTATACCTGGTTAACATAACTTAAGTGCTCAGGGATGGGTGACTGCTATTTTCATTTGTTAATTTTGTGATGATAAATTGGTGTCCTTAGGAGAAGAAAATTGTATGCACTTAAATGTGTTAATGCACTGATATAAAAAACTACTTACAGCTTCCTTTTTTTGGGGAAAACTACAAGTGCCCCAAAAACAGCTATGTGCAAAATCCTCTAGACACGAGCACAAAATCTGAGGGAATATTCGTTTTAGTATCTAGGGTGCTCATATACGCTTTCGGATGTAATTCTTTTTTCCCAACATAGGTAACTTAGATTTCATCTGCTACTTTGCATAAAGAGTCTGCAATTGCATCAAGATAAACATGTGGTTTCCTGAAAGCATAGTTAATATGCCATCTAACCCCTTTAATGCTTTGAAACTAGTGAGCTGTGTGCATCCCCAACCACCCTGAAAGCAAAAGCTGTTATATCTCTTATTGGCAAGGCCACTGACAACATTACTCTTTTACTATATCTACCAAGTGTCTAAAGGGTGTTTGAAATGTCAACAAATACATGTGCTTGACATAAAAGCTGTATTTTTTTTTATTGGACCTAGTACTTAATTAACTGTCTACAATGAGAACTTAATTTCCTTTGTCACTATTGGTTTCTGACCGTATCCTACACTGTGGCTAAATTAACAAGATAGTGAAGTAAATTGATCACAAAATGTAAGTCAAGCATAAGGAAAATGGTTTCTATTCTATAGACTTCTCTAAAGGCACATCTGAAAAAATGGAAAGCCTTCAGCTATATTGTTTCTGCCTTTGATCTTGATTAGAGCTCTCAAAGCTAGGCAAGGTTAACTTTGGTCCATAGGTGAATGAGACACTAAAGGAATGCCTAATCCTGCTGAATCACTAACTTCTCTGCAGTACTACTTTTCTACCTGAGTTAGAGCTGAATTGGTTTGATGATTAAAATTTAGCTGACTGCTTAGGCTCTTTAAAGAGCCTGTGGCACTTCTGGCAAGACCAGGTGTTCTAAATTTGGGCAGGATGTCAGGGTTTAAAGACAGGTATGGTAAGCAAATCTAGATGCCCCTGCAGTTTCAGTTGGATAGGATATGCAAGTTTCACTTCAGGTGAAACTTCCTATGCCCTGCTGTTGTGTTGCAGTCCACTTTAGAAGTGGGTAAAGTGACTTCAGTTATCTGAGCATTTTTGAATTATATACTATAAACTTCACCTTTAGTTGAAGTATTTTTTTATCTTCCTAGTAAAAGCATTCTCAGAAACTTGATGCTTTGAGATTGCTAATGTGATCTGTCATGTAATTCTCAAACATACTTTGTTCCTTGTCCTGTAATTTGAGGCTCGTTCCTCTGTCTCCATTGTCTTGTCCTGGTGTGTGTTAAATGACTAAAATTTCTATTTCTTTTCTGACAGTTTCCTTTGCTTTATTTCCTTACTCCTTGTGTTAACCTCTTTAGCAATCCTACAACCATTCCTATCCCTTCTTGTTTATATTTTAAAATTGTTTTTGGATGATTATCTTGTAATGGTAAGTCTGGTGTAATTTATGGAAGTGGTATCTCTGTTCATTCTTGATATGTCACTGGATTTTGCCGCTTTAATATGTTAGGCTTTTTAAATTTTTCATATAAAGGAAAACGTTTCTGCTATTGTCACCTTACCCAGGTGCACATGAAGTATATTTTAAGTAGTCATGTATCTTACAGACTTCTTACTGCTTTACTTCAGATTTGAACACTTTTTCTGTATGCTATAGAAAGACCTTTAAATACTAAGGACAGATCCTCAACTGGTGTAGACTGTCATAGCTTCTGTTGAAGTTCTTTCAAGCTGTTTACACCAGCGAAAGATCTGCACTTCGGTGTGCTGGGGATTTTCATAACATGAATCAGCCTGATCTGTTGTTTCTTCTGTACACGGTCAGTCAGTGCTTGTCCACAAACTCTAAACATGGAGTAGATGGGATACAGTAACACTTCAATATTCTAAATAGAGGGAGCAAACTGATCTTTCAAACACTTCTAAATATAACAAGACCTAAAATAAAAGTAGATTGCTTAATACATTTGAAATCTTCCATGTTCCATACCTCCTCATTCAAATGAAAACACTTGCATTATGGTGTAACATTGGATTTTTCTTCTTTTGTACTATTGCTGAGTAAGTGGGAACCCCTGCAGGGTAGCATTGGGTTAAACTTTCAAATGGAAGGTACTGATCTCTGTATCCTTGAACCACTGTTGTGATTCTCTCCCTTTTTTCTGCTGCAAGTTTTTGACTTGTATGAATGTTCAAAAGAATAAATATGGTTTTACTGGGTAGTCAGATCTCTTAAATCACATTTGCCATTAATCCCAAACTTAATTAACAAACTGTGGGGTTTTTTTCTGTTATGTTTCCATTCCCATGTGTTATCGCATCCCTGTTGTGTTTGCATTTCTCTCCACCTCTAAATTTAATCTGGTAATACCAAAACAATACGCCTTTAAAAAAAATCCCTGATACCAAATTTTTAGAACATTGGAATATTAAGTAGGTAATTTGTGTTCCTTAGCATGTTTTCCCTAAATTTTTGAGGAAACATCATTGGGGGGGGGAGGTGAAGCCTTTTAAGAGTTAGTTAAAAGCTAGGAGAGATCTTTCAGTCATTGTCCTAGAGATAGTACACATGTATTCTTCACTTGACAAGCTTCAACTGCAGGGCATGTTTAACAGCTGCTAATAACAAACACATGGCATAATGCCATTGTTCAAGTGAGAAAAGGAAATTGTGGGTATTAGACACTAAAGCAGTGGAAACATCTATAGATCTGTTGTGCAATAGACTCTCAAATAAGAGCAGTGACTTCAATTTTTAGAGATATACAGTTCACTTGGAATGCCAAAATACATCACAAGTGGTTGTCGCAGCTATAAATTCAAGGGTATTAAGATTAGGCCTCACTAAAAGGCACGGAATCATAAGTCTTTTTTTCCCCCCTTTGTAAACTAGTTTTAAATAGACAGTTACTATAGACCAAAATTATGGCCTGCCTTTAAATTAGAGTATGTGGTAGACCTGGGTGGATTGATCTAAATCAAAGCGATTTAAATCACTAAGTGGGAAGCCTCAAATTAAATAATTGATTTTGATCAGCTTTTCCATTTGTATTTCAATTTTCTATAGAAGAGTGCATTCTCATATAAGCATTAAAACATGTTGATTTACAACTAAATAGAGCCTTTACACTAGATTGGTATATCTTTTTTGCTATTTAGGAGGGTAGGCTGTAACTATACATTTATTTAAGAAATTATGTAGCTTAATATTTTTAGATTCTTATTGTACCTTTGATTATATTAGAAAATAGTGAATGATATATTGCTTGTTTACTAGATAATTACGTTTTTACTCATGATCAGTGTCAAGCTACATTAGGATGGAAACTGAAATTTAATTAAATACACAAACGGCATATAACACTTTAAAACAAGCCCGTAATAAAGTACATGACCTATTTTGTGCCATGTTTATAAAGAAAAAAAGTTAGAATCAGTGGAAATTATCTTTATATAGGAAAGCAATTTTTAACTCAGAGTTTTTAATAGAGGCTCATGGAGTCAGCATTATTTCTTATTTAAATGTTTTAAGAAATTATAAGTTTAGCCCTTAACACATTTTGTATTTGTTTCAGATTTCATTTTAAACAGATTAATAGTTAGAAAGAAAAATGTACTATAATTTAAATAATGAAATAAGTCTGAAATGAAATAAAAAAAATCACTGATTTTTATCTGCCCTGGGGTAGACCGACTGTCTCCAAGTTTTTAAAATTTGGACTCTTGTACTAGGACAGATTTATTTAGTTAATAAGTTTTGCAAAAATGCTATACTGTGGTCTGTGTTTCTTTTGCTGCTGTCAGTAAATGCATGTGGTAGGGGTGCCAGTTTTCTTTCCCCTCCACCTAACACTTTTTAAAGTTAGGGCTTTGCAGGTAACACCGCAAAAGCTCCCTTTCAGTCTGAAATACGTTTTTGGTTAAAGGCAGAAGTTCGCTGAAAGCAGAAGAACAGTTGATGTAGTATAATTCTTCTACATGAACCATAATTGCCTTGGATGTCATGCAGTCATGAATAGGAAGTGGTGTTTCATTCATAAATATGTTTGAGTATCCCTGTTTTAAGGATTACTTCCCTACCTTTACTTGCTGATTTAAAAGTAAGCTCTTTGAAGTAGGGATTGTCTTATATCTTCTATAGCGTTTGCCACTGTAGGGCCCTATTTGATTGTCTGTTCAGCGCTACTGCAATATAAATGTTAAATAATAAGGCAAGGTCTGTGTGTAGGTGATGCTCCAGCTCATGGCAGCTGACAGAAAACATTTCAGAATGTTTTGCTAGAAAACGGTGGCCAGGAAATTACTACTCTCTTACTCTTCTGAAAGGGCTTGTTTACGGGCAGTGTTTACCTGATGGGGAAAGAACTAACTAATTGGATAGAGGAGGAAAGATGCTGCAAGGCAAATGAAGCAACATATGGAGGATTCTGAAAGGATAACTACTTCTCCATTACTCTTCATACACACATGCAAGAAGTGGCGCAAGAGTCTTTGGTTCTTTCCTGCTCCCAGGAGACAGCAGAAACTGATGCCAAACAAGGATCTCTGTGTTAGTTCAAGATCTCTCACTAACTTACTGCATTTTAAGAACATGTTACTTTGGAATTGCAGTCATCTGCATTTTGAGGAGTGGCTGCATGTTAGTTCATCATATCTTATTTTGAATTAATCTGAAATGCCTTTGCATCTTCCTTCATTTTTTTTTTTTATAAACTAATAGATGAATAGAGACCACATTAAGCACAATGTGGTGTGGGTATACATTGTGACAAATGGTTTCTTGACCACCGTTTCTTTGCTGTAACTCCTAGACTCAAAATCCTTTGAGGACTTAGTTGCTGCAAGAAGTTGGGTACTCTGAGTGGGGAGTATGGCATGTTTCTGATAGGTTTTGGGGTATTACTGAGTGGATGTACCAAGGGTGTTCTAAGGTGTGGCTGAGAAAACCACATCCATTTCCAGTTATCACATCCATATTTCACTATTCTGCTTTTCTTTACACATCTTGCATGAGGTCAGCTGTGAGGAGGGTGGTGATTTAGGAAAGTATAGAGTTGGTTGAGTGCTATACCCGCCAGGGAGACAGAGGCCTGACCGCTGCTGCAGATAAATCTTTCTTCCATTTCTGCCCCACTGGGGTAATAGCTGCTACCTAAAGAGAAGCAGCTAAAACTTGATTTATGAGAAGATTTGATCAGTCTTGCAGCCATCCTCTTCATGATCCACATTGGATTGAGTTTGAGAGCTACTAACAAAATACACACGTTATTTTAGTGTTGTGGGAAATGATTTCTTAGTTACGGTGCTAACTGACTATATCTCTTGATGTCTTCCAGGCATCAGTTTTGATTTGAAGATCTGTTTTAGTCAATCACAAGTTATTGGGTTCAATACAGGGGTAACTGGGTGAAATTTGGTATGTGTTGCATAGGTCCAGTCTAGATGATATAATTGTTCCTTCTGGCATTAAAAAGTGTGAATTATAGTTGGCAACGATAGCGTGTTTTTTCTCTTCACACTTTGATTACTGAAATTCTAGCCTGTGGCCTCCTAAACAACTTATCCAGAGTCCAGCCTGTTCTGAAACATCTGTGGCCCTTTCCTAACTGATAAACAGAAATAGAGTTGCATTAACCATGTCCTGAAAGACCATCTCTGACTGATTTGCTACAAAATTTCCGCTGCCTTCTTAGTATTCTTCATGGCAATACTCCATCTAAATTAGTGCCACCCCGAATATTCCAGTCTGCCAACTCTGCCCTTTCCAATTTTCTCTCCAGTTCCTCCTTGTTCAGAGGATACTCCTTTGCCTTTGCCACATCATCTGTTGACTTCACCATCCCTTTTGAAAATTCAGCTCAAAACTCTCCTGTCTGCTACTTACTGGTTTCCACTATCTGCATTGATCTATAGTAGTAATACTTCACTGCCTGGTGCCTCTTTGTCTGTCATTGTTCTTCAGGAATTGTTACAAGCCACTTTGAGATACCCTGATGAAAAATACTATATAAATGCAAAGCATGTAGTAATTCCCTTGATAACACTTGTTACACATTTAAACACTACTATAATGGCAAATCCTTGTGCAACTTTTTTAAGGTGTTTCCTGGTTTAGTAATTCAAGCTTTTGTGGTATTTTAACACTTGCAGTAATCACCTTCAGTACTCTCTCCGCTTGTTTTTCTGAACTAATGTCTAATGGTGAAGGCTGCCACTGTAGAATCATAGGACCGGAAGGGACCTGGAGAGGTCTACTAGTCCAATCCCCTGCACTCATGGTGGGACCAAGTATTATCTAGACTATTCCTGACAGGTGTTTGTCTAACCTTTTAAGAACCTCCAATGATGGAGATTCCACAACCTCCCTAGGCAGTTTATTCCAGGAAGTTTGTCCTAATGTCCAAACTAAACCACCCTTTCTGCAATTTAAGCCCATTGCTGTCCTAGGTTCAGAGGTTTAAAGCAGGGGTGGGCAAACTATGGCCCATGGGCCGTTTTAAGCCGGACTGCGAGCTGCACCACGCGGCTCGGCCCTGCTCCGGCCGGGGCGCTGGGTCAGAGGTTGCACCATGCAGCTAGGACCTGCTCTTATGCTCTGGACAGGGCGCGGGTTGGGGGCTGCACCACACGGCTCCCGCAAGCTGCACCACGCAGCTTCTGCAAGCTGCGGCATGGCCCTGCTCCAGCTCCTACATGCTCCAATGGCCCCCTCTGGTGCTCCAATGGGAGCTGCAGCAGTTGTGCCTGCAGATGGGGCTGAGTGCAGAGCCACCTGGCCACACCTCCGCGTAGGATTTGGGGAAGGGACATGCCACTGCTTCTGGGAGCCACCTGAGGTAAGCGCCGCTTGGAGCCTGCACCCCTGAGCCTCTCCCCACGCCCCTGCCCCAGCCCTGATCCCCCTCCTGCCCTCTGAACCCCTCAGTCCCAGCCCAGAGCACCCTCCTACACCTCAAACTCCTCATCCTTCGCCCCACCCCAGAGCCTGCACCCCAACCCCAATTTTGTGAGCATTCATGGCCTCCCATCCAATTTCTATTCCCCGGTGTGGCCCTCGGGCTAAAAAGTTTGCCCATCCCTGGGTTAAAGAGAATAATTAATTTACCTTCCTCTTCCTTGTAAAAACCGTTTATGTACTTGAACACTGTTACCATGTACTCTCTGCGCCATTATCTAAATAATTGATGAAGAAATTGAATAGAACCAGACCCAGAACTGATCCCTGTGGGACCCCACTTGAATATGCCTTTCCAGCTTAACTACTGTCTGGGAACAGTTTTTTCCAACCAGTTATGCACCCATGTTATAGCACTTCTATCTAGGTTGTATTTCCATAGTTTGTTTTGGAGAAGGTCATGCAAGACATTATCAGGTACCTAACTAAAGTTAAGATATGCCACATCTACTGCTTTTCCCCATCCACAAAGCTAGTTACCCTGTCAAAGAAAGGCATTAGGTTGGTTTGCCATCATTATTTGTTGACAAATCCATGCTGACTGTTACTTATCACCTTATTATCTGCTAGGTGTCTGCAAATTGATTGCTCCATTATCTTTCCAGGTACTGAAGTTCAGGTGACTGGTCTGTAATTTCCTGGGTTGTCCTTATTCCCCTTTTTATAGATTGGCACCGTATTTGCCATTTTCCAGTTCTCTGGAGTCTCACCATGATTTTTTTGAAGATAATCACTAATGGCTCATATCTCTTCAGTCAGCTCCTTGAGTATTCTAGGATGTTTCACCAGGCCCTGGTAACGTGAAAACCTCTAACCTGTCTAACTTGTAACTTTTTCTTTCCCTATTTTAGCATCTGGTCTTACCCTCATTTTCACTGGCATTCACTCTGTTAAATGTCCAATCACTGCTAACCTTTTTGGTGAAAACTGAAACAACACGCCCCCCCCTCGCCCCCCCCCCCCCCTGGTAACATGCTTATCCTGTCTTTGGTCTTTCTAATTTTGTGCCTTGGCCTTTGTCCCTGCATACTTGTTTATATTAATCCTTTGCAGTTTGACCTAGTTTCCGTTTTTTTAGGATTCTTTTTTGAGTTTCAAATAATTGAAGAGCTCCTTGTTAAGACAGGGAGGTCTCTTGCCATACTTCCTGTCTTTCCTACACAGTTGGATAATTTGCTCTTGTGCCCTTAATAATGTCTCTTTGAAAAACTGCCAGCTCTCTTGAACTGTTTTTCCCCTTAGACTTGCTTCCTATGGGATCTTACCTACCACCTCTCTGAGATTGCTGAAGTCTGCCTTCTTGAAATCCTTTACCTTTATTGTGCTGTTTTCCTTCTTACCATTCTGTAGAATCATGAACTCTATCATATCGTGATCACTTTCACCCAAGCTGCCTTCCACTTTCAAATTCTCAACCAGTTCCTCTCTATTTATCAAAATCTATTCTAGAACAGCTTCTCCCCTGATGGCTTTCTCCACTTTCCGAAATAAAAAGTTGTCTCCAATATATTCCAAGAACTTGTTGGATAATCTGTGCCCTGCTGTGTTGTTTTCCCATCACCACCAAGTCTGTGCTTTGGATGATTTTTGTTAGCTCTTTATAAACAAGCCTCATCCATCTCCTCTTCCTGGTTAGGTGGTCTGTAGTAGACCCCTAGCATGACATCACCCTTGCTTTTTACCCCTTTTATCCTTACCCAGAGACTTTCAACAAGTCTGTGTCCTATTTCCCTCTCAACCTCATTTTTGAGATACAAGGCAAGACCTCCTCCCTTTTTTCCCTGCCTGTCCTTCTGGAGCAAGCCGAAACCTTCTATACCAATATTCCAGTCGTGTATTACCCCACCAAGTCTCTCTGATGCCACCTGTCATAGTTGAAAATTAAGTACTTGTTAAAATATTATCTTTAGAGTTTAAAAATATGCCCAGTAGTGCACCAACTTTTATAAATTTTCATTAGAATATAGTTTATTACTAAATGTGATCTGCAAAGGAGGCAGGGTGGCATTTGTATTCATTTTGCTTCCATTTGTTTGTGGAAGGCTGATAAGGAGGGAGGAAGGATATATTGGGAATTTGTTAAAGTCCTGTCTCCCCATTTTTACTTGAGGCCCTCTATGGAAGACCAGAGAAGTGGTGTGAGGGAGTTTTCATAGCTCTTACCTGAACAGGTTGGTGGTTGAATCTTTAATGACAGGTTTCAGAGTAGCAGCCGTGTTAGTCTGTATCCGCAAAAAGAACAGGAGTACTTGTGACACCTTAAAGACTAACGAATTTATTTGAGCATAAGCTTTCGTGGGCTACAGCCTACTTCATCGGATGCATAGAATGGAACACACAGAAAAAAGATATTTATACATACAGAGAACATGAAAAGGTGGGAGTAGCCATACCAACTGTAAAAGGCCAATCAATTGAGATGAGCTATCAGCAGGAGAGAGAAAAATACCTTTGAAGTGATAATCGAGATGACCCATAGAAGGTGTGAGGATATTTTAACATATTTTAACTTGAGGAAATAGATTCAAATAGTGTAATGACCCAACCATTCCCAGTCTGTTCAAACCTAAGTTAATTGTATCTAATTTGCATATTAATTCAAGTTCAGCAGTCTCTCTTTGGAGTCTGTTTTTGAAGTTTTTTTGTTGCAAAATTGCCACCTTCAGGTCTGTCACTGAGTGGTTAGAGAGATTGAAGTGTTCTCCCACTGGTTTTTGAATGTTATGATTCCTGATGTCAGATTTGTGTCCATTTATTCTTTTGTGTAGAGACTGTCCGGTTTGGCCTACGCAAAACAACAAATGGACACAAATCTGACATCAGGAATCATAACATTACACTGATTGAATCTATTTCCTCATGTTAAAATATCCTCACACCTTCTATGGGTCATCTCGATTATCACTTCAAAGGTATTTTTCTCTCTCCTGCTGATGATAGACCAATCAATTGAGATGAGCTCTTACAGTTGGTATGGCTACTCCCACCTTTTCATGTTCTCTGTATGTATAAATATCTTCTTTCTGTGTGTTCCATTCTATGCATCCAATGAAATAGGCTGTAGCCCACGAAAGCTTATGCTCAAATAAATTCATTGGTGTCTAAGGTGCCACAAGTACTCCTGAATCTTTAATGTAAATCTCTTCTAACTTCTAGTTCAGGCATTTGTGTTAACAAAAATGAACACTTTAAACACCCAAACTAAATATCTTTCCATCAGTGGCTTACATTTAACTTCTGTGGTACTTAAAGCTCATCTACCCCCTTTTTCCTGAAACTGGAAAAACAGTAGAACTGGCCTGAGTTTCTAATACACAAGGAAACTTTCTGGAAACTTGTATTTTATGTTGCCTTTATGACATAAACAAAGGATATAAACCCCATTTTCCTCTGTATTACATATTTAACGTAAGTTTATTTTCATATCCTGTTGGCAGCAGTGGGAAAACTAAGAAGGAAACTAACTGAGTTAACTTTTTTTTTCTTTCCTCTAATTGCAGGAGTCAGAAATACCGTCGGAATTGACTAATGAGGGGTACTGCGACTACAACAGTAGGCCAAATGAGAACTCTTATTGCTATCAGCTGCTGCAAGAACTAAATGAACAGAGGAAGAAAGGCATTCTTTGTGATGTCAATATTGTGGTGAGTGGGAGGGTCTTCAGAGCTCATAAGAACATCCTGGTTGCCGGCAGCCGTTTCTTTAAGACTCTGTACTGCTTTACAAACAAAGAAAGCCGTAACCAAACCACTGTTACCTATTTAGATGTTGTTGCTGTTCAAGGTTTTTCTGTCATATTGGACTTCTTATATTCCGGTAACCTTGTCCTTACAAGCCAAAATGCCATTGAAGTGATGTCAGTGGCCAGCTATCTTCAAATGACTGAGGTTGTCCAGTCCTGTCGCAATTTCATTAAAGATGCCTTAAATATAAGCATTAAATCAGAAGCTCCAGAGGCTGTAGTAGTGGATTATAACAGAAGATCTGTTAGTCGGGATGGTCTGCCTTCATCAAGGGATCAGAAAGTTGCCAGTTTCTGGGCAACACGGAATCTTACTAACTTGGCAAGCAGTATAAAAACTGAAAATGATGGTTACTGTATTGATGAGGGCCAAATAGAAAACTATCAAATGAATGACTGTAGTTGGGTCCAGGACAGCTCACCTGAAATGGCTGAAAATGAATCTCAAGGAGAAGGAAAAGTGTTTGTGTGGAATGACATGGCCTCACAGGGACAATCAGTTCAAGAACCAGGAAAAGCAAGAAGGAAAAACCAAACTACAAAGAGATTTATTTATAATATACCACCTAATAATGAAGAGAATTTAGAAGATTGCTCAGTGATGCAGCCGTCAGTCCCATATCCAGAAGATTTGCAGTTTATTAAGGAAGAACCAGGTAAATTATTTCACTAATATATTGGATTATCCAAGTGTTACTGTTGTATCCATTCTAGGATAACTTCACTTCTATAAACATGTATTAGCTAAGATCCTGCAACAAGTAGTAAATCCGTAGACAAAATGAATTGCAAATATCTGACAATGTTGCAGTGATTCTTATCTAATGTAAACATGCCTACTGTTTCTATTAATAAAAAAAAAGGCTGAATGTCTGTTTCGTGTGCAGATGTACACTATTGCCAAAACTGTATTAAAACTTACAGTTCACATTGAATACCTACTTCCTATAATCCTCAAGAGCCAGTTATCAAATAAACCAAACAAGGTAACATCAACTGGTGAAAACTTTCAAAAAATTTTTATTTTGCTTATATAAATGTTTAATTCTCTTGGCTAGCACATTTCAACTATCCACACCATGTGTAACTTAATCTGTACTATGCTTTAAAATCAGCAGTTGGCTTTTAACTTGAAAATAACTGAGTTTAATTGCCTGGCCAGATGCTCTCCTGTGGTGGGAAGGTTGATGTCTGTAAATTTGCGTCTGCTAGTGACTTATCTTTTGAATGATCCATCCCTTTGTTCAGTGTATAGAGAAGCTGCATTTTGACTTCACACCAGTGGTGTTCAACATATGGCCCTTGAAGAGATGTCTCACTTTTATTGTGAATTGAAAGTGTTCCTTGAGCCACACTTGCAGTGTGGGTGGTGTGGTGTGCCAGTCCCATTGGTATGGGCTGGTGTTGGATGGGATCACCTCCAGCTGTGTGCCATTTCTCAGGAGTAGTTGTAATGTGAGCCAGGAGTGCTCTGAACAGCTCCTTAGTAGCTCTCCAGCTGGCTGCCTGCTGTATTACATGAGGGAGGAGAGTTGCTTTGGATGCTCTGTTGTCTGTTTCCTTGTTGAGCTGCAGGTGCTTCATGGTGAACAGGATAGAAACTTGACTGATCCTGCCTAAATTTAAGGGATTGACTTGCAAAAGAGGGCTTCTCCTTCCTCATGCAGCCAGATAGGGCAGCCTAAGAAAAGGGTAAAGAAGCTAAGAATCAGTGAGTTATAGGTCTCCCAGTTGTCTGTCCAGCCCATGGCAGCTCCAATTTGTTTCAGCTAGTAATGGTCCCTAAGCAACCATATGCCAGCTGGGGATAGCTGGAGCACAGCATGCTCAAACTATTCCTCTCCTTGCTCCAACCTATCCTCTGTTCAGGGCACTGCACTGGGGTGTGTAGGAGCCAGTTATGCTGGATCTGTGCTGTTATGGACTGTCCCCATATTAGGATACCCACAAATGCCCTGCTGTGGACGACTTCCATTCCCCTTGTATTGCCGGAATGAGGGAGAACAGCAACATTGCTTGATTAATATTAGGGAATTCAACAAGCACATTTTTATTCTCAATTCTCAGATCCTGCTGAGTCTGCTTTGTAGTGTCACCTTCAGGTAGACCATGCTTACTGACTTCGCTCAGAATGAGAATGGACTCGTGTCAAAATTCCCAGTAGTAACCTATAAAGAGTTGGCTAAGAATGATTTTTCCAGAAAGAGCAGTAGAACCCATGCTACTGAAGGAAGTATGAGTGTGTTTTATTAAAAGTATTTCCTGGCATAAGTTTTCAGTATCTTTCATCCCATTTTTGTGTGTATATACTAATACATATTTTGTTTGCTTTATCAACTGCTGCTGCACAACGAGCAGCCTTTTTTTTTTTTTTTAGCTGCTCACAAGGATGTCTGTCCTTTTTCCTCTCTTCACCCCCACCCTGCCCTGAGTAGTTAGAGATTTCAAATTATTCCACAAATGTGAGGTAATGTGCATTGGAAAAACATTGAATTTGATCTGCCATTATACTACTTACTTATTCAGCCCTTCTAAGTCCCTCTAAAGCCTTCACTAGTCTTAACTGCACTAACCAAAATAACTTAGTCATCTTTAAATGTTTCTACCTCATTGTTTACCCCTCCTTTAGATAATCAATAAATATTTTAAACAATACCAGTCTTAAGACGTCCCAAGGTTGAATATTGCAATTAACCTCTTGCCATGTTGAAAACAAACCATCTACTTATCCTATTTGTTTTTCTCCCAGCTAGTTTTCAGTTCATTTTAGCACTTTGCTCCTTACCCCAATGAGTGCTTAACTTCCTGTGATAGCCTTTTATGAGAAATTTGATAAAATACTAGTTTTTAGGAAAGTCCACATAAACTTCAGCTGTTTCTCCTTTGAACTGGTCAAAGAAATAGTGGATAAAGGATTAATTAATCCAGGGTGATTAAGCCTGTAGGACAGGCATAGACACTTGTGGCCCTTAAGGGCAACTGTTAACAATATACCCGACCCTTGCTAGAAGGTGGGATTTGGGATCCATGCACAGTACTGCGTTAACGCAGGGACCACGTTAAAACTAATTGCAATTAAAGTAATTAAATTTGGAATCCATGGCCGCAACCTCGTTATATGGTAATTCTAGCGGGGGTTGGGTGTATTTGTACTTGATTGTGAGTTGAAAATGTTCCCTGAGCTTCACCCCCACTCTTTAAAACAGAAGTGGTTTTGAATTAGCTTTGTTACAAGGAGGAAGAAAGGAGCACAACTTCCCCCAGTGGCCGCTGCGTGGTATGAGCCAAGAGTGCTCTAAGCAGCTGCTGTCCCGTCTCTTCCGGGCAGTTTCCCTGGTGGCCGTGTGCTCTGTTGCAGTGGAGGGACCAGAGTGCCTGTGGTTTTCCTTTATTTGATTCCCTGCTCAGGCCTGTGGGAGCCTAGGAGAGTGCCCACAGAGACACCTAGGATAGCTCAGAAGAGGAAAGGAGGTAGAGCAGAGAATCATCAACCAGTTGTAGTTCCTTCATCCAGCTTTAAACAGCCAAGGGGCTGCTCTAACTTGTACCAGCTGCAGTGGTCCCATGGATGTCATATCTTAGCTGAAAATAACTGCAGTGTAATGCACTTAAAATACTTTTTCCTTGCTCTTAACTTTCCACATGCTGGCACTACTGCCACATCTCCTCTGGGGATGTACCCAGCAGGGAACTTTAGGGCGACTTCTGTTCCCTTTGTGCTGCTTTGTGGCACGGGACAGTCTGGTCCAAAGCATTATGGGAGGCAGTTCATGGCCAAGCTCCCATATTAAGAGCTGACCTTTCAAAGTGCTCTAAACTCCATATGCATACTCAGTTGTCTTGAAAAGTGGTATGCCTCATTGGGGCGCAAAGTAGGCTTCAGTGGTGCAAATTTGGGATCATTTGATCCCAGCCCAGAGAGAGAGTTCTCAGGAAAAAAGGGCTGGTGAATAGACTTGGACTGTTTTAACTTGTGTGCGCACACCTGATTTAAACTGACACTGCTCTGCACCAAATAGAGCTACCTGCTCCGATTCGACCTGAGCTAGTGTGCAGCAACTGAGTTCTAAGTTGGGAGAGCAATATTTAAAAAGTTGGATTTGATCTCGCTCAGTAAACGGGTACATATAGGGAATCTGCACCAGAGAAAATGACTTTTGTGAACAAAACACTCCACTGCTTACACTTCTCCCTGGGGAGAATTAGTGAACAAACATCATGATGATAGTCATGTTGCTTAGTGCACTACTGAAAGGTACTCAGATACTGTGCTAATGAGCCTGGTATAAAAACTTATATAAAATAGTGTGCTCTGGCAGCCTTTATGCTCGCTGGCCCTAGAGCTGATATAGTACATAACGGTTTTGGGAGGAAAGGTAGCACGGATGACCCATAACCTCATGCACAATCCATTGATCTGATTGTATCAAAGGAGTAGATGAAAGTATCTTCTGCTTAGGAAATCCATCAGCTATACCTTGTGTAAGAAAGCCTGGTGGTGAACGTTGCCATGACCAGAGGCAACATTGGCCAGCCACACCTCTGACTTCATATGCTAGTATATTGTCAGTCAAAAGCAGTGGCAGATTTAGAGTTAGTGGGGCCCTGTGCGCAGCTTCATTTTTGGGGGCCCTCCTCGGGACCCAGCCAAGAAAAAGAGCATTTTCTCTCTTCCCCTTCCCCTCCCCTGTTTTTCATTCTTTTTCTTCCATCTTCCTTCTATATTATAAGTAATGGAACGTAAATGAAAATAGTGAGGTACTTTGATTGGGGTTGGGGTGCAGGCGGCAGGCTATGTGAGGAAGTTTGGATGCGGGCGCTGGGCTGGGGTTGGGGTGAGGAGTGCAGGCTCTCGGAGGAAGTTTGAGTGCAGGGGTGCAGCCTTGGGTTTGGGGTGTGGGAGAGGACGGGGGGGTTGTACTTACCTCGGGTGGCATGGCTCCCAAAGTGACCAGCGCACACACCCCTATGGCAGCGGCTCGGGGGCAGAGGATCTCTGCATGCTGCTGCCCACAGGTGCCGCCTCTCCCGCAGCTCCCATTGGCTGCAGCTCCTGGCCAATGGGAGCTGTAGAGTCGGCGCTGGGGGCAGGGGCAGCGCCTGGAGACACAGGCCCCCTCCGCCCCAGGGGCCACATGGACATGCCAGCTGCTTCTGGGAGTGGTGCAGAAGGAGGGGGGCAGGGAGCTGCCTCAGCATTAGCCCACGCCACTCCCAGAGGTGTCCGGCTGCTGGCACGTCTCTGCGTGCCCATTGAGGGGAGGGGGGCAGCGGGTCTCTGTGAGCTGCCCAGGGGGCAGCAGTACGCAGAGCCGCCTCCCCCCTCCAGGGGCGTGCAGAGACATGCCAGCAGCCGGACGCCTCTGGGAGTGGCGTGGGGCCACCGGCCACAGTATGCCTGACTGAGTCCTGCTGCGCTGCCAGCCTGGACTCAGGGGCAGATTGTCATATATTTGTCCTGCATTTTGGGGGGCCCCTTGTCATTGGGTGGTCCAGTTCCACTGCACTGTTTGTTTCATGGTAAATCCACTCTTTAGTATAACCTTTTGGCCAATCTTTATCTGTCACATATGCCTATTCATGGGTAAATACCAATTCAACTGTAGAAGGACACTTGTGTGGATGATAGTTTCCATAGGGAGCCATGGGTAATTCAACAAGGTAATACATGAGGGTACTGAGGCTGCCAGATGTTGGGCGTAGGTATTAGTTTTAGTAAATGGTAGCAACAGCAGCTCCTCTCTGGCTGTGATGCTGGAAGACACTCGTGACTGCACTGTTCATAAGACCTTCGTAGGGCTCGATAAAAGCATGGCGATTTGCCATGTTATGGGAGATATCATTTTTCTCCCAAAAGAAAAAGGATGGCTTCCCTCAAAGACTAAGAAAATGGAAGCCACTCTTTGTTTCCTTGGGTTTGTTGTCCAGTTATCATTGACCAAAGAGGTTAAATAGTACATCCAGAATCTGGGTGTTTTGCCTTTCTCTTCACACAAGGTCAAGGGACGCAAGCCTCCTAAATACAAACAGCAAAAGCTTCTTGGTCTTCTAAAGGTTTCAGAAAGACTAGCAAGTCTGTGGTGTCTGCCTTAGAGGACCTATCTCTCTTAAAGGGATATTAAGAGTCTTGTACATCAAAAGGCTCTGCGTTGTTGGGATATGGAATCTTGAATTGCCTCCAAAATGGCTCTATAGAGCCCTTCTCAGGGAAGTTCCCAGGTTTACATGCTTTAAAAGAAATCCTTTCTGTCAAAAGCTACACTGACCCATAACTCTGGGCTAGGAAAACTTTATGGTCTAAAAGATGGCTAGGGCATTTGATTTGCCAGGAAAATCTGCATGTTCTGGGTGGTTCTGAATGCACTGAGGAGCTTCAGGTAATCTCAAGGTGGTCCTGATTCAGGTGGACGGTAAGGTCACAGTCTTCTAAATAAATAGACTAACTGTGCCAGAAAGTCTTGAGATTAGGCAGTATTCTGTAGATTTTCCTAGTTTGCTTGACAGCAAAACTTGATCACTGACTGAAGCCAATTTGTGACAGAACTACATGAACCCTCATTTGGGGTAGTGAATCAGTGTTGTGTATGGGGTGTGTGTGCTTTTTTTTTTTTTTTTTTTAATGAATGGGGATACAGTAAAGATTGTTTATAACGGGGGTCAGCAACCTTTCAGAAGTGGTGTGCCAACTCTTCATTTATTTAGGTTTCGCGTGCCAGTAATACATTTTAACGTTTTTAGAAGATCTCTTTCTAGAAGTCTTTAATATATAACTAAACTATTGTATGTAAAGTAAATAAGGTTTTTAAAATGTTTAAGAAGCTTCATTTAAAATTAAATTAAAATGCAGAGCCCCCTGCACCGGTGGCCAGGATCTGGGCAGTGTGAGGTGCCACTGAAAAACAGCTTGCGTGCCGCAGGTTGCCTACTCCTGGTTTATAACAACCTAGAATTGCTCTACACCTGACACCAGAAAGATTGGACTGGCAAGATTCCTTCTGTCAACTAGAGATGGGTTACATACATTCCTTTGCTAAACTACCTCTAGTACAAAAATCCTGACCAACCTCTGAGACAAAGGCTTCATGATCAGAACTAATGTTCCAGCCAAACACCAATGTGACCTCCATTCTTTCCTCTTCTCTTCCCCCCCCTCCCCAACCCCCCATCCATCCAGATCTCTGTCCCTGACAATGCCATTTTATCTGCCACTATAGCATATAACTGGGATGTTTTCAACTCTATGCTTGACACCAAGTCTGCATCAGTAGCTTGCTCTTGGAGTGTTGTGAAGGAACAAAGTTCTGACCCTTTCTGGCATTCGTCATCTAGGAATTTATTTCTTATTTTAACTACAGCAAACTCCTTCTCTCGGGCTTTCCTGACATCCATCTCTCCTCCTTAGGTCTATTCAAAAAGCTGTTGATTAAAAGTAGCTTTCCTGACCCTTTGCTTTTGACCATGTCACCCCTCTTTTTCCAGTATCTCTGACTCTCCCCTGCTCCACTGTATCAAACTTCTGGTCTTTATGCTGTTTAGGCCCTCCAGTTTAGCTGCTACCTATCCTTTCTTTCAGAGGGGTAGCCATGTTAGTCTGTATCAGCAAAAACGAGGAGTCCTTGTGACACCTTAGAGACTAACACATTTATTTGGGCATAAGCTTTCGTGGGCTATAACCCACTTCATCAGATGCATGCAGCGAAAAATACAGTAAGCAGGTATAAATATACAGCACATGAAAAGATGGGAGTATTGAATTGGCCTTGTTAGCACTAAAAAAAGTAATTTCCCCTCTGTTAATATTCACGACTTCTTGTCAACTGTTGGGAATGGGCCACATCGACCCTAATTGAATTGGCCTCGTTAGCACTGATCTCCTCCTCCTCCTCCCCCCCCCCCCCCCACATACTTGGTAAGGCAACTCCCATCTTTTCATGTGCTGTATATTTATACCTGCTTACTGTATTTTCCACTCCATGCATCTGGTGAAGTGAGTTAAAGCCCACGAAAGCTTATGCCCAAATAAATTTTAGTCTCTAAGGTACCACAAGGACTCCTCATTGTTCTATCCTTTCTTGTATCTTTACTGTGTTGTTCTATCAACAAAGCTAGCCTGTCTCCCCTCTCCAAATGGCTTTAATGCATATAATATTCTTACTGACCCTCTCATTAAATTACTTCTAAGTCACTTTCAAAAAGCCACCTCCATGATACCTACAGTAAACTGTAACTGATAGCTGCTAGGTAAGTTGCGTCTTCATTTAACTCAGTTGCTGTTTTCAAGTTAAAATGAACTATGCATAATGGCTGCTCTGGGTGCATAATGTTGCCTGTCTCGCCTTTCTTGTCTGCTGCCCACTTATTTCCTCTTGTGTTAAATGTGATTGTAAAATCTTTGGACAGTTATTCTCCTACTAAATACTTGGTCACACCCTGTACCAAGTGACCCTGTTCCTTGTTGTGTAGGGGCCTGAGCGCTACTGTGTTAGTAGCAGTAAGAATCCTAATTGCTGCTTATTGGCTGAGGCAAAGATAGTTCTCTGTCCTTTCAGTGTTCTGGTTGCCCACTATATCTTCCAAAAGTCTCTCCATATCTGGTGACAGAGAACCATTAAAACTTTCTATAATACAACTGAGAATGTCTCTGTCTATATCAGGGGTCGGCAACCTATGGCACGTGTGCCGATTCTGAGTGGCACGCTGCTGCCCACTGAGAGGAGGGGCGGAGGGGCCGGAATGCACCACGCTGTGGGAAGAAGGGGGAGGGGGAAGCTTGGCTGCCGCAGGATCAAGCTTCTGCCCCCGCAGGGGAGAGGGGTGGGGAGGGAGTCCCGGCCCCCCGCCCCACTCAGCCCCCCTGCCCTCCGCTCTCCCCTGCGGGGGCAGAAGCTTGATCCTGCGGCAGCCAAGCTTCCCCCTCCCCCTTCTTCCCACAGCGTGGTGCATTCCGGCCCCTCCTCCTCCCAGAGGAGCAGAGCTGAGCACAGCGTGCTGGCTGCTCCGTAGAGCAGGCAGAGAGAGGTAGGGACGGGCCTGGGGGAAGGGGGTGGAACAGGTCATATCCCTCCCAGCCCCCTGCCATGAGCCGCTCAGGGCAGGGGGCTGGGAGCACCCCCACGAGCCCAGCACCCCAGCCTTCTGCCCTGCACCTCCCCACCCCAACACACACCCATCCCTCTGCCCTTCATCTCCACACACACCGCAGCCCACTGCCCTGAACCCCCCCTCACCCAGCCTTCTGCCCTGAACCTCCACACCCCCCAGCCCTCTGCCCTGACCTCGAGTTGCCCAACACCCAGCCTTCTGCCCTGCATCTCCACACACACACCCCAGCCCTCTGCCCTGAACCCCCCCCACACCCAGCCTTCTGCCCTGCACCTCCACACCCCCAGCCCTCTGCCCTGACCTCAAGTCCCCCCACACACCCAGCCTTGTGCCCTGCACGTCCCCACACCCCAGCCCTCTGCCCTGACCTTGAGTCCCCCCACACACCCAGCCTTCTGCCCTGCACCCCCCACCCAGCGGGCTGAGCAGGCTGGCGGCGTAAGATCAGCATTTTAATTTAATTTTAAATGAAGCTTCTTAAACATTTTGAAAACCTTGTTTACTTTACATACAACAATAGTTTAGTTATATAATATACACTTAGAGAGACCCCTTCTAAAAAAACGTTAAAATGTATTACCGGCACGCGAAACCTTAAATTAAAGTGAATAAATGAAGACACGGCACACCACTTCTGAAAGGTTGCCTACCCCTGGTCTATATAGAAGATGAAAACTGATAAGTCTGATTTCAAGTTACCCTATCTGCTGCATTTTTTTTAGATAGAATCGTGTCCATCATCCTCAAACCTTTAATCTGCTGCAACACAACTTTAGTCTGTTCTCATCTCTTTGCAAGGCAGTTGTCGTATTCTCTACACACACTTATTGTTTACACTACATCAAGAGACAGGGTTTGATTATCAACATTGCAGATATGGGGGTTTTTTTTGCTTAGGATTGCTAAAAATGTTGACCACAAAGCTTTTTTTGGTGCTTAATCTTTCTCCTTTTTGGATGGCACTGTTGGTTTTCTTTAGTTTTTTCTTGAAGACCAAGAGCATTATAAGAATTATCTCATCCTTTCTGTTTAAAGTGCTTACCTGTCCTCACTATCCAGTCCAGTTCCTTGATTTTTTTATTTATTGTATTTTTTAAATAGAGACCTGGAGATTTTTAATTCCCAAGAGTGGGGTATAACAGATCACCATTCATCCATACTCTTCACCACAAAAGGAGGATTTTGTGTATATACGGGAGTTTGACCTATTCAGAAGGAATAGGCAGTTAGATACCCTATGTGTGTCCCTTGTTTCATTACATTAGCTATTGTGAAATGCCTGTACTGGAATCAACAATATAATCTTCAAGCTGAGGGAGTTCTCGCTAGTTTGTGTGTGGGAGCATGGACATAAGAATGATCTGGTATGATCTAAATAACTCCAAAGAACAACTTCCTTACAGTAACTCTGCCTCCCCCCCCCCCCCCCATTCTTTCTCCACTTAGCTCCCAGGAATCAAAGGAAAGTTAAAATAACAGGATACAGACTAACACGGCTGCTACTCTGAAAGGAAAGTTAGGTTGTCACTTCCTCCCCTCCAACAACCAGGCATAAGAGCTAAAATATTGGAATTCTCCTCTTCTCCCTCTCCTATCCTCTTTTCTCTCTCTCTCTCTCTCTCTCTTCCCCCCCCCTACCCCCCCCAAAAAAAACCAAACAAACCCCAACAACCTTGGAACAAATCCTGTGGGCAGAGGGAGAATAATTTCCTGTTTACTCATTGGGATCTGAGGCTTTGTGATCACTGAGACTGAGCTGCTGAGGGTCAATTGCATGAATGATCCCACATG
Source organism: Emys orbicularis (assembly GCF_028017835.1). Taxonomy (NCBI): domain Eukaryota; kingdom Metazoa; phylum Chordata; order Testudines; family Emydidae; genus Emys; species Emys orbicularis. The sequence continues at coordinate 52,834,477 of NC_088684.1, read as the reverse complement.
GACTATAGCTGGCAGCTGGCTACCCAGCTGCGTGACAGTTTTTCCAGACACCTGTTAACTTCATTTGGGCTCCCTTTGAGCTGTCTTCCCATGCAGTTACCACTGCCAACCATAATCCATAATGCTGTTTAAGCAGCAGAGTAAAACTGATGCATACAATCTGATGTTGAGATTTTCACTCTACAATAGTAGTGAAAAATTGATGTACGTTGGATACTTCTGCACATACCTTGCCCAGCAGAAAGGAAGTATACTGTCATTCCGCTGCTGCTGTAGCACTGTCAAAACATGGCATAACTTCTTATATCGTGTGCACTCCCTACCTGCAAATGGATGTGTTAGCTGGAATTTACAAAAGTGCAGACATAAGTCCTGAGCAGAATGGGAATAGCTAACACCTGACAAAAGAGGGTAGGACAGGATTACAAGCCTCCAGATTTAAAACACCCATCACCAGTGAAGAACAGGCACAGGAGAAGGGTAGGAATGATGTGGCTGCCCATCAGAATTCAATCTAAAACATACCTGTTTTTGTGTATCAGAATGGTGTGCAATGCTGCCAGTGCCAACATGATGTGCCCTTAGTAAAAGATTTGTTCCCTTTTATGCCTGACTAAAGAAACGCATAGGCCTTGGCTACACTTGTGTAGTTGGAATGAAAACTACTTGTGTAGTTGCGCCACCAGCGCTGCGAGAGAGCTCTCACAGCGCTGTATGTACTCCCCTTGGAGAGGGTGGAGTAGCTTGCAGCACTGCGAGTGAGTGTGCAGCGCTGCAGGCGCTGATTACACTGGCGCTTTACAGCGCTGCACTCACTGCTCTCGGGGGGGGGGTGTGTTTTTACACCCCTGAGCGCAGGAAGTTGCAGCGCTGTACAGCGCCAGTGTAGCCAAGGCCATAGATAAGGGGCCTGTACCCAGTTAGTTGCTAGAGGATCACCACAATATATGGCTTCTGGGCATGGTGGTTTCTAAGTGTAGTTTTTTCATCATTGGTAGCTAGAAGAAGAATAAAACAAAAAACTAAAGTCAAGCAAGGAGAGAGAGGAGAGGGAGACAACATGAGTTGAATGGGGGAAAGAGAAGAATGAATCAAAGTGCATAAAATTTGTTTTGTGATGGAGACTGTATTTCAAGGCTTTCTCTTACACATTCTGTAGATACTAGGGGTGTGTGTGTGTGAGAGAGAGAGATATATATGGGGGAGGGTTTAGATTTAGGAACCAAAAATAGAATTGCAGTCCTCATTGAGGTTCAACAGAACTGCTCCTTATTTATAACATTTTTAAAGGGAGGTACAACTTTAAAAGTTTTAACCATTCTTAATTACTACAATCTTCAGCTTCTACAGTTACTCCTGGATCTCTTGGTGGGTGGGTAGGTGGATTTAATCAGCTTTTTTAAAAAAAATTCTCTTGTTGCTATATAATAGACATAAGAAAAAGTGGAAACTCATTGGCTAGGGAAACTATGGCACTAATTGCACACAGAATACTGACAAGCCAACAAAAATGGGGCAGTGAGAGGACTTTGTTTGTTTACTTAATAAGTAGTATGAGAATAGGATGAAATTCAAATAAGTGTGTGTTAAGTAGACCATATTCCTTTAAATTAGACTTTTATAAAAAAAATTCCTTATGCAACTTCTTTCACAAACATACAAATTTACAGAGACCGGATGGGACAAAGGGCTGATCAGTTTTTTTTGTATTGCTTTAAGTATGTTTGTTTGAAACTGAGTATAATTAAGGCTGTACAACCCCCAATATGCATGTAGTTATAGTGCAAATAAAGGCACTTATCACAGTAGACTTACAGAAATATTTTACACCTGTTTAAATCACCTTTCTACTGGTATAAGGCATGGTGTGCATTACAGAGTCTTGCCAGCATAGCTATGTTGGCTGGGAATGAGGAAAAAATTGTGCTTTCTGCTCAACATCGGTGTGTTGGCAAAACTGCTCGTGTAGACGCAACTGTGCTGTCAGAAGAGTATTTGTCAGCATAGCTAATGTTATTGAGGGAGATGGTGTAGCTATGTCAGCAGAACAACTTCTGCTGGGAGTTTACACTAAGGTTTTGCTGGCATACAACAATGGAAAAAATAAGAGGGCAGAAAGTGGGGGAATGAGGACCTACATACATAAGCCCCGCGCGGATACAAATTTATATCCACGGATATAAATCGGTATCCGTGGAACCCGCAGGGCTCTCCCGGGAACCGCAGCAGTGAAAGGAGCAAAACGTGGGGCTGCCGCTTCCAGGAGCCAGCGCTCCGTGCCAGCAGTTCCTCTAGCGTAGCTGTAATGCCTCCAGCCTTGTTCCCTGTTTAGGGACGGTTCAGCCGCGCCGGAGGAGGTGCGGGGCGCTGGCTGCTGGGAGTGTCAGACACACGTTCTGCTTCTTTCATCCTTGCGGTTCCGCGGATACCTATTTATATCCGCGCAAGGCTCTATACATACCGTAAAACTTGATCCTTTGGGGTTTTAGTGGCATGAAAAATGTTTTTGCAGAATCGGTCAGTATGGAGAGGATGAAATTGCCCAGGGCTGTAGTCTAAAAATCCCATATTTTGGTGAAATTAGTTAATGTTTACTTATAAGGGACTATCAGAGTAATCAATTCATAAATAAGGCCCTACTTGAATTGCGAGATTGTCAAAAAATTGTGGCTGAGTTGCAGACAAGCTAGGGAAAACTGTGGAAAAGTAATATTGGACATTATTATTTGCAGTAATAAAGTCATTATTACTTTTCAGCAATTTTCTGCTGTCAGCCACTCGGGGCTGAGAATGGGGGTCCCTGTAGTCAAAATTGCAGTGGAAGCCTAATATTGCAGAATCTGCAATTTGCCCAATATCACAAGTTAATTAGTCATAAAACTTCTTAAAAAGTTTGTTTAAAAATATAACTGTTCAGAGAATTCTCTTCTGTAGAATTTTGTGTAAATCAAGTTAAAAGAACATTACTTGTAACAGGTACTTCAAATGACTTCAAGTATGGATTGTTGCCGGGTACTTCAAATGACTTCAAGTATGGACTGTTGCCGGGTACTTCAAATGACTTCAAGTATGGACTGTTGCCGGAATCTTGGCCAAAAGAAGCTTGGGAAAATGGCAAGTAAATTTTTTTCCCCCTTCATAGCCCTCTTTTTTTTGGGTCCAGTTTCCTGTACTATTTAATGGTCGTATAGATTATAAGGCCAGAAGGGACCGCTGTGGTCATCTAGTATGACTTCCTTGAATTTATTCTTGTTATATGAAAAAATTGCTATAACCCAGGATTTTTTTAATCTTTCTCATTGACAATGTCACAGTAGCTTTTCCCAAAACAAACTATAGCCAGTTTGGCTTTTTTTTTAAATATTAGGCTCTTACTATCAATTTAGGATAGATGGATTAGCATACAGATAAACTAGATTTGATCTTCAAATATGTAATGCTTAACTCTGAAAATTGTCACTCTACATATTAAGTTTTGGTTAGCGCAATTCATATTTCCTTTCAGCATGGCTAAAAGCATCTTCTCTTCAGACCCATGTTGGGTGGTCTTGCCCTTCTGGGAGTAACATCTCCCCCCCCCACATTCGCCCCCACTGTATAGATCTAGCTACGGAGTTAGTTGTAGAGAAATTCTCTGAAGATTTTGAGAATATACAAAGAAGCACTGTCATGTAACAAACACATTAATAAGACACACCGCTTCTCAATAAAGCAGCTATATTAGGAACATACAGGAGTGGGTAGTAATATCTAGCCCTTGTATCCCTTATCAAAACTCAAAGTGCTTTATGAAGGAAGGATGATAATATCCTGACACTTATAGGTGGGGAACTGAGGCAAAAGGAGGTGAAATGACATGCCCACGGTCACTTGCCAGCATGCCAGTGGCAGAGCTGGGAAAAGAACCCAGGTCTCTTAAGTCCCAGTCCAGTATTTTATCTACTAGGAGAAACTTCCTCAACATAATACTTCATGCAGGGTCTTAATGTTACGCTTAAGTTTTGTATCTGCGTCTCCCCCTCCCATCCTTGCAGGCATACATAAGTAAGGCTAAGATTTTGTCACTGTTGTTTTTTGTAAAAGTCATGTGCAGGTCACGGGCAATAAACAATAATTCATGGAGCCTGTGACCTATCTGTGACTTTATTAAAAATAGTCGGGGGCAGGGCTAAATAGGGAGGAGAAATGGAGTCCCGAGGGGTGGCGGGGGAGGAGAGAGAATGACATGCCAGAAGCTGCTGCAGCGGGGGGCACAGCCTCGGGGGGTGTACAGCTCCCTGCTCTGGAGATAGATGCAGCTGTGGGATGGGTGCATGGCCCCAGCTGCAGCCGCCCCCCAAGCCTCGGCCGCATCCAGAAGGGGGCGCATGGCCCAGGGATGCTGTGGGGCAGGGGCGCACAGCCCCCGCTGCAGCTCCCGCCATGGGGCTGGGGCATGCAACCCTGGCGGAAGCAGTGGGGCTGGAGGGCAGCAAGGGATGTGCAGCCCCCGCCCTGGAGCTGGCCACAGCCGAGGGTGGTGCACGGTCTTGGGACGCTGCGGGGCAAGGGCACGCAGCTCCCAGCTGCAGCCCCTGGTGGAAGCGCAGCCCCAGCTCTGGAGCTGGCCGTAGAGGGGGGCGCAGAAGGCAGGGCCCTGGGATTCTGTGGGGCAGGGGCGCACAGCCCCTGCTGCAGCTCCTGCCATGGGGCTGGGGCATGAGCGACTCCAGTGGAAGCTGTGGGGCTGGGGCACAGCAGGGGGTGCACAGCCCCCGCTCCAGAGCTGGCTGCAGGACAGGGGTGCACAGCCCCGACTGCAGTCCCTCCACCTCCCACAAACCACAGGGCAGGGGCTGCAGGGTCCTGATTCCAGATATCCAGCTTGCGGTTACGAGCTGTTGCAGCAGGGCAGGGATGCACAGTCCTGCCTCCAGCCCCCGCTTCAGCTGCTGACAGCTGAAGCAGAAGAAGTTGCAGAGGTCCGTGACCTCCGTGATTAAATCATAGCCTTATACATTAGTATTAGATTTTTAAATTGATGGTTTTTGTTGGGGTATTTTTATGGCACTCTTTTCTAAGAGGCTGTCTTTTTGACTTTAAACCTACGATACCTGGATGCAGGGGTAGTCAATTCTTTCTCTGGAGTTAAGACCCTGACAAAAAATATTTGTCACACTACAATAATAATAATAATAATGGTAATAAGTAAATAAAAAGATTTTGCGGTCCATTTAAAAGTGTCTGATGGTCCGAATTTGGTCTGCAGTCCACCTACTGACTACCTCTGCCTGGATGCATAAGAGTACAGGTTCAGTCAGTTCTGGAATAAGATTTCTTAAAGGTAACTAGAATTCAAAGAAGTTAGTTAAGGTTACGAGTCTGTTAGATGCAGCAGATGTGAGTGCTCAGCTATTGAAAGCCAAATTTTTGAAGACTACAAATACTTAAAATCCATGGTACAAATGAATTAAGTCTTTGCCCCAGGGAACAGTAGTACCTTCTGTTCAGACACACACAAGTCTTTGCTTTCTCCTTCCTGACATCGACTCCACAGAATCCATCTTGTGCATAGCCACATGCCCTTAGAAAACCTGTTTTAAAAGTTTTGGTGGCAGTTAGGTCCATGTGCATGTATCTTGTGTTCCTGTTTTCCCTGGGTGAATAGCCATCCCCCATAATGGTTCCTGAGTTCTACTCTGTCCAAGTGCACCATAGTCATAGGACCCATTCCTTTCCTTTTGTCATATAGTAGTATAGTATCTTAACATTTCTTGTAATTTGGGTGTGTGCATGGCAGTTGAGCTCTACCATCCTTGGCCCGTGGGTATAACTAGCTCTCTTACCTCCTGACGATACCTCAGTTCTTCACTACCTCTAGAAGCTGTATCTGAGCTCTGAATTAGAGGGGAAGAAGGGAGGGTAAATGAGGTTCTATGGAGACAATACATAAGGAAATTAATGAAGTTAAGTAACTTTATGATTATTCTAAAATTATAATAAACTCACTATCAATGTAGTGAACCAAAATACCTTCCATATTTTTAACAAATGTATATACAAACCAATAAAAACAGTTTTTTTTCCCCTCCGCTTCAAAGAATTTGGCCTGTCCTTGGGTTCTGGAATTTTTTTGTATGAGAATGAGACTTCATGGGGTGTCTGTATTTACAAGATAGGCACCTACAGTCAAATCCTGCTTACTGGGCCTACTGTATCAGTGGACCCCAGGGCAACACTGTTTTGACCTGGGTAACTTTGACATCTGTATGGTGCAAAAGCCTTTTGCTGTTTCAGCTGTACTAGAATGTGTCAGAGGATAATCTTGTTTTATTTTGTTCCATTACTGAACACCTGGGACTTTTTTTTTTTTTTTTTAGGTGATTCATCTGCTCTAATCATGAACAAACTGAAGTGTCCACACTGTAATTATGTAGCCAAATACAGAAGAACACTAAAGAGACACTTGCTCATTCATACAGGGGTGAGATCTTTTAGCTGTGACATCTGTGGGAAGCTGTTTACTCGAAGAGAGCATGTAAAAAGACATTCCTTGGTAAGTAACATTTTCTGTATATGTCTTTTAAAGCTCTCAAATGTTTCTTAATCTTTGGTAGAAACCGTTTCATAAGAGATTTGACATGTGAATAGTCTGTTTTACCGTGAAGTAACCAAGTTTGAGTCTACTTGGTGCCAGGACAACTATATCTCTCTTTAAATTCCCATCTGGAAATCGCACTATTGTCTGTGAAATTTGTTTCCAAGATCTTCCATGTTGATGGCATGAGTATTTTGGGGCAGATGTTTTAGGAGGATTGAGGAAGTGACAGAAAAATAAGAGCAGAAAGGCATCATTTTACAGGCTTAGTAGACCAGAAGAAGCCTTCCCTTGATGGGGCAGCAGTTGAATAGAATATCCTTTCATTCTGTACTACTACTTCACCATTTTCTGCCCAAACTGACAACCCACTAGTCAATTTCTCCCAAGTGCCTTGTTGAAGTTGAAGGTATGTTCGTCCAAAGGCCATCTGATAGGATGATGTATTATGCACTTTAAAAATCCAAGTTGGGGCGACCAGTGTTTTCAATCTGATGCTGAAAATGAAAACTTGTCTGACACTGATTCCATGTAAAATGCCATTGAACAGTTACTCACGAACGTGCCATATGGGTGTATCTAAATGGCCATAAGAACTCATCTTGAAGTGCTGTGATTATGTGAGAAGCCAGAGATGTGTTTATATTATAAGCATTTTGATTGGTAATTTCTATGTAGTTTATAAAGAATGAGACAGATGAAGTTTCATTTTAATTCTTGGGTTGTATAAACCCTAGGTGCACTAACATTTCAGCTTTAGGGAAGCAATAAAAGCAGGGGTCAAACTGGTAGCAAAAAAGATGGTGGTATTTTTCTAAGTACTACCCTCATGAGACACCACTTGTGGAAGATTGTGTGATTGCATTTTGAACATCTGCAACTTTTCTGGGTGACTTGGGCTTGGCTCCCTCTGTGTGATCTGAATAGATCCACAAGCTCCACTAGGTTGTTTGGGCCTCATTGAGGGGAAACTCAAGCCCATAAGCCCTATTGGGCTTCTTGAATTTGGTGTGGTGTAGTTTCGGTACCACTCCAGATTTTAACTGCAGTGAGCAGCTGTTTCTATTAGTAGTCAGTAAGTAAATTTCATTTGAGGAATGGGTTTTGTTGCCCTAGGTATGGGACAGTACTATGAGTCTGAACTATGAAAACAACAAAATCTAGTGCTGCTTTAACTATACTGATTCTACGCATGGGTTGAAACTCTATCATCTACATGGATTTTTATTTTTCCATCATCCTCTCTGATTGTCTTAGACTAAGTACCAATTTCATTCTTGTCTAGAGAGGAAACTTTTTCAGTATAATCTAAGAAATTAAACAGATCTAGTTATACCAGTATAACCTCCTGTGGGCACATTTGTATTCCAATATAAGATTGGCTTTTTTCTGTTTACGTTGTGTTGCGTGGGAAGGCATTTAAGCTAAACAAAAACCATTCTTCTTATAAATATCATACAGTGGTTATGCTGGTATAGTTATAGCACTGTAACTGTTAACATATTCCCCTATAATCAAGGTCTAAATGTTATATGGTGAAATACCTCCCCTCTGACTAATTTCCATCTGGTTTTAAATTGTGTTTTCAGTGATTTGTTTGTTGAAAAACTATTTTCATATCGTATCCTTAAACAATAATGGAATGGTTACAAAACATATTAATTCAGTTGTATGCATAAGGAGTTCAGTCCCATATACAGGTCTTGAAAATACTCTCCATAGAGAAGTGGGAAGCTTTCCCTAAGGAATGAAGGGGCCTACGCCATTAATTTACGCAGGATTTAAGCTAATTTATTTTTAGTTTCTAGCCCTTAGAATAACAAAGACAGTCTTCGAAAAGAGGACGCAGTGTAACTTTATAGCGTCTTTTTTCAAGTGTCTATACAAAACTCTGTACAGCAGTAAAACGGACAATAATCAAGCCAGTCGTATCCCAACCAGCTGCTAAATCTGTAGGCAGGCAACAGCTAAGGCAGTGAAAATATTGCCTCTCAACCTTCAGAGGCCCTTTCGTCTCAGTTCTCAGCTGTTGCCTAGCAAAGTTTGCATCAAAAACTCTTTTGAGGACCTCAAAACATGAACTGACCTCAAACAATTCATGCAAATTCAGCAAGTTTTTCCAAATGTTGCAAATGTGAGTTTCTTCTAAATAACATTTCTCTTCCTGTTCAGGTGCATAAAAAGGATAAAAAGTACAAGTGTATGGTATGTAAGAAGATCTTCATGCTAGCAGCCAGTGTTGGAATAAGACATGGATCTCGACGCTACGGAGTTTGTGTAGACTGTGCAGATAAATCTCAACCAGGAGGGCAAGAGGGAGTAGACCAGGTGCAGGACACAGACTTCCCTAGGGATGAAGAGTATGAGGAAAATGAAGTCGGAGAAGTGGATGAAGAGTTAGTTGATGATGTAGAAGAACAGAATGACCAGTCTCGATGGGATGAATCTGGGGAAGTCTGTATGCCTTTAGATGACTGAGGGTGTACTGCTTAAGGATGCTGCAGTTGGATACTGTGGATTGACAATTTGAGTTCATGGACTGAAGGCTTGCAAAATATGGTACAGGCTGGATGGTAGTTATGTTGCTGTGAAAACTGTAGGGTCAAAGCCTTATAGCAAAAAAGGATTATTAAATTTTTTATGATATTTGCACAGGACTGTACAGCATACAACCATTTGGTTGAATTATACAGAGTCCTCACATCTAGTCAGTTATCAAAAGAAAATGTATTTTTTATTATTTATAGGATATAGCTACTTGGGTCCTATTCAGACATGGTAACTGTACTTATTATGTTACACATTCATGTATCCTTCAACATGAATGAAGAAAATTACAATCTTGTTATGGAAATACATGACAGCTTCCCCAAATCCAATCATAGTTTCAGCCATAGTAGTGGCTCTTATTTTCAAGAATAGGGCTTTTCCACACCACTCTTGCCTCCCCCTTACCTGTAATGGTCTAAACTCCTCAGTAACTTAAATATGCAGTATAGGTAATACCAACATGCTAATGAAATTGACTTATATCGGTTGGCTTTAAGGCAGCCTGTGGTGTAGGTGACAAGCACTGGAGAAGATAATATTGGCATTAATTTACTGACTTGATTTCTTGACAATTTTTGAATTTGCAAGAAAGCTATTTCTCTTTCAACAAATGCAGAATAATCACACGAGGAAAAATGATTAATAATACTGGGAGGATTGTGATTCAAATATGAGTAACTTTTTCCTTGCCAGTTAGCAAATTGTAGTGTATTAAATACTTTCTGGCATTGCTGCCTGCTTTAGGTATCTTTTTGTTGGCAGCATTCCCTGTTGACCATCTTTTTTTTCCTCCAGTGTATACCTCAGTCCAACACAAAGCTTAAAGAATCCCCAAAATGGAGAAAGTGTCATAGAAATATTATATGACATCTGACTTTGTTTGTTAATTTACAATAAATGTCTGCTTTTGGCTAGTTTTGTTATGCAGTATGAATTAGACACTAGGCTGTTGTGCCCATTGTTATTCATTAAAATGAACACACATGATCTAATTTTTTTTATTCTTTTGTATTTTTCTGGGGTGTTTCTAGTGTTTAATGTTAAATTATGTTTAACTTGGCGGCTTAATTTGATGGAACATTTTTAAAAAACAAAACCAAACCAAAAGCAAAGTGATATTCATTTGAGTTCACCATTTAGAATGCTCCACTCCCAACACTCTTTACTTCAGTTTTTGAGGAGGCATTGAAACTTGAATTTTTGTAGCCTTGGACTTTTTTTTTAAACTTGTGATACTGTACCAATGATTTCAGGCCTCTTTCTGAGGGAGGGGCGGGTATTGCACCTTTAGGTTAAACTCCTTCGCTTCATCTAGCCTAATGAATTAGCTGATCATTGGACACTGCATTTGATGTAATAGTATGTCACAATGAATAAATATGCACAGCATTTATCATAACACATAGCTAGGCCAGTGTGACTGTACTGTATTAAAACAAAAAAAATTGAGGGTCCCCATATTTTCAGCTTTTGTTTTAATTTTAAAATGAGTATATTTTCCTATTTTATATCAGGTAACTAAATTATGCTAGTTGTGTGGAAAACTTTGAACTATGCTTTGACGGACAGAATCTTAATGGTGCTCCATCTGATCAAAGTTGGTATGTATTTAAAGAGACAAGCTTTACTGTTGTCCTTTTATTTCAGTAGAACAGTGATTTAATGTTAGACATTGTTTCTGCAGGATGAAACTGAGAAGTTGAACTACAGTTATATTGGTATTAAAATGCATCTTTTTTTATCATCCAGTTGTTTCATGGGTAGTTTCCACAGCACTATAAACCTGACAGATGACTAGCTTTTTTTTTTTTTTTGCCTTTTTTTTTTTTTTAAACTGAAGAATACATCTTATTCTCATTGTTCTAGACTGAAATGTGTAATTCTGGTGGGGTCCAAAGTAGAAATTAGTTGGGCAAAGATCCTATGAAAAAGTATTTTAAACGTTAAAAGTAATATTCTGCTTTGTGAATATGTAAGTATAGCATAAAGATTTTTCCATCCCATTTATCCCCTTTAAAACCATAGTTTACAATTGGTAGATCTGTCTATATATATATATATATATATATATATATATATATATATATATATATATATATATATATATATATATATATATGAATGAAATTCATATGATATGAAATTCACCTAAATCTGCTTTATTAGACTACAGCTCACTTAATGCTTAGAAACTGGACCTGGCTTTACATTCTTAATGTATTTTACTTTTTTCTCAAGGTATGAACTTATTCTCTTGAAACTGAATCTTCTTTTACTACTTAAATCATTTATGTATATCTGGTAAATTATGACCAAATTTGTTGTTAGATTGCATACAGTAAATTGAAATATACACTTGGTACACTACAGAATTGTTGTGCTTTTGTTCTGGTTATATTTTGAAAAACAGGGTTTAATATAGATTGAGTGTAACTTATAAATATTCAAACATTCTTATAATTGATTGGCCTTAGACTCTTCTGTTGTATTGTGACAATCTTTATATGCTTAGTAACATTTAACTGTTTGGTGTCAGAAATTCTGTTTTCTTAATGTAACACAAGAAGCCCTTTAGTCATCTGGTGTGAAATAGGTAAGTACAGGAGATGCGCTTTTTCAGAACATGGTTTAAAACCTGAATACTCTGAGTTGGTGGTCACTCAATATTTTTCATTTTAAATAAATGATAAAATAATCGGGGGCTGTGATTTAGTAGAACAGTGAGTAGAAAAGCGACACAGTGGGTTTGTTTAGCCACCTTTATATATTATAAAGAAGCAAAAAAAGACACACACCCTTCCTTTTGCAGGCTTCCTGTAGTGCAGAATGGATTTTTTTATTTTGCAAAGCTGTGATGACTGCTCTTTAGAATCTCATGTAGGGCATTTCTTTTGAACCACTTGTTCATGAGGCAGGGTGATAACATTTATAGGATGCAGACACATGATTTTGAGTAGTAATTTCATTCTCTTTATCAAACTTCTAGCTGCACCTAAAATAGATTAAAACATGTCATAAATTACTCAAACGTTTATGTACACACACATTAATAGCATACAGTGCCCCAGGAGCATCTTCTCATTGTAATGTTAAAGGTCTGAAACACACAGATGGGCTTTTTTCCATCACACAAGAAATTCACAGTTAAGAATCTGTTGTAGGAGTTAATCTATCATTTTTTTCCTAAGTGAACTTAGTCTTTGTGTCTGAGTTCTGGAGACTGATACACATGATCCTCAATAGATATAGCACAGGCAGCAGGAGTTGAAGCTACCAGTCACAATAGTAAAACACTTTTTTGCCTCTCTAAATGGATACCATACATCGCAGCTCTGTTTTTATAGCTTGATGTTACCCGAACCTTTTATTTCCATTTTGAGGGGAATGGTTACCAGCCGATAACTTTTTCTTTAAGTCCTGGACACCAGCCTCCAATGAACTTCTTGTCTCCCAACAGCTGGCTTAACTCTGTCCTTCTGAGAAAAGCTTTGATTGTTATTTGACATTGGCTTTAAATTGGTGAGTAGAGATGGCTTTTTTTTTTTTTTTTTTTTTTTTGCTTTTCTTTCAGATTCTTAATTCTGTTCAGCCAGAGTTTGGGGAGGCGCTTTACTACTTAATATGCCTCCAAAGAACTGGTGTTGAATCACTTCTTGCTTCTTTAAGGGCATGGCTACACTTGCAGGTGTAGAGCGCTGGGAGTTAAACCAGCCCTCAGAGACAGCAGCTGGGAAAGCGCTGCTGTGTGTTCACACTGTCAGCTGTGTGTTCACACTGTCAGCTGCAAGCGCAGTGGCGTGGCCACATTTGCGGCACTTGCAGCGGCATTGGGAGCAGTACATTATGGGCAGCCATCCCACAGAATACCTCTTTCTCTTCTGGCGCTGTGGCTTAGGGGGGAGGGGAAGGGGGCGCGCGGTGCATCCTGGGTCCTGTCCCAATGCCCCATGATGGATTGCTTCGCATCCCAGCAATCCCTGTGCTTCCGTCCACATTTGGCGCCATCTTTCAACAGTTTTTGTACTGCACGTTCTGTCTTCCCTTTTGGTCTGCAGGAATAGATCTTGAACTTGTGAGGAATATGCTGATGGGTCTTGCCAGCACATCACAAATTGCAGTCAAGTTACTCCTTAAGCTACAAAGTGACATTGAGGAGTCTGACGATGATGATGACACGCATAATGCATACGACACGAGATTGCTTGTGGCATTCACGGACATGCTCACCACAGTGGAACGCCGTTTTTGGGCTCGGGAAACAAGCACCGAGTGGTGGGATCACATCGTCATGCAAGTCTGGGATGACGAGCAGTGGCTGCAGAACTTTCAGATGAGGAAAGCCACTTTCATGGGACTGTGCTGAGCTCGTCCCCACCCTGCGGCACAAGGACACGAGATTGAGAGCTGCCATGCTGGTGGAGAAGTGTGTGGCTATTGCAATCTGGAAGCTTGCAACTCCACATACCTACCAATTGGTCGCTAACCAGTTCGGAGTGGGAAAATCAATCGTTGAAATCGTGTTGATGCAAGTGTGCAGGGCCATTAATTGAATCCTGCTCAGAAGAACCGTGACTCTGGGTAACATGCATGACATTGTGGCTGGCTTTGCACAAATGGGTTTCCCTAACTGCAGAGGGGCGATGGATGGGACGCATATTCCAATTCTGGCACCAGACCACCTAGCCTCAGAGTACATAAACCGGAAGGGGTATTTCTCGATGTTTTGCCAGACGCTTGTGGATCACCGTGGGCATTTCATGAACCAGAAGGCTGACGCATGCAGCTTTCAGAACACAGGCCTGTTCAGAAAGCTGCAAGCAGGGACTTTCTTCCCAAACCAGAAGATCACCATAGGGGAAGTTGAAATGCCCATTGTGATCCTTGGAGACCCCACTTACCCTTTAATGCCGTGGCTCATGAAACCCTACACAGGGAGCCTTGACAGCAGCAAGGAGCGGTTCAACAACGGGCTGAGTCAGTGCAGAATGACTGGAGTGTGATTTTTGACTGTTTAAAGGGACGCTGGCGCTGTCTATATGAGAAGCTGGACCTGGCCGATGACCACATCCCCATGGTTATAGCCAAGTGCTGTACCCGCCAAAACATTTGTGAAGGGAAGGGTGAAAGCTTCACTCAGGCATGGATCATGGAGGTTCAACACCTGGAGGTTGAATTTGAACAGCCAGAGACCAGGGCTATTAGAGGGGGCCCAGCACGGGGCTGTAAGGATTAGGGATGCCTTGAGGGAGAAATTCGATGCTGAAAGCCACCAGTAATGTTTGGTGCCCTGCACAGGAGTGAAGTGCAGTAGTACCAATGCTAGTAGGCATCTGTTTTTGCTTCTTATGATGCGTTGACTTGCAGTGCCTTTTCCTTTCCTGGGCTATGCTGTCTTTTACTTAATGCAATAAAGAGTTTTCAAAGCCAAAAAATTCATTTATTGAAAAGAAACACAACTTCTGGGGAAACACACATGGCATGATGCGTCTTCTGTTGTGTGGGAGGAGGGAAGGGGGCAGGGTGGGGAACGGGACAATCACAGATTTGAATATGTCCTATTATATTCAGCCTTCCTGTCTGGAGTGCCGTGCAATGAGTGCTGCACTTCAGGCTGGCTAAAATGCATGGTGATGGGGGCTGAGTGCAGTAGGTAAGGGTCGTAGTTTGCAGGGCTGGGTGGTGAAGCTACAGGTGTTGGAGGCAGCTGGTGCCAATAAGAAACCGTATGTTGGGGAAAGTGGGTTGGCGGTGACATGGGGGCACAAGGGAAAGAGTTTTGGGACAAGGACTTGGGGGGGGTGGGGAGCAGGCACGGATCTGCTCCATCTGCAGTGCTATGAGCGCCTGCATTGAGTCCACTTGGCGCTCCATAATGCTTAGGAGCCGCTCCGTGGTTTGTTGCCAGTGATCTGCATTCTCCTGGCGGAGCCTCCTTTCAGTCTCCTACTACTCCTGTACTTTTTTGATTTTCAGTAAGGGACTGCTGCATGACTTTTGTGGATGCTTCCTGATTCTTTGCAGCCTTTCGGCCGTTGATAACCAGGACGGCTGGGATCTCAAGGTTGTATCTGTAAATCCAAAATGCAACATTTAACAGAGGCAGCATTGTTCACACTAGACAGAGCAATGATTCAGCCGAACTTAAAGACAAGCACAGTGCACACAATAGGAGAAAGTGCCTGTCCCACAGCGAGCGCACATAACCCACAAGAACCCCAAAATGGGGAGTAACCACAGGGACAAGGGGGACTGATGGTTTCAGGGCCGTACTGTCCTCTGGGGTTCTGTGCCTTGGGGAGAGCCAACAGCTGCAGGGGGCCCCTATACTGAACAGTGTCCCCATATTTTCCACAGGATGAGTTCTTCCTGGAAGATATCTCACTGCTGAGGGTGACCTGGGAAGCAAGGGAGGCTCTTCTACTACAATGCGGCTTCCGTCCTGGCTCATATGCAGCTTGCCTGTGTGCAGCAATGGTCCCCCCGCCCATCACGGCACAGTGGCGTGGACATGTTAGCCTTACTGGGACAAGGAGCACAGTAGCTCTGCCAAGGAACCTGCGCAGTTTGCCCAATTTCTGCATGAGACCTTCGGTGAGATCACTGAGGCCGATTACCGTGATGTGAGAGAGCACATCACTGCCCTATTCCGCATCTAAGCATGCACGCAGCCCTAACCCTTCTTTCTGCAACCCTCCTCACACCAAGAGCCTGCACCAAACAACTCCCTTCCCAAAATAAAAGCCGCTTACCGGGCACCTCCTCTGCTGTTTGTTCTTCCACAAGCACTGTCCGCTGCGACTGGCTTCCGTCCTCCTGGCTCAAAAACAGCTCCTCGTTGCGTGCATCTAGAGAGGCCGGGCCGTCCTCTGGCTCTGGGCCCCCCTCCTCAGCACCCTCACTCCCGCTTTCCTCCTCCTGCCTTGTTGAACTCTGGGCTGCCACGGCCTCTGAAGTGTCCATGGTGCTCTTTGGAGTGGAGGTGGGGTCGCCCCCAAGCATCTCATCCAGCTCTTTGTAGAAACGGCAGGTCATTGGCGCAGCACCAGAGTGGCGGTTCGTCTCCTGTGCTTTGTAGTAGGCATTCCGCACTTTAACCCTGGTCATGGCTCCTTTTTTATCATGGCCCTTGATATCTGCTCGTAGGTATCGTAATTCCTACAGCTGGAGCGCAGCTGGGACGAGACAAGCTTCCTCCCCCCAAACACTGATGAGGTCCAGCACCTCAACATTGCTCCATACTGGGGATCGCCTGGCACATGGAGGCATGGCCACCTGGAAAGATGCGCTGAGAGCACTACACGCTGCGCTGAGCAAACAGGAAGGAGAATTTCTAAATTCCTAGAGAATTTAAAGGGCAGGTCTGACGATCACATGAGGGCAGGGCAGTAGAGTTCAAAGTGATGACCAGAGTGGCTAGAACAGGCAGTGTGGGATACTGCATGGCAGCCGATCAGAGCGCATTAATAGACCAAGGCGTCTATACTGGCACCGCGATGCTCCAGCTGGGCGCAGCAAGCTTTATGCTTCTCTTGGAGGTGGATTACCAGGGGTGCTCCAGCCATGGAGTCCGGGCGCTTTACATGCCTTGCCAGTGTGGACACCTCTGGAGTTAGGGTGCCCGGGGCTGATTTAATGTGCTCCAACTCGCAAGTGTAGCCAAGGCCTAAGATTCCATCCTCAACAACTCTGCTCGGGGGACATTTTGATAGAAGAACTGCCTCCAAAAGAATGAGAACAGAATACTTGGCACTTCTAAAATGCCTGTCATCTAAGGCTCTTAAAATTCCTTGCAAACATAAAGAAAAGCTTCTGCATCTGTGATTAGATTCTACATAAATAATCTAGATAACAGAACGTCTGCCCAACCTGCTTACCCTGTAATTAGAAGTCTTCTATTTACAGATGGATGAAGATTGTTGTCTATATGACAGCTAGGCAGTTTCCCTCCCTTTCCCACAGCGCTCAAGTGTATTCTACTAGAGACCGGACTACGTCCTGGGAAGAGCCCATACATCTACCAGGGCTTGCAGATCTGCAACGTAGACATCCCTTCGCACATTCTTGCTGCTACAACAAAACATTTGTCTGTACCTTTAGCTTATCTTTAGGAGGTGGAATTTGTGTGTGGTGATTTGTTAGCAATAAGATATCATAGCACCCGGTGGTGTTTTGGGAGTTCTATTCAGACTGACTAGGAGTGATAGGAGGAAAAAATACTTGCTAATTGCCAGTTTTTCATCAAGTCTCTAATTGGGCCAGTCTAGGGCCTTGTCAACCTAACGCTGTAGTGTAGACATAAATCACCTTGCGTCAACCTATTTATGCATGATCTGCCCTTAGATTACGTTCAGATTTGTCTCAGGACGATGTAAGCACCCTCTTACGAGGCAGACCCCCCCCCCGCCCCACCACCACCTCCCTGAACAGCGTAGAGCCATGGTCGACCTACTGAAGTCAATGAAGTGAGACTGTAGACACTGCATGACCCATGTCTGCCCAAACAGTCCTCCAGCAGCTGTCCCATTCCCTGTGATTGTGACTGTTTTGGTCACAATTGTAAAGTCACATTGTGCAGAGGTCACAGAGACCAGAAACCACCTCCCTTACCGAGCCTGGGAGTGAACCTGGAAGGTTGGGTGTGGGTGGGAAAAGTATGGAACAGGGGCTTGGGGGGAGGAGGGGCAAGACAGGTGGAGGGGAGGGATTGTTAGGGAGCCTCTCCCATGCTGACCCCTAGACTCTCCTAATTAGTCAGGCACAGCTGCTTCTGTCCCCATGTGTCCCTGCACCCCAACTCAGCTGCAGCCCACCCCCCATCTGCCTCTACATAACACATGCTGGGAGACAGGATGATGAGGATGAGAAAGAGGACTAGGCAGGGCATGTTCCGAGAGATCCTGCATGCCAGTGCTGCATTGGACCATGAACAAAAGGCTTGAAGGGCTAATATGACCAACAGCATGGATAAGGAAAGAGGACAGGCAAAAGGCCCAAGAGTCCCAGGAAAGGGAAATGCACCACCACCTCAGGCAGCAAACCCAAATGCTACAAAGCTTGGTTGGGTCCCAAACCCCCAAACTCTTGACCCTTTGCAGGCCTTGGAGAACTCCATGGTTACTGCTTACTACACCCCCTGCAACATTCCTAGTGGCATTGTGGGCTGCATTCTTACCTTGAGCACTCCATGCTGGGAGACAGGAAGGAAAACCAGTTTCACATACACTGACCTGTGTGTACCACAGTTGGTGCATGTGTAGCCACAACAGACTACTTTTGTGCACTCAAACTGACATAAATATTTACTCCCTTTCTGGTTTAATAAATTAACAGTGAAACTTTAAAACTGGAATAATATAAAAGATATGAGAGATACCCATCTCATAGAACTGGAAGGGACCCCGAAAGGTCATCGAGTCCAGCCCCCTGCCTTCACTAGCAGGACCAAGTACTGATTTTTGCCCCAGCTTCCTAAGTGGCCCCCTCAAGGATTGAACTCACAACCCTGGATTTAGCAGGCCAATGCTCAAACCACTGAGCTATCCATCTCCTATTGCCTATGGTTATTTTGCATATTGTTTTTCTGCAAAGTTTTTGCTGGTCAAAGTTCTATTTTTGGAGAATCAAATTATCTTTATTCAGAACAAATATTGCATGCATAAGGAAAAGAGGACAGGAAAGAGGTCGCATGATCCAATGCTTTGCATGAGCATGGAAACGTATCCCTTTCTGTTGATGTACTCTGTGGCAAGATGAGTTGGTCCCAAAAGAGGGATGTGCATGCTTATCTATTGCCCCACTGCAGTTCAGGAACCCCATTATTGCAAATCCATCCACTATTCTTGCACGTTGCTGAGAGTCCCAGTCCTGCGTAGCCCTACACACTTGCATGACAACTGCCCCCACTGCAGATTTTTCAGCTCCAAAATTATTTCCTGCTGGCCAGTAGCAATTTGGTGTTGCAAGCTTCCACAGTGCGATTGCCCACTCACTTCTCCGCTGTCAACACAGCTCTCATTCTGCTGTCCCTATGCTGGAGGGGTAGGGCAACCTTGGCACACAGATTGAGGAATGTGGCTTTTTGCATCCAAAAGTTCTGCAGCCGCTACTCATCCTAAACCTGCATTACAATGCAAGCCCACCAAGCCGTGCTACTTTCTTGGTCCCAGAAATGCACCATCTGCAGCTGCTCTGGGAATGCCCCCAACAGCCTTAAATTGTGTTTTTGCTATATTCCTTGGCAGACTGTCCTTGAAGAAATTGTCATGTCCTCCATGGTTGTGGTATTTCCTGCAGGTCTGCAAATGCAGGAGGATCGTGTGTCCTGTATTTGCAACGTTCATAAGAATAGTGCAGAGCTCTGCAGGCTCCATGCTTCTGTCAGAGATGGTGGAGATGGAAAAGCGCTGCATGAGTTTGTGGATTTTTTTTTTTTTTAAAAGGCATGAAAATTATGAGATGGATAGATTATGGGATGGAGAAAGTTGCATGCTGGGAACTTGATGCCTAGCTCCCAGAGATCACTGGGCAACTCATTTTTATCCAACACATTCAAGAACTTCCCAAAAAGAATTACCCAGTTTGCCACATACCATTGTCTGGTGCATCTACCCCTGGTGCACAGCACTTCTGCATAGACACAAGTGCTCCTGTTGTGTGTCCAGCACCAATGCAAGCAGACAGGTCTGTACGTGCCCAAGTGATCTACAAACTTTGACCTCTGTATGCTAATGGAATTTGCATTGACCATGGTTTGTAGAGTAGATATGGCCTCTGTATTACCCCTGACCGTGGCTTAGTAGTAAAGACGTCCCATAGTTGAGGTTTTAAGAAACCTTTTAACCAAAATCTTAAAACTTCTAAAGTAGTTAAGCTTATGGGTCTGTCCTACCTTGTTAGGGTAAGGGGCAACTGCTCTTCCATGTTAGTCAGCAAAACAGGTTTCCCATCTTACCTAAAAATTTTCTAGTGTGGTGCCTAGGGACCTCAAACAGGGAGTTAGGGCCTCATGGTATTGAGCACTGCCAACAAGTTGCATTTCTCATTTTGTAAGAATAGTCAGTTTTTGGTTAATCATTTTATTATTTTTAAAAGGCTTAGGAAGTTTGACAATGGAAATCTGATGAGAAATAAATATGGGATAAACTGGTTATCTTCTTTGAGAGCTTTTTTGTGCCAAGAGGAAATGAAGAGACGAGAACCTGATAGATCAATCAATGGAGACAGTAATGTTCTGGTGGAAAAAGCAGTTGGATTTGTGGAAAATTTGAATACCTCTTGTGATGAAGACCTTTTTGTGTTAGATGCTCTCCTCTTGAATATATTGGCCAGTTTACTGGGTTTAAGACTAACAACTTGGTGCTACCACTCTGGAAAACCCAAGAAATCTACTACATTTTTTCAATCCCTGGGAGGTGGGCTCAAATTTTGTTGAGGTGCAGTGCCAATTATGTTTTGTTAGTCACTATGTATTGTAGTCTCTCATGGCAACCTATTAGCTCGTTTAAAAAAATCCAGCACTTTTTCCTTTACTTCATGCTAATTTATTTTTATTGCCTCCTTTTTAGCAAGATTATATGCTGTTTGGGACTGAGACTGTCTTCTGTACGTTTGGTGCTACAGAAAACTTGATCAAGATTAGATACCAATGTACTAAATAAAAATAGTTCAGGAGTTTGGCTGTAGCATACAGAATTTTATTTACAAACCTGTGTCTTTGTAATAAAGGCAATAGGAGTTTGACAGAAGTCTGCGGTCCTAATAACTCCAAGGTAGAAAAAAAAACTTGGCACTCATATGAAGAGAGGAGTACTTCTGCAGACCACAGTAGCACTCTTAGATAGGGCCCAGCAGAGAATATTAAAAACTTAGTTTTTATATGTGGGAAAGTAGTAGCAGAACAAACTCTTCCAATATACTTTTTACTGACATCAAGCAGGAAGTTTCATGCAGGTTGGAGAATAAAATGTACAGTAGTGAATAACTAAATTTACTTGATTTTAGGTACATTGTGTTTTATAGCAATCTGAACCCAATATTTGCTTGGCATTTGCTTTCATTAAGATTTCCAGCTATGTGAAACATTTTTCCTGTTATGAATTTGATTTATATCTGTCAAAATTCAAGCAGCAAACAATCACTAGCACACTTGTAGTATAAAAATATAAAATTTCAAGGTTCATAACATTAGTAAGTAAAAATTCTAAATGCAGACATCTACATTAATGCAGCATTGAGTTAGAAATTTAGCTGCACAGGTCATTTTACAGTTGATTTTGAGAAAGTTTTAAGGTTTGCACTGTGCTTTAAACATGTGAGTTAAGTGCCACGTAGTAGTCATGCTGTTAAATTTTGTTGCTGCTAATTATTTGTATCACTCTAACACCTAGGAGCACCAGTCATGGACCAGGACCCCATTGTGCTAGGTGCTGTACAAACACAGATTGCCAGCTAATGCCAAGCAAATATTGGCTGAATATAAAAGATAAGAGCCAACAGATAGCTGCAGATGGGGAGTACGAGGAAACAATGAGACAACAGAGGTTGGCATGATGCACAGTGGTCTCAGCACACCCATTGCCTAATTGCTGTCAAGTTTTTTTTGGTAAGTATGGAAAAGGAGTTGTTTAGTGAGGGATTTGAAGAAGGGTAGTGAGTGAGTTTTGCAGACGTTTACTTGGAGCTCCTCCCAAACGTGTGGGACAGTATGGGAGAGAAAACACATAATTTGAGTTTGAGAATTTAACAAGTGGGCAATGGAGGCTGGCAGCATGGACTCATCAGAAGCAGGAGCTGACCTCTTGATAGGGAATGAGAGATGATGGGTAGAGTGGGGATAGGTTCTGAAGGGCCTTGAAAGTAAAGACAAATAATTTGTTTGATGCGTTAGAGAAGGGGGGGCAGAGGAGCCATGCAGAGAGGTGATGGGTGGGGGTCAAAGTGAAGGGCTAGAAAAATATTTGCAGCAGCATTCTGAATGGATATATGCAGAGCAAGGTTGTATCTGAGGCCAGAGATTTACATTCTTAACTGCAGTTTGGCTGAACTAATACTGCTGTAGAAACTGTTAACTTTTTTGAATTTCCCTGCCTTTTCAAAAGGACAGATCTATAACTGTGTAGAGCTGAGAGTCTGATGCTTTAAACTGAAGCAGTTTTCAAATTAAGTGCAAACATGTTTTGTTTTTCTTATGGAAACTTTTCTACTCCTCTGAAAAGGGCTAAATGGATTTTGTTCAAAACTTCCAAAATGGTCACCTTCATTTTGAGACCTAGTTTAATTTACTTTGAGCCAAAAAGAATTTTTTTGAGAGCTAAGAATGGATTTGACATTTCTTCCTTAATTTCTGAGTTGATATAGGTGATATAATACTAGATTAGTTCAACAAAGAATTTTTCCTGTTGATCTTGAATGCCGAAAGCTCACTAACTTTTAATTCTCAGGCTTTCAAGAAGGTTGCTATAATGAACTTCAGAAATTTAGTACAGTTTTATAAGTATTGATGCATTTGCTTTTGATAGAGGATGTTAGTGTTTGTATGCCAAGAACATTCATTTAAACAATTACTTTTTAAAGCTCTCTTCAAATAATTAAAAATTAAATAGAAAATCCATTACTGTTAATGTTAAATTCAGGAAGCATGTTTGTCCCTTCAAGGGCTCATGTGATAAAAGAAGGGGGAGGGAGTAGCTCCCTTTTATGGACACCCAGCCAGCCAGTTAGCTATAAAGTCCCTCTTGGTACCTGTTCTCTACTTGCTTTACCTGTTCTCTACTTGCTTTACCTGTAAAGGGTTAAAAAAGTTCAGGTAAAAGGAAGGGAGTGGGCACCTGACCAAAAGAGCCAATGGGAAGCTAGAACTTTTTAAAATTGGGGGGGGAAAGCTTTCCCTTTGTGTGTTGCTGCTGTTCTCCTGGAAAAAGGGGAACAGGGAGCAGTTATGATGTGAGTAGCTGATGACCATATATGAAAATCATCAGATCATATATAGAACTTCTTATTGAACATGCTAATAGATCAGGAATGTTTAGAAAGACGTGATTAGGTTTATTTGTTTATTTCTTATTGGCTTGTGGGACTCCTCTGTGCTAACCCCAAATGCTTTTTGTTTTGCTTGTAACCTTTAAGATGGTCCTCAAGAAGGTTATTCTTGATGTTTAATTTTTATAAGTGGGTTTTTTTTTTTTTTTTAAATCTAGCAAAAGCCTAAGTTCCAGATGTATTTTCTTTCTTTTTTGTTTTTAATAAAATTTACCTTTTTAAAGAACAGGATAGGATTTTTGGAATCCTAAGAGGTTTGTGCATATGTTTAATTAGCTGGGGGTAACAGCTAATTTCCTTTGTTTTCTTTCTCATCTCTTCACTGGAGGCGAGGTGAAAGGGATTGAGGGTACCCCACAGGAAGGAATTCCATTTGGGTGGTGGCAGCATCTACCCATCCAAGGTCAGGGAGAAGCTGTAACCTTGGGAGTTTAATACAAGCCTGGAGTGGCCAGTATTAATTTTTAGATTCCTTGCGGGCCCCCGCTTTCTGCACTCGAAGTGCCAGAGTGGGGAATCAGCCTTGACTGCTCGTGACAGAGCCTGCCACCTTGGTTAGGACAGGAGTGATGACTGCATGGGACTACCTTTGCAAAAACACCACTCCTTGAAGTGGCCAAATGGGTTGCTTTTTAATTAATTTGAAGCCAGCTTCACAAGGGATGAGCATGCTGCCTCCCCCAGTGTTCTTAGCCCATTTCCCCAGGTTCCAAGTGATTCTGATAGGATCTAGTTTCATTTGTTACGTAGAAATGCAGAATACTACATACTCTGGGGGGAGGGATAGCTCAGTGGTTTGAGCATTGGCCTGCTAAACCCCCAGGGTTGTGAGTTCAATCCTTGAGGGGGCCATTTAGGGAACTGGGGTAAAAATGTGTCTGGGGATTGGCCCTGCTTCGAGCAGGGGGTTGGACTAGATGATCTCCTGAGGTCCTTTCCAACCCTAATAGTCTATGAAGAGCAGTATACCTTATATAGGTGCATCAGGACACACTTTTTTTTTTTTACAATGGGAATTTAAGGAACTAATTGTTAGTATCAGTTTCATTTTTAAAATTATTAGGTTAGCTCACTTTAAGTAACTACTTCCCTAAATAGAGCTCATTTAGCAGGTGACTTGTATGCTGTTAGAATATTGGAGAACTCTTTCCATCTTTCTCTCTGCAAGCTATGTTCTGTTTCCACTTGAGATTTCAGACTAGTCAAGTCATAGGACATAGTATTAACATGTTCATGCATGCGACGGATTTCATCTTCTTTCTCAGAAATCTAGGTAAAGGAAAAATACATTAGCGTTTAATTCTATATAATACAATTTAAGGCCTAGGAAGACACCTTGCCCTAAAACTTTATTCTAGGGTGAAATTTGATTTACAACAATACATAAACTGAACTAGTGTAAATGTTAATGGTTCCTAAAATTACATCAACTAAGCCATAACACTTAACCCTACTTGTGTCAAACTTTGAGTAATTTTTCCTTTCAAGCTGCTGAAAAGGACGTATCTATAATGGATCCCTTATTTTGTATATTGGCCTTTTGGTTTACATGCTTATGTAAAGCGGATATAGAGTAAGACAACACTCCAATGGCAAGTAAAGGAGTTATGTACAGAACTACACAATAAAACGTATCACTTTGCCCAGCTTCTTCCTTGAATTTGATCTTTATTTTGAATGAGGTAAAAGGGCATGGAATGTATATGGGATGTGAAAACTAGAGCCTTGCTTATCAGTAAGTCTCTGAACCATAAATCCTGTTAGAAGCAGACTTTCTTCCTTGGATTTCTTGTACTTTTCGAAGTATCTCAAAGCTAGAGAAAAAATACTGGACTAGACTAACCACTGGTCTGATTTGGTAATGGCAGTTACTGTTGGTACATTGCATAGTGTACATGTTGTGACAGACTGATAACCCAGCAACCATAAGGGCTAACGTTGCATTTATAAATCTGATTTTTGGCTTTGGGTAATGGCTTGGTTCAAACGAAAACAGGTGTCCTATTATCACAAGGAACAACTAACCTTATTTAAACTTTATAGACAGTCTTCAAAACATTTCAGGTACATCCCTGATAGGGTGAGACATGGCCCTTGCCAGGTTGTATGTCCCTACTGCAAAGCATGGAGGCACTAGAGCTTCTCAACTAAACAATTGTTTTTCCCATGTTAAATTTTTACAGCGGTGTTTCCCAACCTCGTTCTGAAAAGCACTTGGGCTGGTTTTGCTGAAATTTTCCCCAAAAAATTCAGCTTGAGTAGACACCATCAGAAAACCCACAATGTTAGTTTGGTGAAATTATAAGCAACTGAAAACAGCCTGGAGGTTTCCATAATACCCTATCTTGTAACTACAGGTGTTGCTACCTGCATTGCTTACAATAAGAGGCCATGCACTCAATACTCCAGATTTACACCAGTGTAAATAAGAAATGCTGGGAGTTATTTTACTTACTTTGACATAAGCCTGGAAAAAAGAATTTTGGCTGTCTGTAACTAAGTGTGGTTTAAAATTACCACTTCATATTTTTCTATAATTAATGAGGGTGACTCACTTCTAGGGTAATTTTCCTACCCCCCCCCCCTTTTTTTAAGAAGCAGTGAATTTATTTACCTGTTTATGTAACTGAGAAATATGTTCTACTAAATGAGTTTTTTCTGTTCGCAGTTTTGAATTTTCCAGTTGAGCTCTTGACCATCTCCTTTCTAAATCTTTTAGCTGGCTCTGAAGTGACTGTCCATTTAGATTTACAGATTTCCTTTCTTGCTGGAGACGTAGTACCTATTGATGCAATGAATGGACTTACTTTGCATTTAAACTTGCAAAGCATTGTAAGAAGAACGAGGAGTACTTATGGCACCTTAGAGACGAACAAATTTATTTGAGCATAAGCTTTCGTGGGCTAAAACCCACTTCATCAGAAGCATGCAGTGGAAAATACAGTAGGAAGATATATATAAACCGAACATGAAAAAATGGGTGTTGCCATACCATCTGTAATGAGAGTAATTAAGATGAGCTATAGAAGCAATAACAAACTGATATTTCATTTCCTGTGGCTTCAGATTGCTCAGCAATCTAATTTAATGGTGGCTGTCACCTTCTTTCTGTAGGAGGGTAGAGGCAATCTTAATATTTTGCATTCGGAATAATGTAACGACCATCTACAATCAATGCAAGAATTTAAAACTTATATGGTAGAAAGTCAACAGCCAGTGGGAAAAAACCCATTATTGCCATATACCAAAAAATTTCCCTGAAAGAATCTTCTTGAGGTCTCCCAGGGAATTTTTGCCTGTCTTAGAGTGTAAATGCAGTGAGGCAACGTTCATTTGTTTTTTACAGGCCTAAGAACATTGTCTTTGCCAGGGGGTTTCGACCTTTTTCTTTCTGACACCCCCCACCCCCCATGCTATTAAAAACTCCACAGCCCACCTGTGCCACAACAACTAGTTTTCTGCATATAAAAGCCAGGGCCGACATTAGGGGGTAGCAAGCAGGGCAATTGCCTGGGGCCCCATGCCACAGGGGCCCTCAGGAAGCTAAGTTTCTCAGGCTTTGGCTTCAGTCTCAGGTGGAAGGGCCCAGGGCCCTGGGCTTCCACCCCATGTGGTGGGACTTCAGCTTTCTGCCCTGGGCCCCAGCAAGTCTAACACCAGCCCTGCTTGGTGGCCCCCCTGAAACCTCACGGCCCCCCAGGGACCTCCTGACCCCTGGTTGCGAACCACTGGTCTATGCTCAACAAATAAGCTTCCTTTTTTAGGGAGATCAGAGGGCTATCTTGTACTGTCCAGTCACCTTTGCATTACCTAGGGTTTTTTTAAATTTAGATTTATAAAATAAGCTATTTAAAGGTGCTGGATAGACAACAGAATTGTCAGAAGCTAGACATAGTGCAATCCTTATTTAATAACTTCCCCACAAAAATTCAGACAGTTTTGTATGATGTATTAGTGTTTCTGTGCTGTTTGTGAATGTCTTTTTTTCTATGTGTGGGAGAACTTAAACCTTTGACTTTACCTGCAATTCAAATGATTTTCAAAATGACAGTCTCAGAATTGTACATAGATGTCTAATTCATACATTAGTATGATTACATGTGCAAATAAAGATGTTTGAATGCACAGTGAGTTCTGATTTGTATCCAGTTGCAGTAACTGAAGACAACTGCATACACATTTGTGCAGGTGCAGTTATGAAAATCAGCTCCATAATATTCAAACTGAGCTGATAGTGGCAAAACTTATACTAATGAGTATGCAAATATGATTAGACTAATCTAGAGTTAGTCAAATAACTGAAGACAGACTTGTAAATATTTTTGAGCATATATTGCTCTTATTTGACTTACTCTTAACTTGAGGACACTGCTGATATTCATGAAAATATTTGTCTTGGTTTCTCATTTGTATCAAGACTGTTACAATCACTCATAGAAAATACTAGTGAATAGCTGGAGACAGTTTTTGGACTAAACTTTCAGGGAACAAGTTGCAGGTTGTTTTGCAAATTATTCAGTGAATACTTTTGAGTGCCAAATTAATTCACAGAGCTCAGAATGGCAAACCAAAAAATACCTACCTTGATGGAATTTTTGGTTTGAATTCTGTTTTGGAACAGCTTTCTCAAACAGTGGGACTATAGTATTTTTCGTATTCCATACATTCATATATTTTTGTAGTACAGTTGCACTAATTTCATATGCTATAATTGCAAATGAAATTTTGTATTTCTTTAATTTGTACAA
This sequence comes from Emys orbicularis, assembly GCF_028017835.1. Taxonomy (NCBI): domain Eukaryota; kingdom Metazoa; phylum Chordata; order Testudines; family Emydidae; genus Emys; species Emys orbicularis. The sequence continues at coordinate 52,806,565 of NC_088684.1, read as the reverse complement.
CTTCCTTTCATACCAAAGGATCCCAAAGTATTTACAGAATGTGCATGTAGATTATCTACTTTGGAAGGCTAAGGGATTGAGTGAGCCTTGTTGGAATTTGAACTTTTGTGCTTGGGAGCTCTATACAACTCCACCACCCATTCTAAGATTATACAAGAGCTATTTTAATGCAATGTAACCCTAAACTGGCAGCCTGTTACCAATTACATAGGTTAGGTTTTGACTTTTTTTTAAGCTCCTTTTTGAGCTCAGAATTTTTGTTGAAAATATTAATCAGAAATCTAACAAGGGAGGAAATTAATCTTTTACTTGAACTTCAGCTCTTTAAAGGTGTTCAGATGCCATTGGATGAGTATTATATTTAGCGCAATTAATTTGAAAATCTCAAAACAAATATGTAATACCTGCTCTTGTGCAGTAAGAGCCTTCTGTCTTTCATCCTGCAATAGTCTCTTCACGTAAGTGAGCTCCATCTCAAGTTGTCGTTCTTTCTCCTTTTCACAGGCTAGCTCAGAAATCCTCCTTGTACGGCAGGTGCTTTCCTCCTCTCTCAGCTGCCTCTCCTGTAGCAAATCATGCATAAGTCTTTTATACCTTGGATGACTTGTGCAGAAGTTAGAACTTACTCTCACAAACCCATTTTTACAGATGTGCTTGCAGATGATAATGCTTGAAAACGTCATGAAAACATTTTGCATGTACACAAATGGAGGACACTTCTGAGGAGTTTGGCCTTTTTACAGTCAAGATGGTAAGAGTAACATCTTATTAACATTTGTTAATGTTGAGGACACTTTGCTTTGAAGCAGAGCTGAATCTTGAAAGGGGCCAAATGTAGGCCTACCTGAACATAAGTAACTGGCCTCATTTCTTAGTGGGCATGATGGGGAAGGTGCATGGAAGATTGAGTTGTAAATAGCAATTTAACAAGCAGTATGCTGGAGTCAGGATGCTGTGGTAGCTAAGATAAGTAGGAACACTCAGTGCTTGGAACAATGGACAAGAGAAACCTGCAATGTAAAGATCAGGTTATATATGAAGGGAGCATGCTGTACAGGGATGTCACAAAGTAACCAAACCAATCCCAAAATGTGTGATGCAATTTACAATAAATGCAATGCGATGTGTAAATGTATATAAAGGAAGAGGTTTTCTGTGTAAGTTTGGATGTGTGGTACACCCTATATCTACCCTGTACGCTTGAGTCTGATCAACTCAGCATAGCTTTGCTATATGCCAAATTAAGATAGCTAAGTGAGAAAATCTGGAGTTGAACTGAGTTTTTTGGGAAGCCAAGTGGAAAGAGGTCTCGGAGGGAATCTCAACTTAGTGGTACCGTGACTCAGATTCATTCATCTGGAGCAGGTAATGTATAGCTGATTATATGCGTAGGTTTATTATCCAGGATTGCAGCCCCCCAGTTTAGCAATGGTGTTGGAAGGGTTTAAATTTGAGGAGGTTTCCAGGGCACTGGAGGAATGGGTTAGATCTAAAGGATCTTTCTATGGACTCCATAGGGAAGTGATAGCTTGGTACAGCACTGAAAAGGTCTGTTGAATGCCACTGAAATTTTAAAGAATAAGACCCATGGAGAGAACAGTAATTGTAGCTAAAGAATGAGTGCAAAAAGCACAAAGATAAGATCAGAGCTTTGGAGAGAAATCTGCTGAGAAATGTGTCACTCTGGGAGATAAGTGAATTAAGGAAAGAGGAGTTAAATGATGCACTTATGCATATGTTAAAAACGTTAGAGTTCTGAAGGGATTAAGCAGGTTGGTATAATAAAAATATTGGATGTAATATTAAATAAGGAAAAAATGTTTGTTTGATAATAAAACCTGGTTATGGCAGTACAACTCAGTGCAGTCTTGCTTGGTGGAACCCAGGTAGTCAAACATATTGTGCAACAGGAGCTAAGGTGGTAACAATTACTATCAATATGCTTTTGTCCCCAGAATCCTTTACAGCCATTCTGAAGGAAAATGGGCGCTTTTCACAAAGGAATAGTCTGTAAATAATAGGGTCACCAGACAGCAAGTGTGAAAAATCGGGACGGGGGTGGGGGGTAATAGGAGCCTATATAAGAAAAAGACCCCAAAATTGGGACTGTCCCTATAAAATCAGGACATCTGGTCACCCTAGTAAATAATCAGTTGTAAATTACTGCTGTAGGCAGAGAGACAATCTGATTTGAATCATTGGACTATGGACAATGTAGTCAAAATGATTAAAAAGAAATGAGTTCCCATTTGAACTTGGCTGCCTCCAAATGTACAAGTGGGGAATGTAATCTGGGTACATTTGTAGTAAAAAAACAAACAAACAAACAAAACTAGAGCAACTCAAGGAGTGTTAAGAAATATTTATAAGAAATTAAATACATTTGTGTAATTATGCAAGGTTTTAAACACACACTCTTGGCTTGTAAACCCCCATTTTGTGTGTTGAAAAATAATTGGCATTTTAAAAGATTCCACTAAAAATCCATTTGAATCTTGTGTTCAGAGTTGCAAAACTGACCCTTTGAGCAGCTGCCAATGTTTCCTGGCAGTCTTTGCTAAATTCATTCTTTTCGCCCTCAAGCCAAACACAAGTAGCTCATGTTATCTGGCTTTGTTACCTCAATGTTTTTATGAAATTCGACATCTTTTTAAATAAGGACTAGTCACTAGAGGACGTGGTTGTGGCTATGGCAGGGATGACTAGAACCAGACTCTGGATCCCTTTGTAGTAATGAAATAGCAGCTGAAAGAGCTGCAGGACAAGAATGAAAAATTAGTGTGTGCCTCTGGAGTAACAGCAAGATGAGGTGGTGGTCATAAGAGTAGCAATGTTAGGGACACTGAGCCTTAAGGTGGCTCTGAGTAATTAGACAATTACTTTGATAGGGATACATGGAAACTCTTTAAGCCCCAAAACAGTTATACTTCATGTGAAAATTAATATGGCTAACATGACAGTCCAGAGAAGAGCAACAGAAATTATTAAAGGTCTAGAAAACATGACCTATGAGAGAAGATTGAAAAAATTGGGTTTGTTTAGTCTGGAAAAGAAGATTGGGGGGATGGGCCATAAGATTTCAAGTACATAAAAGGTTGTTACAAGGAGGAGGGAGAAGAATTCTTCTTAATCTCTGAGGACAGGACAAGAAGCAATGGGCTTACATTGCCGCAAGGGAGGTTTAGGTTGGACATTAGGAAAAACTTCCTAACTCTCAGGGTGGTTAATCACTGGAATAAATCGCCTAAGGAGGTTGTGGAATCTCCATCATGGTCTAGATAATACTTAGTCCTACCATGAGTGCAGGCGACTGGACTAGATGACCTCTCGAGGTCCCTTCCAGTCCTATGATTCTACGATTTCATGGCAAATAAAGGCAAAGGGTTGCACTATGGAAGGAAGGTGCATTCCCTTGGAACATGTAGTGTATATCATAAAAGGGGTAAAACAAATGTAAAAACATTCTATTTAATTAAAATCCTATGGAGGCGCCAAAGAGGAGCCACAAAAGGTTGTGTTTTTTCTTTTTCAGATGTCTGTGTGCTTTAGAAGCAGAATCCAACCCAGCACCAAGATCAGTGCATATAAGAAATGAAGCTTAACCATTAGCACTGTTATGCAAAAGTTCTGTTTAACTGCTGTGTAATGTAAATGTTGTTAGGAAGTAAAAACCTATGTGATGTGTTGTAAATGGAAGAAGAAGAATTGTATTAAAACTAATCAATTATATAAAATATTGAAATGCCCTAGATTTGAAACACATTCAGCTAACAGCTTAGCATAAAATCTATTAAAGAAATATTGTTCAATGATCAGTTTATTAATGTACCAAGTGTTACTGAATTTCACCAATCTGCAGTCACTGCGGTTTGGTCAAAATGATTTAAAAACTACTGAAAGGACTTTATGGACAAAAAAGTAAACTTTTCAAATGCATAAGCCTGCCAAGGTGGGGCAACAATGAAACTAGAGGAAGCTTGACATGGGACCTGGTCTGTTTGGGACTGGTATGTCGCTCTGAAACCAAGCTGGCAGAGATGCTGTGGGAACCAAACATTTCAACAGAAGCCAGCAGCAGAAGTACTATAGCCATTACATGAGCAAGTGTTTCAGCCAGAATTAGCATCTAAAGTATTGTATTTTGAAAATCAACAAAGCAAAGAATTTATTGATTAGTTTTACAACATCGTACGTATTAAATAGTTAAAATGTTTTTTAATATACAAGATAGGAAATTAACTTATGAAAGGTAAAAATCAAAACCAATGACATGCAGTATATGGGGAAATGTACGCTATGTAAAGTAGTAAAGACCTTAAGTGACAAGAGACAAGCTTCTTTGTTCTATATCACCACAGAAAAGTTAAAAATTTGGTACAAGGGAGGCAATACTAATTGGTACAGGTTAAGAAAACTAACGAGGGTCCAATACCGTGAAGTTTGGGGGTGGATGGAACCTTGGTCAGAGCGTTTCCAGTGAAAGTATTGGAAAGCACTGCAACTCCTATGGTGTAGAAGAATAGCCCCAGACTTGTACCCCTATTTGCACATGGGGGACACTTTTATATGTGCAGGTGCAACATCTTACAGACAGAATTGCCGCCACGTGGGTTCACTTTGGAGGAAACAGCCTCCAAACTGCACAGTATGGTAGACACACAAGGATGTTGGTAAAGTAAAAACGGCCTATGCTGGTGATGACCAGTATTGTGTGGTGGGACAAATAATCACAACTACTGTGGTCTTGCAGATGTGTTGCTGGTTGGTAAACTTGAAAAAGAGCACAGAAAGACTGGAATAAGATATGAATGAAACAAATACTAACATAAAAACCAAGAAAATAGGAGTGGAAATGTAGGCCTGGCTTGACATAAGTAACTGGCCTCATTTCTTAGTGGGCATGATTGGGAAGGTGAATGGAAGGTTACGTAGTAAATAGGGGCTTAACAAGGCGTGTGCTGGAGTCAGGATGTCTGTGCTAGCTAAGATAAGGAGGAACCACCCTGGTGCTTGGGACAATGGATGAGATAAACCCAAATGTGAAGATCAGGTTATACATGAAGAGTGCATGGATAGAGCATGCTGTACTGCAGTGGTTCACAACCTATTTACCATTTACCGAAAAAAATACGATGCTCCGGGCATCTCTGGTAAATAGTAAGTGCTCAGTGTCTGTGTGGTTGGCGCTGCTGAGAGCAATCTAGCAGGTGACCGTTTTTTTTTTTTTTGTTTTTTTTTTTTTTTGGTCTGCTCTCATTGAGGTGATGAAGCTGGCTGGGTTTTTTTTTTTTTACCGGTTTCTTAGATTTTGAGGACCTTGGTGATGAAGGGACTGGGAATCTTTGTTGGGAAGGTCTTTCTGGTCCTGGGTCAGAGGCTGGTCTCAACGATTTTTCCATTAATATAAGTTTCAGCCTCCGGTCCCTATTTCTTCATGCCCTAGCTTTTAATTTAGAGCAATGGACACATTTGGGGGGAATATGAGATTCTCCCGTACACACTGAGTGTGTCCATCAGAGACCGGGATCGCCTCTCTGCAGGTCGAACATCTTTTAAAACCAGGCATTCCAAAATAAACTTGCTAAAGGGGGGGGGGAATTTGTTAAAGGGGAAAGCTAAACTGAAGCCTAAATTATCTAAGAACACTAAACTTTCTAACTATGTAAGACTTATCTAACACACACAAGGTTTTCAGCGGGACTGCTGAACTCTGTCTCAGGCTGGGGATGGTTGAGAAGGAACTGAGGGCTCCAGGTCACACGTGCTATACTTCAAGCGCCAACGGCTGCAAAACTGAGCGAAGGCGCAGGGATGCACCATCACCTGGAGTGGAGCACCCACAGGGGGACACATCTCGTAGAACCTCAGTTACTGCACGAGGTGAGTAACTTTCCCTTCAGCATTGGCCTGCTTAAACCCAGGGTTGTGAGTTCAATCCTTGAGGGGGCCATTTAGGGATCTGGGGCAAAAATCTGTCTGGGGATTGGTCCTGCTTTGAGCAGGGGGTTGGGCTAGATGACCTCCTGAGGTACCTTCCAACCCTGATATTCTATGATTCTATGACTTATTTACCATTGTGGGCCGCATATGTGGTCCCCAGTGTATTATGTGGGCCGCATCCAATACTACCTGTGTGGCCCTGAGGATTTCACATGGGCCGTAGCTCTGTGCTGATTGGGCTGCAGGTTGAGAATCACTGCTGTACAGGGATTGGTTCCTACAAAGTAACCAAGCCAATACCAAAATGTGTGATGCAATGTAATGTGTAAATGTATAGAAAGGAAGAGGTTTTCTGAGTAACTTTGGATGTGTGGTACACACTATATCCACCCCCTACAGTTCAGTCTGATCAATTCTGTGTAGTTTTGCTGTATGCCACCGTAAGATACCTAAGTAAGGAAAGCTGGAGTCGAACTGAGTTTTTGGGAGGTCTTGCAGGGAATCCCAACACCCCAGTCCCAAATGAGGCCGCTATGCACAACTTTAGTACTAGTGAGCATAGTACAGCGTAGCACAATGTGTAGTTGTAGTGGGAAAGTACACCTGCAGTGTAGCAACTCCAGGAAGGAGTTGTAGACTTATTGGGTCCAGCTGACTTAAAAGCCACAAGATGTACGAAGAGATTTAAAAAAAAAAAAAGACTTTTTTAAAAACTCTTCTTACCCGCTGTAAGGTTAATCATTTTCTTCTACTTGCTGTTGAATGGCCGCCTTCTTCTAGTGTATGTGTAATGTGCCTCAGGTGGCATGTGACAAGGATGCATCATGAATTTGGTACACTGGTTGGATCTTTAGCTTCCCTGGTTTGGCCCGGGTACTGACAGGGAATGCAACATGAATGCTGATCCATGCCCCCCATGGCCTTATTTAAAACAAACCATTTAAAAAAAAAAAAAAAAAAAAAGCCCCAACTTACTCTATCTAGCTGCCTGGTGGCTTCCAGAACCTGAGACTGTAAGAAGCCATTTTCTTTTGTCAGATATCCACAATCTTCTGCCATTTTGTTGCGTAAATATTTATCCTCGTCAGCAGAAAGTTCTTTTTCTTTGAGCTGCTGTCTTAGTTTTTCAGCTTCCTCCCTAAATAAAAATAGTCCCAACTTTAGCCCCAAATCCAATATTGCTGATGACATTTTATAAGAAGCAATCTTACTGTAGTATTTTTACTGACTTTAAAGTTTGATCTAAATTACAGTGATCCCATTTTCTGTGGGAAAGGATAGGCAGTTTGCAGTTCATAAACTTTTCTTCTGTGTGTGTAGGACTACAATTTTTGTAAGACTAACTTGTGCCTCGTGGGCTGGTTTGATGCTTTGGTAATGTTTGTAAAAAGAGCTTGTTTCGCTAATCCATTTATTCTGATTCCTGAGCTGTCCTGCCTCTTGTGCTGCTGTTCTCAGACATACTGGGTCCAATTCTGAGCTTGATTACAAAATTAGGTTAAAACAAAAAACCTTTTACTTTCTAAATTTGAACCAGTCTGGTGGTGGTCAAGAATTACCATGATAGAATGTCTCTGGCCATAAAATAAGATAATTTACCATCTGAAATAAATACCAGTGCAGCACCCTCATGAATCCCTCTAGCCAAAGCATCTTGGAGTCGTACAACAGAATAAGAACAAGTGATACCAAGATTCTTAATCTGATTTACTCCAAACAAATCCAACACATGAGGACACAATTAGAGAGGAGTGAGCTTCCTATCTCCCCCCGTAGACAAACCTCAGTCATCCCAGGGTTGAGGACAACAAATGAGGCCTGTATTCTCTGGAACTGGCCACTACAGAGACGGTCATAACATCAGCCCCATAAATCAGGCAGTTACTCTCTACGTGGTAAAAGCCTAGCTCTTCTGAGAGTAGGCCAGGCAGACACATGGATAGTCTCCATCTCATGCCTCAGAGATATACCTTGTGTGTCCATATTGCCCAAACCACCACCATAATTTACAACTCCATGAGAGTCTCAATGTAAAGAATAGGCAAGACAATGAACTTTCCTCACACTCCTATGAAGTCAGTGTGGGGAAGCTTAAATTGTTCTGGCTGATGCTATGCCTGGATAAACAGGTTTTTATTGACAGTATTATAACATTTTCTTGAATGCCAAATTCACTTTTTATTAAAAAATCTCCCCAAATATAACATGCTTGCCACATGTGCCATTAGGTCAGTTTTACTGGCACCAAGGGTTCTGTTGCCACTAGAAATTGCAAATGCTCAGCACCTCCAAACAATTAGCTACTGAAATAAGTAAATCACAAGCTCTGATGTAGAATTGCAGATGTCCCTACCGAAGTTCTTTAGCAATATGCTGCTGCATGGACTGGGAGCTAGTAAGGTATTTCTCCTCCAGCTGGTGGAGCAACGCCTGCACTCTTACACATTCTGATCTATTTTCCACAAGCTTTGCTTCCATATCCTGGTGGTGTTGAATCTGCTGGTGTAGCTGAACACAACAATGTAGAGATTAAAGATACAGTGAGCATGTAAAACTGCCTTTTCCAATTTTGTTGTTTGTTTTTTAATGTAACGTTGGAAGCACAGGCACTATTTCTGGGAAGCAAAAGGGGCTCTCTGAATAGTTCTGTTAGCTCCAGCTGTGAGCATTCTGTAGGCAACAGGTTCTGCGGATCATGGACATGTCTTATGGTGAGCCATCCTTTTCTTTTAATCGTTAGATGCAAGAGGGTCACAAAACACTTTTCTATACTAACATGGGGGTCGTGGTATGGTAAAGGCTGAGAATCACTGCTCTAGGGTTTGCTAGACAATTTTCATTTCTCCAATGGGGATAATAACTATTCTACTTCACAGGGTATTGTGAGACTCGTATTCATCAAAGTACTTTGAGATTCCCTTATGGAAATCGCACTAAGTGCAAAAGCAGTATTCCCTACACGAGAAGTGTTCTAGATAGGGTGCCAAATGCCCGACAGAAGTGGGGCCTCTGGTCAGAAAGGGCTCGACCTAGTAGGGACTGGTTTTGATGCTAGTGTAAATGTTTATTCTCCACTGCTGTGTGCAACAGTGAGCTCTCTGTTGTAGTTGTAAAGTCTGAGCATCTTGGAGAACCATGATATCGCCTCCTTATCTTAGTATTGGGATAGAGAACAGTTGAGGTTTCCCATTTTTCCTCTTCCTCCTGTTCTACAGAAGCCTCCAGTGGAGATTTTCAGAGGCCTAAGTGAGTTGGGTACCCAAATCCCATTATCTGTTTCATTTGAACCAGGCGATATATTTACCTGTTTTTTCCTAAGCTACATTAATCTCCAGAGAAGCAGCATCTCCATACCTTAAATGTCAGGCAATGGGTAGCCTTTTATCTGGATAGGACTAAACCGTTTTGTGCTTTGCCTGGTTTGTTTGTGTGATATGTGGACCATATGAAGGGTCAAGCGATCTCTTCACAGACAATCTCCAAATGGATAACATCCTGCATCAAGATGGTATATGAAATAGCCTCAGCTATGCCTCCTCTGCAGGTGCAAGCTCATTCAACAATTTTGATAAATCTGTTTACCTAAAGGAGTGTGTCTGTATTGCACCTGGTGTTCAGAAGCAACATATTATCCAGTGTTTTCTCAAACGTATATTTAAATTGAGTGCTGTTTTACAACCACCAACTTCTTTGAATCTCCTAAGGGTGAAATTGAGAAGAAGCACTGACAGATTGCCGTGCTCTCTAGACAGACAGGATCAATTTTAACTCTCTGGCATAAGCTTTATATAGGTAGATATCTATGGACTTCAGTAAGGCTGCAGGTATTTACAACAAAACTGAATTTGGTGAAATCTCATTTTTAATCTTTCCTTTCCTGTTTGTATCTGGTTGCTGGGATTGTGGCCGAGAAAGGATTGTATGTTCCCAGACCCACGCTTCCCCTGTATAAGAATAGTATTCAAGCAAAAACTAGAGCCATCTGTATGTGTGGGGTGTGTTGTCTCTGCTAGTGAGAAGCCAGAAATAATAGTTTAGTTTCCTCCCACACTTGAATATAGATTAAATATTATCCTGAGTTTAAATTGATGCTGATCTGAACTTGTTGAACTTTGTTTTTGAATTTTTTACCTATTCTATCATTTCTCTCAGCTCTTATCTAACTATATGAAACACTTTTTTGCAGCAGAAAACCAAGTAATATGGGGAATTGTGCCACAATGGATTTTCCCCAAAAATATTACCTAACAATGTAATGGCACATATACTCACGTAATTCCTTAGCAACAGCATTTTATGTCATGTCCTATGAAATGAAATGCATTATTGCGATATTCCAAACTGCAGGTAGCAATCCATAAGTGAACTTTGGCAAAGTGAAGCCAACAGCCAGCTTGCATGGGACAGCCACAAATGAGGTGTTCTAAAGTGCTTTCAATTCACTGATAAGCAATGTTTGGAAAAAAGTGTGGCAGGATACAAATGTTTGCAATTCAAAAATGTTCAAAAAATCTTTTCAATAAGAATTGGAATAATCCTTTTGCAAAGGCTTTTGTTAATTGTTTTTTCCTGTTCTTCCCCTGTTCCCCCCCAGGCATCTCTATCCCTCAGGGTTGGTGGTTGGCAGCAGCTAACAGACCACTTTCCCCATTTAGCAATTCACTGAAATCTAGCTAAGTGACAGCAAGTCATTGGATTTTGTGTTCTGGACTGTCAGTGACAGACCTGCAATTCAGCAGGAAGAGAGTAGGGGCCTGTTTAATTTGCCAGACAAAGACACAACAAGATCCAATGGCTGGAAGCTGAAGCTCAAATTCAGACTAGAAACAAGGCACAATCTTTTACAGTGAGGGTAATTTGCCATTGGAACAACTTACCGAGGGATGTGGTGGTTTCCTCATCACATGAAGATAGAAATCAAGGTTGGATATCTTTCTAAAAGGTATGGGCTAGCTCAGGGGTTGGCAACCTTTCAGAAGTGATTTGGCAAGTCTTCATTTATTCGCTCTAATTTAAGGTTTTGCATGCCAGTAATACATTTTAACGTTTTTAGAAGGTCTCTTTCTATAAGTCTATAATATATAACTAAACTATTGTTGTATGTAAAGTAAATAAGGTTTAAGAAGCTTCATTTAAAATTAAATTAAAATGCAGAGCCCCCTGGACCGGTGGCCAGGATCCGGACAGTGTGAGTGCCACTGAAAATCAGCTCACATGCCACCTTCGGCACGCGTGCCACAGGCTACCTACCCCTGGGCTAGCTGAACCAGAAGTTATATAGAAAACCCTTGGTGAAATTCTATGGCCTGTGCAAGAGTCAGACTAGACTCTGACTTGAAAATCTGCGAATTTGAGTGTTGGTGTAGTGTACGTGGCTATTAGTTTCCCATGACTTCACTTGAAGGATGAATAGTATTACTGTTTTTTAAATAAACTGAACCAATTTCAAAGGGTTGAGAGAGATGTCTTTCAGGGAATTGTCAATAAATATTCTGGATTGTTAGTCCATGTTGTGACTTTTATATTGGCAGATCTGTATAGCGTGGGAGTATAGGTAGCGACTCATTTTCTACAGCTGTGGAATCTGATGCAGAAGTATGCTTCAAAATCTAAACATTTTAAAAAAACTTTTTTTTACAAATCTTCCACAACATGAACCACTGCAGCAGTCTGCAAATAGGCAGCATAAAAGCTGTGAGCTGTCTCACTTGTATTAATGTGATTTAACACTTAAACCTAACAATGACCATTTAAAACTCCCATATGAATTACCCCTAATTTAGTCTAGATTACCTTGATTATTTAAGTGACTAATCCATTTCTAATGTGACTCTTTAGCTATCATGTCTCTGTGGCCAAACTTTCCTTTATTTTGTTTTCTTTTTCTTTTTGTTTGTGTACTGGTACACAGTCACTGCTCTCATAGGTTGCTCTTTGCATCCAAAGAGTCCTAAATAACTGCTAGATAAAGGAGACCTTATTTCATTCCAGATTCTTCACCCTAATTTTTCGAACTCTTGAATAAAATCCAGTCTCTCTGACCTGACTCCTGATTAACCAAAAGCAGACCTGTCCTGTGAAGTTTGACTTCAGCATATGGACACTGATTCAAATCCCTTATATGCATGCTTAAAATTAAGCATGTGGTTTAAGGGCTTTGCTGAATCCTGGCCATAAAGACTAGGTGGATAATCGAGAGAGCTGACAGACCCAGTCTGCATATCCTTGATTATGCAAAACTGTTGACCAGCTCAGCAGGATTTAGTGTACAGAGACTTAGATATTGAAGTTCTGATTGTCTATTATCTGGAAAACTGTCCAGCAGGCTTTGAAGTCCTGCTGAGATGATGCTCATGATAATCTCAACTCCTGATTGTCAAAGTTTTGGGTGTTCCTGGACACTTTTAGGTGTCAACTAAGACTTTGATATTTGGGGGAAATATTCCCATAGTGAGAAATTAGATCTATTTATACTGTGTGGATGTCTTCTAAAGGGAATGGTGAAAGCTTGCCCTCCTACAAGTACTTTCAAACTAGGCCAGATGGAGGGGTGGGAGGGGGGAACCATCCTGCAGGAGTGGATTGTATGATTTAACACATATTCCCCATGTCTAAGGTCTAAACATCTCCGAGTCTGATGTATACATTTAATCATGAAAAGGGGTATTTAGCTAGGATTACGTACTTGGTTTTCCAAATGATGGCGATTATGCTCTTTTTCTTTCATGGAATTCATGGCCCTCTGTAGCTCTTGCTGGACTTCTAGTAGCTCTGCTTCTTTGTGTGAAATGTCCTGAATGACCATCTCAGCAAGTTTCTTCAGCTTTGTAACATCCTCCATTAATAACAGCTTTTCTCTAGTATTTGCATCTGTGTGAAATCAGCAGTCTTTCAGATGGTAGTTCCATAAACTAAAATCAGTATCCTTTCAGTCTTCACACTGAGTTCTGAAACTGCTTAGTAGGATGCTCAAGTGACTAGAGGTTAAAAACCAGAAGATTCCCTAACCTTTTGATCTAGAATCGGCCTGTTTTACTTTGACATACTATAGACCAGGGGTTCTCAAACTGGGGGTCAGGACCCCTTAGGGGGGTCATGAGGTTATTACATGGGGGGTCGCGAGCTGTCAGCCCCCACCCTGCCTTGCCTCCAGCATTTATAATGGTGTTAAATATATTTAAAAGTGTTTTTAATTTATATGGGGGGTTGCACTTAAAGACTTGCTATGTGTACAAAAGTTTGAGAACCACTGTTAAATAATAATTTAACTACCAACACCATTACTTTTTTTTTTTTAAGACTGTAATCAATTGTAATGAATTATTTCTCTTATGCATGGAATGAACTCTCAAACTACCATTCTTCTTATTCAAATCCCTCCTAAAAACCCTCTTCCATATTACCTAAAAGAAGAGCGCTAACTTAATCAGATTGGCAAAGAATTTATATGAAACCAGCAAGATATGCATGTGCCAAAACCAAGTAAACATGAAATTCTGTTCCTTATCCTTCACCCTTTTCCCCAAAGGGCTTGTCAGCACTAAAAACATGTACCCATTGTCAGCAAAGGGTCGATCTCAGCTGGTGCTCAACACAGCTTAACTGTAGTTTAAAACCTCCAGTTACTAAATAAAAGTAATCAGTATGATGAAATGGAAATAGCTGCTGCTTTTAACTATGGTCTCTGAAAATGGTGCTAATCATGGGTTAATTGTCTGTATCTGTGGTGACAACGTTCCACACCAGTTCAACTGCACCTGTTATCAGCAACAGATAGTTCTCTTGATATTGCCAGGGCAATATTGTTTGTTACGCTCACTAGCTGTTATGTGTTTGATTAGATGCCTTGCCTTTTTCCTTCTGTACAGCATCTAGCACAATTTTGGTTTCTGTGTAAGCTTTTTCTATGACAGACTATTTTCAAATATTCCAAAATAACCTCTTGGTATTTCCACTTCATCCTATTTTACTATTTTATTTTATTTAACACTCATTCATATACATAATTTATTCAAGATAGGTATGTATTTTTCTCTAGGATGAGCTATTGGATAAGTACCACACATGGGAATCATCCTTTACTACCTGATAGAGTTTGCAGACGTTTATGCATGGCTTGATTTTCTGCATCGAAAAACTTGGTGCTGTTCTCTTTCTTTCCAAGTTCCAGCTGAGCAGTATTTATTTCTGACTGTAATTCCTATAAATAGGAATAACTAAGAATAAGAATTATGTGCTCATGTTTGAAGATAACATAAATGTATTAATCTTAAGGGTGCTGAAAGGGTTCCATATTTACACTAGGAAAAATAGGCAAGGGTTAAAAACCTGAGAAACAGAGCAAGGAAAAAGACCATAGGCTGGGGAAAATAGTTAGTGTTAAATAAATAATTACAATTAAAGACTCAACTCTCATTGGATCCATTCTTTACTCCCACGCCCACAAACAACTCCGTAGTGGGATTCCCAAATACAAAGTGTACCAGCCACCTGTGAGCTGGCAGGGCCACTACAGGTTTGGCAATACTTTTGCTTCCCAGGAAATGTTCACTTAATGCTTGCCTTCAAGTAGGATTCCTTCAGACTTATGTGGGTACTTCCCTTATAATTAAGTTCTTATTCTGTGCACGTCCATCATGGTACCTGTTATGTTTGAGGGAAGCTTGTGTATTCACTGCTGTTGGGTTTATACTGTATAGTATAAAAACAGGGTCCCATTTAATTGCCCACAAACTCAACAAAACTGAAGCTAACAAGACACTTAAATCCACTTAACCACACACAGTCAGCAGCTGGCCACAATACCAATCAGTCTTCCTGTTTTGTAATGAAAACAAGTCTGTACAAATGCCAGCTTTCTTTCAGGAAACTATAGAAATACATACACTATATATGTAGCTGTATGAGTCCATAACTACTAATCTCTTGTCAAACACTGATGTCACTTCTGCCTGTAAAATGCTTCATAAAGAAAAATCCACCCGTGCACATAAGGAAGTCCTTCCGTAAGTTTCTTCCAGAAGCTGGGATAGACCGTAACAGTGAGATCCTCCAGTGATGATGATTTCATTGCACCAGTCCATTATATTGTTAAAATTTGAAGAGTATCTGGTGCCTTTCATAGTGCACAATCTCTGCAAACTGAAGTTGCAGTCATTAGGGCCTCAGTCCCACAAAGGACCTATGTAGCCAGACACTTATGCCTACCCGGAGTCCCAGTGACTTCACTGGGACAATTCAGGGGCATTAGGGGCTGTCTGCTTGGCTCTCTTTGCTGGAGTGGAGATTGAAACTGATGGTCACTGGGATGCTTTGTTCAAATTTCTCCAGGAACTTGATCTTGCATTGTCAGATAATACCGCTTTGCTATTGGTCGGGAAAACGGAAGACAATGGTTATTGCTCCTTGGTTTTCATACAGTAAATCTGTAAGTGTAATTTGTCTTCCTTTTGGATTTGGTGGTAAACAGATATTGTACTTGACAGATGAATGCCTAATGACAAGCCAAAAGGAGAAGCTATTGATGAGCCAGTGCATATTTTAAATGGTTTACAGCTTGAACTGTGTGGAACAGCAGGGCATACAACACAGACTTTAACCTAAGCATTTTAGTTCTGTCCTCAGTTGCACTTGAAAAGCAATGGAATTGCATGGGGGTAACGGAGGCCAGAACTTGGTTTCCTAGATAAATTCCCACTTGTCACTCTAAGGAAATGGGGGTCAAAACAAGCCATCTATAAATGCTCATACTAAACTACTAAAATCTTTTTGCACTCTCTTGTTTAAGGGCCTGATGCCCTGAATCCTGATCCTTCTCTCTCTCATTAGCTTCAGTGGGAGTTGGAGTCCTCATAGGTTGCCAGCACCTTGTAGGATCAAATTGTAAGTGGAATATAGAAGAAGGGGGGGGGGGGGGGAGGGATGGTGGTGGCAGGCTTCTGCAAACATTAGCCTCTATTGAAAATTGTATTTCTCACTAATAGCCAACAAACTAAATGGGAACAATCCATGTGGCATTTGTAATATTTTTTCTCTTCTGGATGGAATTAGAAAGGTATCACAGCTGGTTAAGCAGAAATACCTGAATGATATTTTGTATACGTAGCTGGAAGCATGAAACGTTCCTTTAATGTTATCTTCAAGTTGAACGGTTCTTCACACAGCAGTAGCAAGTTGCTTAGGGCAGGTCTAAGCTTAAAAAGCTGCAGCAGCGCAGTTGCACCGGTGCAACTGTGCCACTGTAGTGCTTCAGTGAAGACGCTACTCTGCCAATGGGAGAGCTGCTTCTGTCAGAGTAGAAATCCACCTTCTCAAGAGGCAGCAGCTATGTAGACAGGAAAAGCCCTCCCCTCAGTATAGTGTTGTCTACACCGGGGATTAGGTTGGTATAACCGGTTGCTCCAGGGTGTGGGTTTTTCACACTCCTGAGCGACGTAGTTATACTGATATAAGATTGTAGTGTAGACCTGGTCTTATAATCATACAGCACCCAGGCCTTCCCCTCTATGTTAAGTGACAAATCTTTGATTCTAAGAGTTTAATTATCTACCATGTCTTTTTACTCTCTAGTTGTGAAGAACCAAGAATTGTTAGACTTGTTCACAGTTACTGATGTAATCAGAACCTACTCAGTATGCGGCTGTTGACCTTCTCAAGCCTTGTGACATAGTAAATTATAGCCCAATGGAAAAATTACATGGGAAAGAATGAATGATGCACATGTAAATTGCTTCACTTCTTGTTTCACGTGAGCAAGCAGATTCCTTCACCGAGAAAATCCTTCTGACAAGTAAATGAACCTTAAGGTACTTTGGGGACTGGCACAGTTTTACTACCTTTGTTTTTCTCATGCTTTATTTATGAGCTGCCAAGCTCTTGCAAGGGAAAAACAGTGGCTTTTTCTCTTAATATTAATACTGTATTCGTTATTGGAGAAAATCAGTTTCATTAAGCTAATTGGGGTACTCAGCAACTTCTAAGTGGTACTACAAAATGCAGTATAAACTTAAATATCACTATCTCCCTTTTCCTGTTCAGGTTATAAAGAAACATGTTTATCAATAAAGACAAAGGTCAACAATGTGACTAAATTCAGACGAAGGCCTCCACTTATGCAGATGCAGTCCTATTGATTTGCTTCACATGCTTAACTTTATGCATGGATTAAAGTGTACTTTTCTTAGGGAAAAGGACTGATGTCAGTGCTACCGTGCTCTAAGAGCTCATGATAATGACAGTTCAAGTTTCAGTTCCAGTTTTTGTTGTAGTTAAATTAAGTAGGGTAAGTTAAATCTACTGCAGCGATGTTTTTAGAGTACTTGTGTCAGCTGGTATTTCCTGCTGAATGTCCTGCCCCAACCTCAAAAAAAATGTCAATGTTCATGAAATGAAACAGATGCATTTCAAAATAGGAGATTTAAAGGATTTTTGAAGCACTGTACTTTTTAATAATAGAACTCATGATGTATCATTTTAACAAAATGAAGAGATAACAAGAGTGTGGGTCTCTGTCCCTTAAGGCTCAGCTCCACAAAAGGACTTCGGCATTGCAAGGCTGAGTGTGGTGGAGCCTAACTTTTAGATGCCTAGCAAATCACAGGAGTATACTATAATCCACAAAGCCTGGTTAGGCACCTAGGCTCCCCATGCAATGAACAGGGAGAGAAAGGGACCTTTGAATGAGATCAACGACAGCTAGCACACTGGGCGGTAAACTGCTCAAGCTAGCCAGAGGAGGACAGGGCTGGATTCATCTTTTGTGGGCCCCAGTGCCTGGACTATGACCCTGCCCCCCCTGTTCCATCTGTGCTTTGCCCCAAGGCCCTCTCCCCGAGGCTCCATCCTGAGGCCAGGCCCCCGCTCGGCCTCTTTCTCAGCCCCTCCCCACCCCCCCAGGCACAGCCTGCTACTCACACAGGAGGGAGGGGGTGAAGAGCAAGCAGGGGCCAAGCAACGGGCAGGGTCTCGGGGGGGAAGAGGTGCCATTGTAAATCTGGTATTGAAGGGAGATGCTGGCCACAGGGATACGTGCTAAGCTTACTCCCTCTCTGACAGTGGCCCAAGTCCAGGGCCACACAGAGCTTTGTAGGGTCTCCAACCCTTCCCTCCCCCCCCCCAAAAAAAACACACCCCCCCCCCCCCCCAAGCATGCAAAAACACTGAGGGGAGGCCCTGGAGCGGGGTGGAAGGGTTTGAGAGCAAGCCTGCCCTGCAGAGGCAGCTCCTGTCCTGCAGGGCTGGGCTCAGCTCCTGCTCCAGGTGTCATAGTGCCCCTCAGGTTTGGCCCAGCCACCCCTTCATCATGACGGGGTTGGGGGGGAGTGGCTGGGCCAAACTTGAGTGGCACTACAACTCTGTACATCAGGTTGCAGTGCTACTCAGTTTGGGGCCCCTCTCAAACGTGGGACTTAGGGAAAACTGCTTTTTTGCATGCCCTCTTCCCTGCCCTCCCCAGGTGACCCTAAGTCCAGGCTGCAGGGAGGCACCTATCTCTGCTAGTGACCCATGAATGGAAACCCACTGCCTGGAGTTAGGTGCCTTAGATACCTAAGCAGTTTCTTGTGGGAATTAGTTCAGCATCTGCCTCACACCACAGAAAATAGCAGCAGTGGTGATGGCAGTACCTACTGCCACCCATTTTATCACTCTTAGCCCAGTGATTAGCGTACTCACCTGGGATGTGGGAGACCCAGGTTTGATTCCCCACTCTCTGCCATAGGGGGAAGAAAGGATTTTAATGGGGGTCTCCCTCTTCTCCCTCTAGGAAAGAGGTGGGAATTGCCTGGAATGTGGGAGACCTTGTTCAAGTGTTCTAACCACTAGGCTGCAAGTGACAAGGTAGGCAGTGCCCCTATCTCTTCCTCAGGTGGCCATTTTGAATGAGACCTGGTCTAGTAAACAGCCTCTGAACATTCCTACTGGATTGGGCCCTGCACACAAGTTAGGTGGCTGAAGCCTGTCTTCCCCAGTGTGTGAAAAGCTCTGGGGCTTAACTGAGGAGATAGGTACTTAGAAGGAGGCAGCAACCAAGGGAACTGTTAGGCCTGGTCTACACTACAGCGTTAGGTCAATGCAAGGCAGCTTACGTAGACCTAACTATGTAAGTGTCTAGGCTAAAATTTTGCTCCCACCAGCATAACTGCCCCACTCCACTGACTTAATAACTCCACCTCCATGTGCGTCATAGAGTCCATGTTAGTTAGGTCAACGTAGTGTCAGTGTAGACCAGGGGTAGGCAACCTATGGCATGCGTGCCAAAGGCGGCACGCGAGCTGATTTTTCAGTGGCACTCACACTGCCCAGGTCTGGGGCACTCTGCATTTTAATTTAATTTTAAATGAAACTTCTTAAACATTTTAAAACCTTATTTACTTTACATACAACAATAGTTTAGTTATATATCATAGACTTATAGAAAGAGACCTTCTAAAAATGTTAAAATGTATTACTGGCACACGAAACCTTAAATTAGAGTGAATAAATGAAGACTTGGCACACCACTTCTGAAAGGTTGCCGACCCCTGGTGTAGACATACTGTTGCTTACATCGACTGTTACTGGCTTTCAGAAGCCATCCCACAAAGTCCCACGCTGACAGTACAATCGGTACAAGCGCTCCTGGGGAGGACACGCACCACTGACAAAGAGCAAAGTGTAGACACACACAAGCAATGTAATTACTGTGGCGACTGTATGCTGATGTAAGTTAGGTCAACTTAATTTTGTAGTGTAGACATGCCCTTAGACTGAAAACTTAGGCACTGAGTGAGTTGAGGCACCTACAGAGTTTGGTGGGAGTTTTGTGGATGTCAGCAGAGCCAAAACTAGGCCTTAGGTGCCTAAGTACCTTGGAGGATCCAGGCCCAAGTGCCCACAGTAGGGAATCCATAAATTTGGCCAATCTGCACCTTTGCTCTCTCTGCTGCAGTTTTCTCAAATGTAGAATAGGCATAATACATACTTTGACAGGTGTATTGAGGCTTAATTGATGTTTGTAAAGTGCTTTGAGACCCTGCAATGGAAGGCTCTGTACATGGACCAAGTATTGTAATAAAAACGGCTCGTGTAAAGAGGTTAAATGATGCAGTGTGGTGGTGCCTGAGGTGATCCAAATCCTTGGGTGGGTTACAAGTGAAACAGTAGTAGTCTCCTGCTAGGTCCTCATTTATATCCTAAAAAGAACAGGAGTACTTGTGGCACCTTAGAGACTAACAAATTTATTAGAGCATAAGCTTTCGTGGGCTACAACCCACTTCTTCGGATGCATATGCATATGCGGATACAGACTAACACGGCTGCTACTCTGAAACCATTTATATCATAAATTCATGTTCACCACACAGTTCGGCACAACTGGCAGAAATGATGGTGCAAGATGCAGGTCTGGAATATCAGGATTGTTGCAAGTAAGACAAGGCTAGAAGTCAGGCGCTCCTGAGTTCTAACTTTGTCTCGGGCATGGGCTCACTGGGTGGCCTTCAGAAAGTCACTTAATCTCTTGCCTTCTGTAAAGTGGGGCTAGTAATACTTACAATCATCTACCTCACAGGTTTGTTGTTGTGAAGATTAACTAGTGTCTGCTAGCTCTCTGTGAAGGTAGTGTTCTAGCACTGGCAAATAAGGAGCAGAGATGATGTGGTAGTCCTGCATGGGGAAGTTTGCACAGTGCCTACCTGGACTATGCCTGGCTCAAATTAATGGTTTTCCTTTTTTCACTTTCAGGATATTCATTCATGCATTCTACAAATACATTAGAAGCAAGAGGAAGACGAAGGACAGGATAGGCCCATTATTCAATGAGAGGAGAAAAACACTAACAGAAAATGTGGAAATGACTTTTTTCGGTTTCAGTTTTCACCAAAAAGGTTAGTAGTGATTAGACGTCTAACAGAGTGAATGCCAGTGAAAATGAGGTAGGATCAGATGCTAAAATAGGGAAAGAAGTTAAAAATTACTTAGCCAAGTTAGAGGTCTTCAAATCACCATGCACCTAGGGGCCGCAGGAACCTGGCGGCTGCTTCTGGGAGCCACGCGGAGGCAGGGAACCTTGCTTTAGTGCCCCACCCCCCCGGGTGTTCTGGTCGAAAACCAGACGCCTGGCAATCCTAGCTCAGGTACCACAGTAACAGAGGATCTGGGCATAGATATTTTTCAGCAAGTTCCTGAATCCTGTACTGGTCCTTTATATGTCTGCATATAAAGACCAGGACAAAAGCCACTCCTTAGGTGCTCAGGAAATGTCTGCCCCTATTTAAATGCCACTGATGAAGGTATGGGGACAGATGTACCCAAGTTACAGCTGTTTAGGTGCTAGGTGATGCTAGGTTTTTAGCTGTAGTTGATACAGCTCTTGCATGAGTAACACATGCAGGCCATACTCATCATTACCTGGCTCCTGATTCCACCCCCTTTTCTGTTCTCTGTGGATGTCTTATACTGCAGCTTGAATACTACAGACTTCCGAAGCAGAGCCAATATACAAGATTGTCCCCTGACTGGTGGTAACACGCTTCCATTTTGTAATATAAACAAGACCTCTCCGTTCCATTTCTGAATCATGCCAAAGCATTGCACAAGACAGAGCCATTGTCAAAACATAGTTAGGGAGCCATTTGCACTGTAAAATGGAACCATGCTGTAACAAGGTTCCTGAATGGAGTGAGTTTCTATAAGGGGCCGTCCATGAATTACGTAACGTGTTAGGAGGAAGGTGAGCCCTTAATTCTGCATGTTTGTTTCAGTGTTACAAAGTATTCCAAGGGGTGGATTGGTCTTGAAAAATCACCAAAAAATGTCGTACATTATTTATGGACAGTCCCTAAATTTTTCCCCTTTGCACTTCAGAGGTGAGGAGGGAGTGAATTTTCCTAGTGTTTGGTCTAAGGGAGAGGATATTCAGCATGTGCACACTGGTCAGTATCTTTATTTTCAAATTCTTTATAGATTAGAACCTTTGTAACCAGAACTGTAGGAGCAATAACTACTAACCGTTCCAGAGTAAGGCCTGTTAATCTGGAGAGACATAAGATGTGTGACTTGAGGTGACTCTACTGCCTGGTCAAACTGGTGTGGGCGGGTGGGTGGGTGGGTGGGGGAGCTAGCTAGGGAATGTACATTTAAAAGGAAAGGGTGGGGGCGGGGGGGAGAGCTTGAGAGAGGAAGAGGCCAGCAGGAATGAAGAAGCAGATTAGCGTGCTGCATTCGGGTTGTATTTAAAAAAGGGATTTACTCTGAGTGGGAGTTAAAGAAATCTAGACAACATTAGAAAACTACCTTCATCTTCTGCAACACTTTTTCCGCTTGAGTGCTGATTTTTGGTTGAATACTGGTAGCCTTTTTAGCCTGCTCTCTTGTTTACAATGAACGGTTAAGAAACAATTTGCTCAGATGGGCAGAAAACCAGACAGTAGTACAGTTTTTATATTTCCAACTTTCATTTGGTAACTGGGAGCATATTAGTAGTGACCTTCTCATTTGTTGCTAAAATTACTACATTCAGAATATGTATTGTAATTCTAGTGTGCCAGCTACTGGCCTAGCACTACACAAACACACACACAGATAGTGCCTGCCCCCGGGAGCTCACAAGCTAGATTTTAGATAATATGCAACAAAAGTGTGTCCAACTCCCAGGAGTTTTATTGCAGGTCTCCGTTATAGCTGGTGTTTTTTTTTTCTTAAAGCTGCAACTGCTAGATTTCATGAGACTCTCACCTTTCATTTAAAAAAAAAAAAAAAAAAATTTCTAGCTCTCACAATTGCAGACAAAGCTTGAAAATATGACCCGGGATCACCCTGAAGGCTCAGAGCAGAAGGCAAATAAAAAGAACCCAATCCTATGGCCTAAAAAAAATGACTTTTTTTTTTTTTAAACTGTTTGGGGTTGGCAATACTGCAACAAGTGAATAAACAAATGGGGGTGGAAGGAGGGAGTCATGGAGGACAAGCTAATGCAGAGACAGGTTGTTCATATAAATTAGTAGTCATAGTGATCTTGGTCGCAGGTGGTTGCTTGTTTGACTAGTGCCGGATTATAGTGACTTGAAAGCATTATTTTGCATGGTTACTGGAACGCCTGTTTGAGAATATGTTTATCCGAACATTTTATACATCCGAGATTTGCATTAGCTACTCTGACAAATTCTTGAACATAAAAATATAAAAACTGCAGATTGTGTTTTAAAGCTGTACTTGCAAACTTCTTTTCCTTTTTTTGTGTGTAACATCTTCTGCCATTTTAGTGTTTGGGTCCACTCCTGTGCCATCTACAGTATTGCCAACCCGAAGCATTCAAAATGAGTCAGGCTCCCCAGAATTGAGAATATTTTTTTTAAATCTTGTGATTTTTTTTTTTTTTTTTTTTTTTTTTTCAGCCAAACTTTTTACTGAGCCTTTAGGAGACATATTTCTAGCTTTCCTCCACAACCATGAGCGCTAGAAACTTACTTTAAAACAAACAAGCAAACCAACAAAACCCATCTGAGACTCTCAGATAATGATTCCAGGAACTGGGGCTTTAACGAAAAATATAAAAAAGAAAACCAAATATTGCAACAGACTTGTGATAAAACTGTGAGTTACTAACACTAGTAAATTCTCTGATCCTAAGTTTTTTTTTCACCATCTTAAGCAACTTTGAAAGCAGACTTTGACAAAGCTAGTCATGAAATTGCACAGTATTACCTTATGTATTTCTTACTTTAGCATTATATGTACCTTTTCAAATAAATTCACGATGGTAAGTTAGGCCAGACAATATCATCACACAACTGAGGAAAGTATTAAACAGATATCTAATTTACTGACCTGCTTCTATTAACCATTAAGGACATACATAACTGTACATACATTTAAGTCAATTGATTAAGTACACACACAGCTTTACTTAAGGTTTGGCAGGATCGGGGCCTAAAAATGACTCTGATATGGGGCTGTATCTGAAATGACACTGAAGGCAGGTCTACACTTAAAATGCTACATCGGCGCAGCTGTAGTGCTTAAGTGACAATGCTTCCATCTGCATAGTTAATCCACCTCCCCAAGAGGCGGTAGCTATGTTGATCAGGAGAAGGTCTCCCATCGACATTGTGCTGTCTACATGGGATTTAGGTTGATACAACTATTTCACCCAGGGGTGTGGATTTTTCACACCCCAGACTGACTTCATTATACTGATTGTAGGTCTGTAGTGTAGAGTTGGCCTCAGAAATTTTTTTTTATAATGGAGAAATCCTATCTCCTAGAACTGGAAGGGACCTTGAAAGGTCATCGAGTCCAGCCCCCTGCCTTCACTAGCAGGACCAAGTACTGATTTTGCCCCAGATCCCTAAGTGGCCCCCTCAAGGATTGAACTCACAACCCTGAGTGTGTTTAAGGGGACAATGACAGGATGTTATTCTTCATAATTCATCCACCTTCATAGTTATCCCAAATGTTTTACCTCAAGGATTACAATAATCAATTTTTAAAAACTGATTTTTGGTGAAGTGCTAAACTTAAAAAGCAAATCCCCCACTCCACTGCCCATTCAGTGAGAGATGCAGACTCTGTGCACGCACTGGTTTGTTCACAACAGGACGGGTTTGTTCTTTTAAATGTGCAGTTGCGGCAAAGATTTTTTTAAAAGTTGCTGGAATTTAAGGTAGGAGCTGCTGCGTGAGACAAAGTAGGTTTATTTGATGGCAGAGCAATCTTGACAAAGATGGAACAGAACGTCTAAATAGTGTGGATAGCAAATCTGAATTTAGAATCCAAGCAAGTGTTCTATCAAGGACTAGAAAACTATTTGACCTCTGCTAAATGATCTCTGCTAAGAAGTCACCACTACAGCCAAACCCAAGTGTTTAAAAATCCTGAGAATGTCTTCATGATGAGATTTTTTTTAAAATGGGTGGTGGTGGGGGGGGGGAAGAGATTGTTATTTGACTTCTGGGTTTTGAGCCTTTATGGTGCACTCAGGTCAGATTTTCAATCTCATCTCCACAACCATGAGGCTAGAAAGTTGCCTTTGTTTATGAAAGCTGAGATTCTGATGTAATCACTTCTCCCCTGGAACGGAAGCTTCCAGTAAAACATCAAGTATTGTGAGAGATGGCAACATTGTCAAATAAATCTGTTCCAGCTGAGGAGTTCTTATCTCCAGAACTAAACTTGGGTCCTCTTATTTTTCTTGGAGGGGCTGGATCAAAGTGGAACTAATCTTGGAGGTCTTGGCTACACTGTGGAATTACTCCAGTTTCAGCTGTTAGTGGCATGCCTACCCGTAATGGTTCACTCTGAACCACCTATTCAGCACTGTTGCCTGCTTTTGTGGCACGCACGTAAGGAGTACAGCGGCACCGCCTGTTCCCCCATATCCCACAAAGGGAAATGAGTATGGGAGGCCTGTGTCTTTCACACTTGCAGAAAATGTCCAGGCTGAAAAGTAAAGGGAGGGAAATACATTTTAAAATGTTTTGCCTTCCCTGATCTGCCACACACACCCCGTTTGAGATTCCTAGTTTCCGTTAAGTCATTGTTAGGAACTAAAGCTCCACAACGGAGCACAAAGTGCAGTGCCCTGTTTTAAACCTTTTCAGACATACACTTTATTTTGCAAGGAGGAAATTCATCCCTATGGAGAAGGACCAGCACAAGATCTATGCACCTCCTGAGTCCTTCAGAGGCTGTTTTTTTGAGACCTTAAGTGGCATTCAGGAGGTGCATTAGGCCTTTGGCATATAGGGGTGTATTTTCCCCCTTCATGTGATCTTAAATAGTGTGTTTTAAAAAGAGCCTTGTAGGTGCATCATCACTTCCTGTGGTATAGTCCCCCCTCTAACTTTAACAAATACTGGCTACACTGACTTTATTCACAATGTGTATGGCGTCCCTTGTGCAGGTAAAATGGTGCAGGAAGGAGGACCTGCTAAAACAGCTGCGTGGCTTTTGTTCTGCCACATCGACTCTGCAGATCGGGGAGCGGGTGTGGTTGGGGATCATTGCATTAGCAGGGGAAAACCCTGCAGCAATATGCACCCATCCCCACCCCCACATCTCCCCTCCTCCCACTGGCTGGCCTCCTGGGCATGCAGATCCCCTTGAGGGTGTAGCAAAGCCAAAAAAAGGGAAGTTTCTGATGCCCAGAGCAACTAACATGCTAGTTTTCAAGGGAAATGTGCCAAGTAGAACAGCTGTTTCCTGACTTCTCCTCCCTCTCTGGTGAGCAGTCAGGTGCAGCTGAGCTCTTGTGTTGTGGTGGAACAGAGGTTGCAGGGCCGGCTCCAGGCACCAGCGAAGGAAGCAGGTGCTTGGGGCGGCCAGTGGAAAGGGGCGGCACATCCAGGTCTTTGGCAGCAATTCGGCGGCCAGTCCCTCAGTCCTTCTCAGAGGGAAGGACCCGCCGCCGAAGAATGAAGCAGCACGGCTGAGCTGCCGCCGAAGTGCCGCCGATCGTGGCTTTATCTTTTTTTTTTTTTTTTCCCGCTTCGCCACTTGGGGTGGCAAAAAAGCTGGAGCCGGCCCTGAGAGGTTGAAAGTATCTGTGTGGTAGTGGGGACCATAGGCGCCAACTTCGTGGGTGATCCAGGTCTGGAGCACCCACAGAAAAAAAAATAGTGAGTGCTCAGCAGCCACCTGCCAAACAGCTGTTCGGTGGGCTCCGCTAATTAGCTCTTCCCCCTCCCTCCTAGTGCCTCCTGTCCACCACGGATCAGCCGTTCAGCGGTGGGCAGGAAGCACTGGGAGGGAGAGGGAGGAGCGGGGATGGGAAGAGGTGGAGCGAAGGCAGGGTGCTCAGGGGCGGGAGCGGTGTGGGGGGTGAGAAGAGGCAGGGTAGGGGTAAAGCCTTGGGGGAGGAGGTGGAGCGGGGACAGGAAGAGGCAGAGTGAGTGTGGGGCCTTAGGGGAAGGGGTGGAGTGGGGTGGGGCCTGGGGCGGAGTGAGGGTGGAGCACCCCCAGAGAAAGGTAAAAGTCAGCCTCTGTGGTGGGGGCAAACACTTCAGGCTTTTGCTCTCTGTATAGTTCTCTTACCCATTTTCTACATGCTCTCTGATTTTTTTTTCTCCCCTCTCAATATGCAGCAGAAGGGAGCAAATGAGCCTCCAGAAATTATTTTTCCTGCCAGACTCCATTTACAATAAATTCCAGCCAAGAGTGCATTTTTACTTTAAAAACAAGGACCTTAACAAGTGTACAGTAACACTATTACCCTTCTTACAATAAGGACCTTGTGTCTAAGCTGATTGCTATTTCTTCTGCAAGTCTAATTAAATGTTCAGCCAAAACACAAACCCCAAGGAATAATTTTATTTTTCAGCCAGTTTTTGATAACTTCTCTTTAGTTATCATATGTAAAAACCTGATTCCTTAGTCTAGATTCTTAGGTAGGGACTGACCCTTGTAACCTTCATGCATCTAAAATACCCATTGAAATCAATTGGGTGAGCATGGAATGCAAGATCAGGTCCATGCTCTTGATTTAAACCAGCTTAAATTATTCTTCGTTTGTGGGTCTGTGTAATTTTGCCCAATCAAACCTTGGCTATGCCTACACTTAAAACGCTCCAACTGCACTGATGTAGTGCTTCATTGCAGACACTACCTACACTGACAGGAGGGGTTCACTCATCACTAGGTAATTCACCACCCTGAAGAGGTGGTAGGTAGATTAACAGAAGAATTGTTCTGTTAACCTAGCACTGTCTACATCAGTGTTATGTTGGCTTAGCTCTGTCTCTAAAGCAGGGGTCGGCAACCTTTTAGAAGTGGTGTGCCGAGTCTTCATTTATTCACTCTAATTTAAGGTTTCGCGTGTCAGTAATACATTTTAACCTTTTTAGAAGGCCTCCTTCTATAAGTCTATAATATATAACTAAACTATTGTTGTATATAAAGTAAATAAGGTTTTTAAAATGTTTAAGAAGCTTCATTTAAAATTAAATTAAAATGCAGAGCCCCCCGGACCAGTGGCCAGGACCCGGGCAGTGTGAATGCCACTGAAAATCAGCTCGCGTGCTGCAGCTTGCCTACTCCTGCTCTAAAGGGTGTGGATTTTTATGCCGTTGTAACTTTTCAGTGTAGACCAGCCCCTCATGTTGTGTAAGATGAATAGATAAAGTTTTCTTAGATCCCTGGTTGATTTGATTTCAGAATCCTGTTAGGGAGTAGGGAGAAGTGATGCGGTCATTCATTTCATAGGCTGTCTACACTACAAACTTATGTCAACTCAAGTTACGTCGGCATGCAGCCACCGCAGTTAGCGTGTTGCTACTGCCCATGTATACTTGGCTCCTTGTGTTGATGGTGTGTGTAGTCACCAGGAGTACTTGGATTGATGCAGAGTGTGGTGCACCATGTGTAGGCATCCCACTGTGCAACTCGCAACTGTCCCCAGTGCACTCTCTTTTGGGAAGTTTTGGCAATGCATGATGGGTACAGGCAAGGACTTTCTTTCCCAATTGGCAGATTACCATTGGGGATGTGGAAATGCCAGGAGTGAAAGTAGGTTGGTACAGCGTACCGCTAAGAAGTTGGTACTGGCCCGTACGCAGCCGACATTAAAGCGCTGCCACAGCAACGCTTTAACGTCACTGCCCCTTTTGCCCCTCCTGTTGGCGGCCCTGCCAGTAGGGACCCTACCAGCAGGGCCGCTGATGGGGAAGGAGGGGTGCAAAAGGGGCAACGACTTAAAGCACTGTGGCAGCGTTTTAATGTCGTTGCCCCTTTCCCCCCCTCCTGGGCTGCCGATGGGGAGTGGGGGTAGGGGAAGGGGCAGCTGCCCCGGGACCGGCGATTTAAAAGGGCCCAGGGCTCCTGGCTGCCGCTGCCGCAGTAGCAGCAGTGGCCAGGGACCCGGGCCCTTTAAATCACCGTTGGAGCCCCAGGTGCCACAGGCCAGGCAGCGCGGAGGGGCTGGCTGGGGGAGGCTGACTCCTAGCCCTGCCTCTTCCGCCCAAGGCCCAGCCCCTTCCGGGGTCCCAGAGCCAGCCCCTCATACAGGTAAGTATTTAGTATTACTTTCCCCCATGGGAAATGCTAATAGTAATCCTGGGGGACCCAGCCTACCCCTTGCTCCCCTGACTCATGAAGCTGTACACCAACCAGCTCAACAGCACTACATTCTTACTTCTGCTTGGGATTGCTTGTGCTTTGGTGCCACAGCACCTGCCATGGTGAGTGTGGCCTTCCAGGGCTTGGGGAAATGAAGAGGGAATTTCTCAGTTGCAGGATTCTAATAGTATAGGGCAATGGGACTGAATTCTGGCACCCTTTTCCTCAGGAAGTGGGGATTTTAGCTGACATCTCACTCCTGAGGGTAACAGAGGCAGCCAGAGCACAGCTGCTGTTGGTGTCCCGAGCTGCCCCGACCCACATGCATGGGCAGCGGTATAATAGGCCAGGGTGCTGCCGCTGACCTGCCACCGGATAACTGGGCCGAGGTGGCCCTGCCCCTTCTCCACCGCCTCCTCCACTCCACCCCCCACAAAGGTCCCCACTGCTTGCCACGTCCCTCTTCCTTGGGACAGGGGAGTGAGGAGCGATACAGAGAGCCAGCAGCTGGCTGACTGAGGAGGCTCAGCCGGGTGCTGGGGCTGGCGGCTCGGCGGTGGGAGGAGCTGGCGCTCAGGGAGGCTGCCAGCTCACCCCGGCGCTGGGGCCAGCCCGACTCTGGCGGCACTGGGGCTGGCCTGGCGTCTTGGGGGGGTGGCAGCTCACCCCAGCGCTGGGGCCAGCGGGCCCAGGCTCCTCCAGTCGGTTGGGGGCCCTCAGGGCTTTTCCTTTTGGGGGGGGGGTTGGGGCTCCAGTGTGTGGGGGGCAGGGCCTTGGGCAGAACCTCCCCAAAGCGGGGGTTCACCCGCCGCCCATGTCCATATGCTGATCATTTGTGTACTGCAATGGTGCCTGCTGAAGTAACTGCTGAGTGGTGTGGGAAAGTGTCCTACTGTGGAGGAAGAAATAAGGCAGCCCTCCCTAGAAACTTTTGGCAGAGGATTGCAGACTCCCTGACATGCAGCTCTTTGTAAAAGTGGCACATCTGTGGCTTAGCAGTGGATCGATTGTTGGTCTCCCTGGCCTTCAAGTATGCCTGACGCAGGTCCTCGGCTTTCATGTGGCACTGCTGCTGGTCCCTGTCATACTTCTCCTCCTGCATCCCCTGAGCAATCTGCTCACAGATGTCTTGTCGACATTTCTATAGCTGGTTCATAGCTATTCCTGCACAGCCTCTTCTCCCCACAGGCGCAGGAGATCCAAGATCTCCGGTCTACTTCATGCAGGAGTGCGTCTGGAGTGTGTTGCTGACATGATCAGCTGGCCAGTTGCACTCAACAATGGAGAGCTGCTGGATGTGCTCACCATGCCAGGCAACCAGGAAAAGGAATTTAAAAAGTTTGCAGGGCTTTAAAGCGGAGGGGGGGCTTCCGGTCTCTGTGACCCCTGGGCAGTGGAGTTCACTAGGGTGACCAGAACACAGGCATTGTGGGACAGCTGCTGGAGGACAGTTAGGGTTGACATAAGTAATGCAGTGGCTACACAGGCACTGTATTCACCTAAATACATCAACTATGGCTCCACGCCACTTGGGATGGCAGTGTTACTATGTCGGCATAACGGGGAGCTTAGAGTGGTGGGAGACCAATTTACATGTAGAGACATGCACAGCTAGGTCGATGTAAGCTGCCTTGCCTCTACCTAACCTTGTATTGTAGACCAAGCCATAGTCTCCAAACAGGTAACTGAACTTTGTATCCAAGACAAAAGTTCAATCTAACATAGAGGCTGTCACAGTCTCTGCTATACTCCATCCCCAGGGGTGAGAAAGTCCTTTCCCTATAGAATTCAGTCTATTCTCAAACTAAGATGAGAGCATACCCATGAGACCTGCAGGGATCAAATGTATCCTCCCAAACAAGGGGACTCGTGCGCACATTCCAAACAAGGAAGAATCCTCCATAGAGCACCACACAAAAGGAATCATCTTCGTATCCTACAGTAAATGAAATGATTCAACTATGGGTTTTTTTCTAGCAGGAGAATTAAGTACAGTTCCCCAAATGAATGCTGTAACATTCTGTAATTCTTTATCAGGTGCAATATGGTATTCTGTCAGAGAAAATAAATAGCTTTTTAAATAATAAAGTTTTGGGTTTGTTAAAGGATATAGAAATGATGTCTCAAGTTCTAGTAGGTAGACTTCTTTCTGTAGATTCTTTATGTATTCTGCCTCAATTGAACTCAGCGTGTCCATTTGTCTGCAGAGAGAGAAAGAAAAGCAAAGGTGAGGTTTTTTTTTACAAAGCATATTCCAATATACTCTAGAGCAGTGGTGGGCAACCTGTGGCCCACATGCAGCCGGTCAGGGTAATCCGCTGGCAGGCTGCAAGACAGTTTGTTTACGTTGACCGTCCACAGGCATGGACCCCCGCAGCTCCCAGTGGCTGCGGTTTGCCATTCCTGGCCAATGGGAGCTGCGGGAAGCAGCCACTGTTGGCAGGCCGCAGGTTGCCCATCACTGCTCTAGAGGTTATACCCACAGTGGCATCTGTTTGTTGTTGCTCCTTTGAAAATCAACCTTAGCCCCTATGAAAGTAACTGTCTCATTTATGGACGCTGGCACATAAATCTGTTACAAAGAAAGAGGAGGAAGGTGAGGTGTCTAATCTGCTTTTGTTCAACTAGTTCCTATTACCAAGTAATGGGCCTTCAGATGGCAATACAATCAATGTCAAAGACTCCTACATGCCTATGTTTTGTTTTGGTTTAGTTTTTTAATAATTCTTGAGTTACTCGATGGAACAGATCTTACCTTTTGCTTTTGGCAAAGCCATAGTCTATTTTATCTTATCCTTAATCCACAAGTTTGCAGTGGTCAGGACAGAAAAACTTGTGATGGGATCTGTATGAAAGTCCATATTTTCTGCCTTTAGTTTGGACTT